>NC_136491.1:118491582-118691582 GCF_053919585.1 Euprymna scolopes
TATTGCTTTATTTAAGTGATTGCAGATATGTAATTGATTACAGTTATAAGTAATAGCAGAATTATGTAATTATGCAAAACAGTAGTCATAGAAGTAAGTAATTACATAAATTAGTGGTTATAGAAATACGCGATTACAGAAATAAGTGATTACTAAGTGATAAGAAAAATGAGTAATTACAGAAATATATGATTGCAGAATGTTATACTTAAAGAACTATGTAATAATACCAAATTTGTCATAAAATAAATGATTACAAAAATAAGTGATTACAGAAATAAGTGATTAAAAATGCGTAATTTCAATTAAGTAATTATTGAAATAAATGCCTACAAAACAGTCATTACAGAAATATATTATGACAGAAATGTGTAACTATAGAAATATGTGATTACAGAAAGTAGTAATTAATGTAATAATAAAAAGGTTGTCATAGAAATAAATGATTACAGAAATAAGTGATTACAGAAATAAGTGATTACAAAAATAAGTAGCTACTTAAATGAGTGATTACAGAAATGCGTGTTTGCATAAATGAATAATCATAGAAATATGTGATTACAGAAATGAGTTATTCAGGAAATAAGTAATTACAATAATCAGTTATTACAAAAAATAGTGGTTACAGAAACAAATGATTCCAGAAAAAAGTGACTTCATAAATAAGTGATTATAAAATAATTGATTACGAAAATAAGTGATTACAATAATCAGTAATTCCATAAATCTGCTAGAAAATAGATAAGTGATTGCGGGAATATTCACTGATATAAATGAGTTATTACATAAATGAGTTATTACAGAACTGAGTCATTACAGAAAAAAATAATTACAGAAATAAGTGATAACACAAAAAAGTGATTACGGAATAAGTAGATACATAAATGAATGATTACATAAAAAAGTGATTACAGCAATAAGTGATTACATATACAAGTGATTAGAAAAATGAGTGATTAGAGAAATGAGTGACTACATGTATGAGCGATTACACAACTGAGCGATTGCAGAAATGAGTGATAACAGAAATGAGTGATTAAAAAAACGAATAATTACAGAAATCGTTTATTACAAAAATTAGTTTTGCAGAAATGAGTAATTAAAAAATAAGTGATTAAAGAAATGAGTGACTACAAAAAAGGTCATTACAAAAATAAGCAATTACAGAAATAAGAAATTGAAGAAAATTGATTCCAGAAAAAAGGAATTACACAATAAATAATTACAAGAATAAGCAGTTAATGAAATAAGAAGTTACACAAATAAATAGTTACAGAAATAAGTGATTATAGTAATAAGTACTTACATGTATACGTGATTACAGAAATACGTAGTTACAGAAATAAGTAATTAGAAAAATATGTGATTACAAAAATATGTGATTACAGAAATAAATGATTGCAGACATAAATGATTATAGAAATAAATGATTAAAGAAATTAGTGATTACAGAAATAACTGCTTACAGAAATATAATATTATAGAAATATTAACGAGATAAGTCATTACAGAAATATATTACAGTAATATTGATTACAGAATTAAGTGATAACAGAAATAATTGATTACAGAAATAAGTGATAACAGAAATTAGTGATAATATAATTTTATTATTACAGAAATAAAGTATTACAGTAATAAGTGATTACAGAAATAATTCATTTCAGAAATGATTCATTACAGAAATAATTCATTTCAAAAATGATTCATTACAGAAATAATTCATTTCAGAAATGATTCATTACAGAAATAAGTCATTACAGAAATAAATACTTAAAGAAATAAGTGATTCTTGAAATAATTCATTTAAAAAATGATTCATTACAGAAATAATTCATTTCAAAAATGATTCATTACAGAAATAAATAATTAAAGAAATAAGTGATTCTTGAAATAATTAATTACAGAAATAATTCATTTCAGAAATGATTCATTACAGAAATAATTAATTTCAAAAATGATTCATTACAGAAATAATTCATTTCAGAAATGATTCATTACAGAAATAAGTCATTATAGAAATAAATAATTAAAGAAATAAGTGATTCTTGGAATAATTCATTACAGAAATAATTCATTTCAGAAATAAGTCATTACAGAAATGATTCATTTCAGAAATAAGTCATTACAGAAATGATTCATTTCAGAAATAATTCATTTCAGAAATAAGTCATTACAGAAATGATTCATTACAGAAATAATTCATTTCAGAAATGATTTATTACAGAAATAAGTCATTTCAGAAATAAGTCATTACAGAAATAATTCATTACAGAAATAATTCATTACAGAAATAATTCATTTCAGAAATAAGTCATTACAGAAATGATTCATTACAGAAATAATTCATTTCAGAAATGAGTCATTACAGAAATAAGTCATTGCAGAAATGATTCATTTAAGAAATAAGTCATTACAGAAATAATTCATTACAGAAATAAGTCATTACAAACATAATTGATTACAGATATAATTCGTTACAAAATAAAATATTCCAGAAATAAGTAATTACAGAAATACCGTACTTTGGGGTATTTACGCTAACAAGCTAAAAGAGCACTTTTGTTTTTAGTTAGCGCAATTAACCCCGGAGTTGGCGCAGTTATCCCAAAGTACTGTAGGTTGTTCCGTAAATAAGGTTATACATAAATAAGTCATTACAGAAATAAGTAAATTCACGAATAAGTTAATACTGAAGTTAGTAATTACAGAAATAAGTGATTGTAGAAATAAGTTTTACTATACTGCCGAGTCCTCGAGACGATTAAACACATAAGAGCTTCGTTAATTCTTGTAACACTAAAGCGAGCGCTAACCTAAAAATTTTAAACTGATAAGTTTCAACACTACCAACACGCAAGGCCTTAACGCAACAACACGAAGACATTTTAGTTTTGAGGAAAAAGAAATACTTTTTCATTCTCTGATGTCGGAAATTAGGAAAAAAATATTTCAAGTTTAAAAGAAACAAGTGAAGCATGCATGATCCCTCGTGAGCGCACAGTGAACGAGGTATAAAAAATGACTAAGTTCAGCATTTCACCCCTCCCCCATTTAGCCCCAAAAGTTCCCAGAGAACGTCAAATCCTGGTGAAAATGAACAGACTGTGTAGTTTTAGGCCATAACATATGTAAATTTGAGTTCTGCACCATGCAAAAAAAGAAATGACTAAGCCCACCATCCCCACCCCATTTTGCCCCCAAAGTCACAAAGGCCTTAACATATTTAAATTTGAGTTCAGCACCATGCAAAACTGTTAAATAGGCATACACAGAAAATTTTGGACAAATATGGTATAATAGTCCCAAAAATGGAGTGTTTTATTAGCCCTAAAAGAGCCCCTTGAGCACATCAAATAGTTATCGTGAAGTATAGATAAACAAAATTATACAGAAATCAGTTAGTTACAACTTTTCAGAAAGTTTTATAAAAATCCAAGGCATCCATTTATTTAATAAGCACAAAAGTGTCAATTTTAGCAATTTTAACCCGAAAGGCATGCTTATGGGGAACAACCGGAGTTTTCCCGGAAAATCCGTTCTGTTACTTTTTTACTCATATCATGTTTAATGTTTGTACAAAATTTCAAAACATTCCAAGGCCTAATTATTGAAAAAAGTGATGATAGACGAACGGACGAATGGACAATAGTTAAATTTACAGATCCATCCTCCTTTTGTCGGAGGACCCAAAATAAAAATGGAGATATAAATAATTTTAATGATGTTTTCGTTTTATAGAATATTTGCGTTATACGTTTTTTCGAAATACTTTGTTGATTCAAGATTTTTGTAACATATATATATATATATATATATATATATGTGTGTGTGTGTGTGTGTGTGTGTGTGTATGTATGTGTATGTACATATATACATATATATGTGTGTATATATATGTACAGATATGTATATATATGTGTGTATATATATGTATACATATGTATATATATGTGTATATATATGTATGTGTGTGTGTGCATAACTAGACCTCCACTGCCTTGTGCTCTAGTAGAGCACTTTCGTTAAATTGTATCGACTGTTACTTACTTAGCGTAATGCAAAGCTCAATGTTTGTAAATAAATAAATGGGTCACTATAAAATTAGCAGTCAATGTTTATGTAAGGACATTGGAGATACGATTTACGAGCGCGATCCTGAGGCTTAGGGAGTAGAACTGTTGGCATTCAACTAGACAGTTGAAGTTTCCATTTTTGATTTGGGATGTGTACTAGTTAATACGGATTGAATAGCAGATTTCTGTTGTTGAATATATATATATATATATATATATATATATATATATATATATATATATATATATATATATATATATATATAAGAATATAACATTGTGGCGATCAGATGAGACAGAGACGCAGGATCGGTAGACAGTGTGTGGATCTATTCGATTAGAGGCGTTTTTTTAAAACCCAGTCGAAAGAGGGAGGTACGAGTTGACTAGTGATGATATATATATATATATATATACGCTCCCATATATATATGTGTGTGTGTATATGTATATATATATGTATATGTATATATATGTATATATATATATATAGCCAGTACTTTTGACGGTAATTCTTGGCCTGAAGACGTAATCCCCCAACGTGGGTGATTACAGAAACATGTATGCACATATGTAGCCATTAATGTTTGTATAAATAAAACTAATATATATATATATATATATATATATATATACATCGTCATGCATATGCAGTACTGTTTCGTTGTATCACAACTTATCAGTGCGGCTACTTTAGCACCTTTCCCTAGCCGGGGACTGAACCGCCAACCATCGTGCTGATAGTAGGCAGTTCTAACATTCGGCCTATGGGATCGGTGCTTGTAAATGTTTATTAAATAAATATTCGCTCAACGCTTTTCAGTGCTCGAGCTAATTGTTTATGGACAAACAAACGAATAGGGAGCCAAGCTCTATGAGTTGCGCAATTATTATATTATTTATTCATTTTTATTTAGGTTGTTAGTGCGACGGGATAGGAACTCTGAATCTCCTGACTCCATCCTCATCAATTACCTTGTTTTCGTTACCTTAGGAGATTCGGAATTCCTATCCCGTCGCGGTACAACCTGACGAAGGCCAGAGGAATAGTTCGCCGAAACGTCGTGAAACAATAAGCTAAAGATGAGAATAATAGTCCGTAATAAATAAATAATACCAATGACGCATCTCAATAATGAATTCCAATTAATTAAATAATTATTATATTGTTTTTAAATCAATGTCTTTATTTATTTACAAATCAATGTATTCATTTGTTTACAAATTTTATGATAATGGTAACCACGATAATTCAATTGTTTTTTACAGAAGAATATTGCATTATTCTAAGTGGAAACCATCAATTCCTTCATAGATAGATTTTTTTTTCAAAAATGTCTCTAAATGGCGGTCTGTATTTAATACGACTTAAGGGAACCTCCCATCTTGCTCGCCAGGATTCACTTCATGGGGTTTGATATCTGAGTCGATGGATTAGAATATCAAAGACCATAATCGGCAGGTAACGTTGCTTTTATCTTTCTCAGGTCAATCTGATCGGCATTGTTCGCACGCGATGGAGTTCTGGTCGATGAAAAGGATCGGGTAGCAACCAGCTTTTGATAACAGGGTAGAACATCCACCCCGAATTAGCACCGCTTTTATTCTAATCCTTTAAGTCTGTGATGCTTCCTTTTGACACTTGATTCGACAATTATTCACGACTGTTATTCTTTTCAACATTTCGCCTATTCAACCCGACGGAAGATTAGTTGTTGTTGTTGTGGTTGTTGTTGTTGTTGTTGTTGTTCGAAAGAAGCTGGATGTTTCCCCGTGGATATTTCCACCGATATCCATCGCTATTTTCCTTTTTCTCTTTGTTTTTTGTTTTTTTCATTTTTCTTTTTATGAATCAATGTTTTCACCTGCTGCGCATTTGTGTATAATTTAGTTAATTATCGACAATGGTACATGCACACAACAGAAGATAAGAACTAAAATACAATGGAAGGAGTTTTGTTAAAAGTGTGGGATTTGTATTAATGTTACAGAGTGGCCGGCTAAAAAAAAAGGGCAGGCTTGGTGGGAAGATAGATAGATAGATAGATAGATAGATAGATAGATAGATAGATAGATAGATAGATAGATATATAGAAATGTAAAACAGATGAATACATAGATAGATATATGGGCAAAGATACAAATACATAGATAGATAAATAAATAGATAGAGAGATAGAGAGATATATAGACAGATAGATAGATAGATAGATAGATAGATAGATAGATAGATAGATAGAGAGATCGATAGATAAATAGATAAATACATAAATAGATAGATAGATAAATAGGAAAACAGCAAAATAAATGGATAGGTTTGCAGATAGATAGATAGACAGACAGACAGGCAGACAGACAGACAAACAGATAGATAGATAGATAGATAGATAGATAGATAGATAGATAGATAGATAGACAGATAGATAGAAAAGCATTCAAATACCTTTATAGTAGAAAAACAGAAATACATTGATAGAAAGGTAGGCAAACAAAAAAATATTAATGGAAAGATAGAAAGATAGATAGATAGATCGACAAATATATATATATATATAAAATAAAAGGCTGAATGTGTGTGTGTGTGTGTGTGTGTGTGTGTGTGTGTGTGTGTGTGTGTGTGTGTGTGTGTGTGTGTGTGTGTGTGTGTGGTCACGAATAGGCTCCTATATGGTTGACTATTTAAAAAAAACTGATTACATATAATGATAGAAGATGTATCGAGACACAGGAATGGGTATGTTTGATCTGGCAGAACGGTGGTTCATTAAAATTGTGGGGTCTGCGTTCGGGCCTGGTCCACAAAGTATGGAAATAAAAAATTTAAAAATTATAAAAAAAAAAGGTTAACAAGTGTTTTGGAAATAGATGTACATAAGAATACTTTGATACGTACGTTTTAACTTAAATAAGGATGGTATAATAAAATTGTGAGGTCTGCGTTCGCGCCTAGCCTCCATAGAATGGAAATAGGCACACACTTTAACAAAGACTTTTCATATCTATCTGCGTAAGTATACTTTGATAGTTATGTTTCAGTTTGAAGAAATATGGTATGATAAAATTATGTGGCGTTCGTTCGCGCCTGACCTCCATAGAATGGAAATATGTCACAAAGTTTAACAAGGGTTTTTAATATAGATCCACAGAATATTGTGATAAGTGTTTCAGTGTGAACAGGTATGGTATAATAAATTATGGGGTTTATCTATTTTATTTTTACTTTCAACATTTTTTTCTTTGGTTTTGATACCCCAAATTCGAAGCTATCTCTTTACAACCCTTCCTTTTCATAACCTATGATACTTTCATAAATCAGAGTCCATTTTCTGTAGGCTGCTTTTGAATCCAGTCAACGACGGGTACTTTTACTAGTATATATATATATATATATATATACAGGGTGGCCGAAAAGTCCCAGGACACTGGCTGAAAATGTTATTATATGTTTTCTGTGTGTTTCATTAAAAAATACTGTGTTTTATTAAAAATACATGTATAGTGTCCTGGGACTTTTCAGCCACCCTGTATATATATATATATATATATATATATATATATATATATATATATATATATATATATATATATATTAAAAAAGTTTGACTCATGTCCAGGTAACCTACATCTAAAATTTCAAGTGTTTAAACCCAAAATTGGCGGAGGACTTTGGTAGAGTCTGCAAATATCAATTCTTTCACCTTTGACCTCTTGGCAGACAAATTGTCGCCCAAAAACATATTAAAAAGCTTGTTACATGTCTGAATACCCTTTATGTTAAATTTTAAATGTTTAGACCAAAAATTGGCTGAATGGTTTGCTAGAGACGGCCAAAAACCGATTAAAAAGCTTGTCTTATGTCTGAATACATATTATGTAAAATTTCAAATGTTTAGACCTAAAAATGGCTGAGTAATTTGGTAGAGACCGCAGGAGTCTAATTTTTTTTAACTTTGACCCCAATTTAGACTCCTTAGTATTTATTATTTGGGACTAAAATCAAATTAAACTGTTTGATCCATGTCCAAGTAACCTACATCTAAAATTTCAAGTGTTTAGATGATGTTGTGGTCGGCCATCGGATATTAACAACGATCAATCAAGAGGCTTACTCGAAGTCAATCCATGCCCAACTGTTCGAAAACTTGCTTCTAAATTAGACGTAACGTATACGACGATTTCAAACCACTTGAGAGAGATTGGACAGAAAAAAAAATGATAAATGGGTGCCTTACGAATTGAACGACGGCTAGAAGAAACGCCGTTATGAAATCTCATCTTCCCTTTTTTTACGCAACAAGAACGACCCGTTTCTCAATCGGGCTCTGACTTGTGATGAAAGTGGGTTCTTGACGACAACCGGCGACGTTCAGCTTAATCGTTAGATGCCGACGAAGCTTCACAACACTTTCCGAAGTTAGACTTGCACAAAAAGATGCTGACTGTTTCGTGATTTCCGACCGGTCTCAACTACAGGGTGGTTGCTCGAAAAAGCGGGAAATTTATCAAACAACGATTTATTTTTACAAAGAATAATTTTTACAAAGTTTTTCAAAGACAAATGTTATAGATACTTAAAATGTCGCCCGTGCACTTCACTGCAGCGTCTTAACATAGAAATCCAAGCTCACGTTGCGTTTTTGAGGGTAACTTATGGGATATCATTCAAAGCTTTTGCCAAGCACATTTTCAAGTCATCAATAGAGTGTATGTCACGTCGACAGTTCTGCGTCTCTGTTAGTAACAAGCTCCAAGCAGAGTAATCCATGACATTTAAATCTGGAATTTTTTAGGCCAATCTTCCGGTGCAATGAAATCAGGGGTAGATTGACGAAGAAACTGAATTGAAGCTATTGCTGTGTGATCCTTGGCACCATCCTGCTGCCATGTCCATGTTTGGTTGTCCATTACATTTCGTATATCGCTAAACATCGGTGGACACATCTCCTCACAATAAACTTGCTGGTTTACTATTTTTTTCTTCCTGACTTCAGAACTCTGATAATATCCTTCAAGAAATCGAAGCTTCGTTTTACCATACCATGAAACAGCAGCATAACAAAGAACCGATGGCTGCTTATTGTCGTATTCCACAAGCAGATCTTCCTCAGGTATGTCTGTTTTTACATGTACTTCTGGGTAAATGCGATCACTTTGTCTGTTCAAAGGCGGTCGCAAAGAGAATCTTGCTTGGTCCAAAAACCATACGCTTCTAAAAGCAAACTCTGGTTCAAAACGAAAAATCAGAGCAAGCGACTTGTTTTTGCGCATTTCCTGATGTCGCTCAGTGAGGAGGTTACATTTTATTCGACGGTAGCATTTCAGTTCACTTTCTTTGAGAATTTCAAACACTGATGTTTTCGATATATTGAGATGTCGAGCGATTTCCTGTTTACTGAAATGACGTCTCTCTATTGCACCGCGTCGCACAGGTGGAGCAGCCAAATCCTTCACCGTGGAATGTGCTTTGTCCGAAATTTGTTTCTTTGGTTCCGTTCCTTTTTGGCGAGTACCAGCTGCTTCAGGACCTTCTCGTTTCAAAGTTGCAACAACATTATCAAACTGATGCTTTGTAATCATTGAAAAAATATTCGGTAACACGGCCAGACATTTTGTCCGTCCCCAAGTCGGATTTTCACATTTGAAAAGAATTATCACTTGCCTTTGAAAATCTGGAAGCTGTTTCCTGCTACTCCCGTCCATGATGTGGGTATCAAAATCTGAATCGAAGAAATAAATAAGCAAGATGTGATGAAATCAATATGCAGATTGCACATTCGACAAAAAAAGAACCAATCAAGAAATAGCAATCACGCATGTTATTCATGATCTGAGCTGACCTTCAAATTTCCCGCTTTTCTAGCGACCACCCTGTATTACAGTTTTTGTTTGTTTTTTTTTAATGCAGGCAAAATATTACAGCATAGAAGTACTGTCAACAAATGGATGAAATGCATCAGAAACTTTGGCAACAACATCCAGCATTATTCAAAAAGCCCAATTCTCCTACACGACAATGCCCGACCGCACGTTGCTAAACCAACCCTGTAGAAGTTGAACGAATTCGCCATGAAAATCTGCCTCATCCGCCATACTCTCCTGACCTTTTACCTACCTACTACATATTTTTCAAGCAGATAGAAATGCTTCAAAAACCCAAGCGATATCAAAAACGCCTTCAGAACGCCACCAGAACGCAAGATTTTTACGTTACTGACACAAATGTACTTATTTTGCGTTGGCAAATGTGTGTTCATTCTGATGATGCTTTTATCGATCAATAAAAGTTTGTTTCAGTTGCAATATGCATATCTGAATTTAAAAGTTAAAAACAACAGGAATTTTTTTCAACCTGATACACACACACGCGCACACACACACACACACACACACACACACACACATATATATATATATATATATATATATATACATATATGTAGTAAGTTATGAATACATATATATGTGTACATATGTATATGTATATATAGTAAGTTATGAAAATATTATGGCAATTAAGCTACACAGAATATTCTGCGTTTCATTCTCGTGAAACTCGTCAGGCTTATGCCTGACAGATTCTCACGAGAATGAAATATATAGCTTAATTGCCATATATATTTGCATAACTTACTACCTAGCTCTACAGATGCATTGAGCACTGTTAAAGTAAATACTGAAAATTTAAACATGAAGTCATATCTTCGTATATTAGTTTATGCGATTGAATTAAGTAATCATATATTATATATATATATATTAATAATATATTTAATATATATACATATATATATATATATATATATATATATATATATATAATCAACCTTATTATTTTCCAGAGGTGAAGCAACCAATGAATTTAAACGAGGTACATACAAGAGTGCTCAGTACCAAAGTAAGACGAGATATACTTTTTATTTGTTTTGCGTAAGCATTTATATATTTATATGTCGCTACAAATTCATGAGCATGTTTCAGTCAGGCAGTTACAAGTAACTAGAAACCTTTTTAGGGGATACTATTTATACAAAAGTAGAGTCCGTAATCGTTACAGACCTTTTTTTGTTGTTGTTTAAATAATAACTCCTGATTTGAAGAGGTCTCTACTTACTTGTAACTGGCTGACCGAAACATGCTCTTGAATGTGTAGCGATATATAAATTCTTATGTAAAACAAATAAAAAGTATATATATATATATATATATATATATATATATATATATATATATATATTGTATAATCTCGTTGACACACCGGTTCCTGCTAGATCATCGAAGTTAAAAAAAAAAACGATGAGCCTAGCAAAATATTACTAGGCGATGTATTATTGCGCCGGGACGTAGAAATTTCCAGGGCGCATTTAAAACAATTGGACGGAATAAACCCTCCGTTTTTATTAAGACATATCTAGGAGAAAGAAAATTGATATAAAACGCGAAGTCTATTGTATGCTCTGTCAGTGTCCAATTGCACTAACTGAGGTTGTCAGTTGTTCCAAACAGTATGGATTGTTCTGCACAAGCCTTCATCGCTATAAACAAATCTTCTGGGTGGAATTTTGGACAGCTTAATTTGTGTGAAACCCGCTGATTAGCGTAACGGTTCAAAGCCTTGACTATCGTACGGGCGGTCGGTTTTCGATCCTGGCTTGAGATAGTTGCCTGTCCAGCCGCACTGATGATCTGTGATACAGCGAAACAGTACTGCATATGGATGACTATATATATATATATATATATATATACTAGCAAAAGTACCCGTCGTTGACTGGGTTCAAAAGCAGCCTACAGAAGATGGACTCTGATTTATGAAAGTATGATAGGCTATGAAAAGGAAGGGTCGAATTTGGGGGTATCAAAACCAAAGCAAAATATGTTGAAAGTAAAAATGAAATATATAAACCCCATAATTTATTATACCATACCTGTTCACACTGAATCACTAATCACAATATTCTGTGGATCTATATTAAAAAAAAAAAAACCTTGTTAAACTTTGTGACATATTTCCATTCTATGGAGGTCACGCGCAAACGAACATCCCATAATTTTATTATACCATATTTCTTCAAACTGAAACATAATTATGAAAGTATACTTACGCAGATAGATATGAAAAGTCTTTATTAAAGTTTGTGCCTATTTCCATTCTATGGAGGCCAGGCGCGAACGCAGACTCCACAATTTTATTATACCATCCCTATTTAAGTTAAAACATACTTATCAAAAAACACTTGTAAAAGTTTTTTCTTTTATAAGTTTTAATTTTTTTATTTCCATACTTTGTGGACCAGGCGCGAATACAGACCCCACAATTTTAATGAACCACCGTTCTGCCAGATCAAACATACCCATTCCTGTGTATCGATACATCTTCTATCATTATATATAATCAGTTTTTTTTTAAATAGTCAACCATATAGGAGCTTATTCGTGAGAAGACACACACACAGACATTCAGCTTTATATATATATATATATATATATATATATATATATATATATATATATATATATATATATATATATATATATATGCTGGATGTACTCCGCTTATCTCGGCATTGTTTCCAGCCATCATTAACCCCTCTTTCTCTCTCTTTCTATATATATATATATATATTGTCTATATAAAAATATTATATTTTTTCTTTTTTATTGAGCACTCTTAACACTCTTAATAACATCGTTTTGATTCATGCGTTTTATCTCCTGAATACTTTTAACTTGGAACACACACACACGCATATATATGTATATATATATATAAACACAAAAAATTATAGGAATATATATATATATATATATATATATATATATATATATATATATTCCTATAATTTTTTTGTGTGTTTAATGATATATTAAATACCCTTGTTTTTATTTAATCTAATAGAAAATACAACTTTGTCATATATGGGTTGTGGAATTGCATTTATCTGCAAAAGATGTATTTGCATATTTTTTTAAACATTCATTTTAATTTATACCCTGTTCGATTTTTCGGTTTTCTCATGCGATGATCATCTTTAGTTAACTATTACGTGTGATTATATTTATATAGATATTCTACATGATTTATACTTGTGTAATATTTGCATAAAAAGGTTATGGTAAACACAAACCTCTTTCTATATATATATTTATGTATGTGTATATATATTTGTTTAAACAATTTTGCCTACCAAACTCCTCTGTCAGTTTTTGACCTGCAGACATGAAACTTAATATGTAGGGTATTCGAAACTATTCGAAACGTTATATTTGGGTTTTAGCCGGAGAAAATCGGTGCAAAAATATGAAAACTAAAAAAATAAAATTTGCTAGGTGAAGGTCGGACGATTGTACTACAAATATGCATGCGTAACGTAATGGTTCATATTTAATTTTTAGCCTTACAGCAAACATATCATCCTAGCTCGGTATAAACGTAAAAGGAAAAAGTAAATCCTAAGCTAAACGTTTTGGTCTTGATTCTCGGGGTTATTTTATTTATTTTTTTGTTTTCAACTTTTTAAAGTATTACTATATACTGGGTCCAATATAATATAATATTAAATACTAAATCTGCACTAATCAAAATATATTTAAGCGTATTTTAAGATTGGGCAATGCCGGACGGCCCGCTAGTATATTTATGTAATAGCTTCCCTTCTTCAGTACTAACAGACTATGAATAGTCACTGTAAAGGTGCCTGCGCGTGAAAGTTTTGTCGCAAGAGTTGCGCACTTCCAACTACTCCTCTCCCGAGTAACAAGTGGACATTCGAGACGACTGGAAATGATGTCGAGATAACGGAGAGCACATACAGGGCCTATAATTCACAAATGGTCAGCATCTGGTATCAGCCAGGCTTAATGTAGTTTTACTTCGGTGATCTGGCGAGAACCGTGTGTCAACGTCATTGTGTGTGTGTGTGTGTGTGTATATATATATATATATATATATATATATATATATATATATATATATATATATATATATATATATATATATATCCTTTTTTTTCAGTTGACTTCAATATTGCATCTTAAAGCATAACTGCGATCCCACTAGTTTTAGTTGTTTATTTGTAATTAGATATTGCTATGAGGGATGTTCAAAAAGTAATATCTCCTATTTATTCCGCCAGAATAGATCAGAGGAGGTTGCAACTTGCATCGTTATGATGACTCAACTTATGCATTTATGGCTTGAAAGTTTCATCTATCTGTTGCAGATAATGATGGTGTGAAACTCTAAGAAATCAACTCCATCTATTAATGTGCATCAGAAGCAGAGATGCGTCATTTAATTCTTGGCAAACGTACATTAAGTGACTACATAGAAACATAAATTCTGGCGCACTAAAGGTCGCTCGGTTTAAGGATACTATTCCTGTTTTTGTAGCTCTTCAACTATTTGAGTAAGAAATAAGTGACTTTACTTTTGGAACAACTTCTTACTCGTACTTGGCCTTTTGGCTAGAAAACAAAGTGTAGTATCTGTTCTGATACTACACTTCATCTTTTCTGCGCTTGGTCAGCGGGGAAGAAATCCTTCATGACTGAGACATTTTTTTATTTTTGTTCCTTTCCAGAGTGCCCCTTTTGGGGGCGCAGGATTTTCCCCACATTAAAAACCAACCTTGTGCCAAACTCTTTTCTCGTGAGAAGGTAAGTAAATAGGAACTCTCGGAGTTATTGTCTATAAAAGCAAGGATCAGTCAATAAATACATTCAAGTATTGATTTAGAAAGAAACAGGTTAAGGTTAAGGATAAGGGTTTAAGTTTTTTTCTTTTCTTTCTACTTTTGCATGTACATTTTATTTTTAACTAGCAGGACTCGTTAACCGGTGTTGCCCGGTGGAAGCCTCTCCGCTCCCTCACAAACAAAAGTAAACTAGGGTTGTTGATAACCTGTAAATACTGTTTGAATCTGAAAAAAGCAAATGGATGCGTAAATCCGTATACAATATTAAAATTATGAAAAATTGTCCATTAAAATAAGAACAGAAAATATAAACAGAATTTTTAGAATTTAGGGATTCTCACTGTATATGAACTGTTTAGATTGATGGAAACTCTCCATGTTAAGAACGGCTTTCCGAATAGACACCGGGGGTGGTAGATAAATAAAGCCCCCAGATTTAACCGTGAAAATCGTAGGCAGCATACTCACCCGCAAATTATATGGTTGGTGACTGTGTCGATAGGAGAGAAGTGGATTTCTGTATCGCGCACGCGAGACCAGATCTGGCAGGCATGGGTAAATGTCGATATAGGAATACCTTAGTAAAATCACCACTAAAGAAAATGGTCCGCGTCCATAAAATTTAAACATCGAATGGGAAACTCGAAAACAAAATGAAAGGAACCTTGTTTTTATTATTACCAGAATAGATGCATGAAAACAAAATGAAATGAACTTTATTTTATTTTTACCAGGGAAGATGCATTTTCCCTGTTATTTTAGTAATAACGAATTACTAATTCGTTATCTTCTTTCTTACTAAAATGAAACATAATTATTAATTCTTTTATTTTTTCAAGCGTAGCTGAAAAAAATTCACTGTAAATGAAAGAAATAAACTTTAAACTGTCGAATAAGAAGTCATGGCTCAAAAATTCTTAGCAAATTCGCATAATAAAAATAAAGGTCGTTGCAACTTTTTTTTCGTTTTTTTTGTACTAGTGCAGAGAGTGATCCAGACGTAAATAATATAGTTATTATTTAAAAAGCCATTCTTAACATGGGGAGGGGAGGGTGTTTTGTACTTATTCTATACTTCAACCTTACAATTGAATAAAAAAATATATATCATTAAACTTTAATTAAACTTGGAAATACGATTTAAAAAATAGCGCGGATCACTCTCTGCACTAGCACCGTTTTTTTTCTTTTGTTTTTTTCTCGAGTTTCCGGTTAGATGTTTATCGACAATCACCTGTAAACCACTTTTATTTTGTAAGCCACTTTTATTCTGTAAACCACTTTTGTTCGGCAGTTTAAATGCTTTATCTATTTCGTTTAATTAAAAAAAAAGAAAAACAAAGCAATTTTAATCGTTTGTTAATATTTACTTTGTGACTGCTTCAAAGCCTTTAAACTATCGAATAAGAAGGTATGGCTCAAAAATTCTTAGCAAATTCGGATAATGAAAATAAAGGTCGTGAATTTTCTTTTTTTTATGAATTTCCGAATAGATGTTTAATTATGATGGACGTGGACGATTTTTTATCGGGGATTTGTTGAGGGTAATCCAATATCGACAACCATCCGAACATGTTTACATTTGTAAACCACTTTTATTCGACAGTTTAAAGGCTTTACCTATATCCTTTAATTTTTGTAAACAAAGCAATTTTAATCGTTTACTTGGTGATTCCTCAAAAGTCTTTAAACTGTCGAATAAGAAGTCACAGCATTAAAATTCCTAGCCAATTCTCATAATATAAATGAAGGTCATTGCATTTTTTTTTCGAGTTTCCCATTAAATGTTTAAGTATGATTGACGTGGACGATTGTTTTTTATCGTTGATTTAGCCAAGGTAATCCGATATCGACAATCACCTGAACATATCCTGTGGATAGCGTAGGAAATCGATGTAGGAAAGTACGATCGTAGTTATGTAAGTTATTACCTGTAACTGACTGTTGCGTTATAGGAGGCTAGGAATATGTAAATGTCGGATTTTGAGTTTTTAGCATTGTTTAAGTGTCGTTCTTTTTAGCGTTAGTGTCTCCTGTTGAGGGAGACGCCATGTTTGGCAACTTTTGGAAGTGTTCATTTACGTAGGAATTCGATTAATTCTGGAATATGAGAATGTCCGATTTCAGCCAATCATAATAGCCGGGACATTGTCGGGGAGAAGTTATTAATTTCGATTCGGATTATTGGAAATTATATGTCAGTTCTGTGTACGTAAGTATCCAGTTGCGGAAGGTGTTATCTCACTATAGTAGAAAAATGCAGAATAGTACCGGGTGACAACTGGTAGCAGTGTTAGTGTTACATGATAAGGGCTGTCCCCTTTTCATGTAAGCATAAAAATAGAGAGATTTAGTTAAAATGAAAATGAAATAGTAATAGACGAAATTCGAACCTCGTAATTTAGGTTTAGAAATAGATTACGTGTGAGAATTAGAAAAAGGAATGTAAAGCAAACGATTGTTTAGAATAGAGATAAAATATTTCAAGAAAAGAATGTGCACTGTCAATTTTGTTATGAAAATTTAATTGAAAGAATGCAGCTATAAAATAATGTTTTTAACATATTGGAAAAATAGGTTACTGAGTATAGGTTAAAATTCCTTTTGTAAAAAAAGGAAAAGTTTTGGACACGCATGTCCAGAACACGTGAAATAAGGCACATGTTTTAACATGTGTATGACGTCATGGAAAATAGAAAGTTCTAGAGATAGTTAGAAAAACTTGAGAGTTGAGCAGACAGAAGCAGAGTGAGAAACTCAGAGAGCGTCGGAGGATTCGAACGTCTAGAAGCGAGACGATCACTTTGAAACTTAATATGTGAAGCTTTGAATTCTTGATGATGAAAACCACGGCCGGTCGTGTGAAGAAATAAAACCATCAGGTGTTTTTGTAAGCTCGTCTTTGTGTTTGTGATTCTTACAAAAAGGTAAAGTGAAAATTATATTATATGTCTATATATGTGTGTTATAAAATGTCATTACATACACGTCTCGACATCTCATATCCACAATGTTAATCTACATCTCATGTCTACACAATGTCTGAACAGTGAACACTATCTCCTCACTCAAAGAGCTTTTCTTCTTCTTCTACACGTCTAAGTATGAACAGTTTTAATAAATAAGAATCGTCATAACACGAACAATCTCTTCATAACAGAAACACCGACATTCTTTATAAAACGAACAATATCACTAACAACATCCCTCTCTCTCTCTCTCTCTCTCTCTCTCTCTCTCTCTCTCTCTCTCTCTCTCTCTCTAAGACTCAACGACAAACTCTCTCTAAGACTCTCTTTTAATGAAACCCCTATATAACATTAGGACTAAATATATAGAGAGACAAGCAGGAATTCCTTCCTCTTGTAATATTGCGATTGTGATGGTTGTTCTCCACGGATAAAATGTAGTCTTTTAATATCACGACTGAATGTGTATGTAAAGGAGTTAAAAAATTACATAAGATGGTGGTTAATAGTTTAGACATAGAAAATTTGTATGTGGTATCTGTTATTGCAAACCTACGGTAATTTGGTCCAGAGGGGGATTTCTGCAATCAAATTATTATATACAGGAGGATTAGCCTTTCCCGGTCGTAGAAACATTTAAATATATTTAAATTCATGCAGATTTCATATTTATTATTACAGAGCCAATTTTCTATGGAATATATATATATATATAATATATAAAGATGAATGTGTGTGTGTGTGTGTGTGTGTGTGTGTGTGTGTGTGTGTGTGTGTGTGTGTGTGTGTGTGTGTGTGTGTGGTCACGAATAGGCTCCTATATGGTTGACTATTTTTAAAAACCGATTACATATAATGATAGAAGATGTATCGAGACACAGGAATGGGTATGTTTGATCTGGCAGAACAATGGTTACTTAAAATTGTGGGGTCTGCGGTCGCGCCTGGTCCACAAAGTATGGAAATAAAAAATTTAAAAAAACGTTTACAAGTGTTTTTGATATAGATGTACATAATAATACTTTGATAAGTATGTTTTAACTTATATAGGGATGGTATAATAAAATTGTGGGGTCAGCGTTCGCGCCTGGACTCCATGGAATGGAAATAGGCACACACTTTAATAAAGACTTTTCATATCTATCTGCGTAAGTATACTTTGATAATTATGTTTCAATTTGAAGAAATATGGTATAATAAAATTATGGGTTGTTCGTTCGCACCTGACCTCCATAAAATGTAAATATGTCACAAAGTTTAACAAGGTTTTTTAATATAGATCCACAGAATATTGTGATAAGTGTTTCAGTGTGAATAGGTATGGTATAATAAATTATGGGTTTTATCTATTTTATTTTTACTTTCATCATATTTTGCTTTGGTTTTGATACCCACAAATTCGAAGCTATCTCTTTACAACCCTTCCTTTTCATAACGTATCATACTTTCATAAATCAGAGTCCATCTTCTGTAGGCTGTTTTTGAACCCAGTCAACGACGGGTACTTTTCTAGTGTATATATATATATATATATATATATATATATATATATATATATATATATATATATATATATATTACTGATTAAAAAAAAATGTGATTTGAGTGCCATTAATTAAAATCGAAATAAAAACATTTGCGTTCAAACCGCGTTCCTTGCCGTTTGAGCTATGAACAGATAGATAAGTATGATTTAAAATTAATTCACTTCAAGCTCTGAACGAATTATCACATGCGCAAAAGTAATCGAAATAAGTTAGCAGGTTTAAATGAACATTTTGCATTTCAATTTGCCGACATATTTCTGTACGCGTTATTCATTTATCCAAATAAAAATTTTACTCGTTATAAACCATCCTTCGTGTATGATTGCTATTTCCGATTAATTTCAGTAGTGTTATGTGACCAGTAGTTTAAGGGTTTATCGGTTAAATATTTACACATACATATCTACTGTTTTTTTATATAGATTTGACAAAACTTGGAATGTTTTCTAGTTATGTACTTTTTTATCCTAGATTTAAATAAACTCATATTTATTTATGTTTTCCGTGTGCCATTCATAATCTTTCCATGCGCCATTTTCCATATTTCTCCATTTGTGCCGTTTTTATATGTTAATTTTACCTGTGAATTTTTTATCGCGCTAGTTTGACGTGTGTGTTAATCGATACATAGTCATTTTGAGAAATTAAATATAAGATATTTCGAATACCTTTCGATGGTAGCTTCCCCTCCCCCCTCCTCTTATCTTTTATAAAATCCTGTTTCAGTAAATCCAGTTGAAAGGTTTTAACGTTGAAAGGTTTTGACGTTGAAAGGTTTTATAACCAGTCTCGGATATTTGGCGGATCAGTAGAACACTTTAATAGGAGACTTCACTATTTCCTTTTCTGTGCATTAAATACTTGAAAAATGAATTAGGGTTTACTATCTTTTTTATTTACTCGCACCCGGATATATGACTGCTGTGTGGCTGTTTGACTGTGGCTTGTCCACCGCATAAATCCGTCTACACGGGGTGACCCTCTTCAGTCTCAGCATTGGTTTGTACTCAATTTCACGTCAACAAAAGTCAACGAATCCTCTTCAAGTCAATTGCGGAAAGAGACAAAATATAACCTTTCAGGTTCGTTTCACTTTCGTTTACAGCAAAACAAAAAGACTCTGACCAAGTTAAGCGTCAATTGAACGTTAATAATCGATCATGACGCCTGCCGGATTATCTCTCTTACCAAAGCATGAATAGGCAAGCGATAAACTTCCCGGATTTTCTCAGCATGCTGATCTCTTTTTTTTTTTCTCTTTTTTTTTTTCTTTTTTTTTTTTTTCTTTTAAAAAGGAACTATCCGAGATCAAAGAAAGAAAAAAAAACGGTACCTATTTTAACAATATAAATTTCTCTATTTCAAAAAAAAACGTGTTCTTAAAAATTCGGGGGAAACTAGACTATAATAACGAAATTCGAAATTTTTACTCGTGAATTTCAAGGCAAACTAAACGTCTCTACTCAATTCTCATGTTACAATAAATATATCCAAAAATTACGAAAAACGATAAGGTAGAAAAATCATAATAAGAAACATTTTATGATGAAAAGTAGCGAAAATAAAATGTTAAGCTAAAAAAAAAAGAAAAAAAACACCAAATAATTATAAAGGGAGGTAAATAGCGTGTAACTATTATTTAAAATGTTTAAATATTTTTTTTTAATAAATTATGATTTAATAATCATAGATATTAGCTACTTGACTTGTTTTTAGCATAACTGAGTTACTCCCCTTGTTACTATATCATGCGTTCCCAAAGAAACATGGCTAGGTTTTTTTTAACGATAAAGATCGAAAACTTTAGAGTTCTTTTTTTAAATAATGCCATAGTATTTAAGTATTTCTGGCGTGAATTGACACGGAAACCCAGTAGATACTATTGCATTTTTTTAAGTCGATTTTTATTTTTTCGTCTTCCGAATTTCGCTATTATAGTGTATTAGCACCAAAAATTGCATTAATTCATCTAAACTACAGGGTGCGTAACGTATTTGAGGACTGATTTCAACATTTATCTACTGTGCTGAAAAAATTGCTTACAGTTGACAGTATCCTATACCTTTATTTGTTTTGTTATTTTTTGCATTTAACTTTATCTTATCTCTATAATATTATGCTTGTTCCTTACTATGATAATAAATACTCAGAAAGTAATATTGTGCTACATAGTACAATACAAATAATTATATCACATTGTAATATTATGCGTGTTACGTCCTTAGTTAGTCCGTACATTAAGATTTAAAAAAGGCCAAATAAAATTTATCAAGGCTAACCTGCATTAAAAAGGGCTAAATTCGCGAAATTTGGCTTAAAAAAGGTAAATCTGGCAATCCTGGACAAGAATATTAAAGTGACCTCCCTTTGATGTAGACTCGTTTTCGAATATCATTACAATAATATATGATCATTGTTGTAATTTTCTGAGAAAAAAAAAACTCCTACTAATTTCAACATGCAGCGGTTCTTTACCGAAGAAATACGTCATCGAAATGTTACATAAAAGGAGAACAAAAAAGGGAACATTAGAAAGAAATGGGATTTAAAAAAAAGAACATTTTTTTACCTACAGGTGTTGAACTGAAGCAATAAATTAAATATTGCTTCTTACAATGTGATTTTATTATTTGTATTGAACTATGTAGCACAATATTACTTTATGATTATGTATTTGTACTTTTTGATTTGTCTTATTTGGGTCAGTTCTATATTCAAAATACAATGGACAATATTTTCATAGAAATGTTAATCAACTCATATTTTCTGCGTGTTATTGGTTTTTCTGTCTCGAAAATATAATCTTTTCGCTATCTACAAAAATATCAGCTTTATCAAAATATATTTGTGGATTAAATATATTTCTTATTCCATAGAATCTCCACGGGTCCGTCTATTTTAATAATTATCTCATATTATTAAAATTTTCCAATCTGAGATTTACTAAAATCGTAACGACCACTCTGTAAAATTGTGTATGAGCTGGGTATATTTACTGACGACGTCACACTCTATAATAGACAGCAAGAGAAAACGAATGCACAGATATCCAAAGCAATGACAGCAAAACTATAAAACCATCCTCTGTAGTGTAGCGGGAACGAAAATGGATGGTAACATTTAATGCTACTAAGACTAAGCTTCTTTCCTTTACAATTACAAAAAACCTTGTCAACTATTGACTGCCATGACCAATAACTTCGTTCAAACTCATAATGTGGCCCTCTGTATAGTTCATGGTTATGTAAGATATAGTTCAAATAAATTTGATGAAAGTGTATCAAAATGACTAAGAAGGTGAGATTTTTAGTGTCCGCAGTTTATGGAGGCTTCAGTTTTTTTTTGTTTTTTTTTATTTTTATTTAGGAGAATATCTCTATCCTTGAACCTGGAAATAAACAGTTTTTCGTTTAAGCACAGGTAGCAAGTTTAGTTTAGAGATTTGCAGGTGTTAGTTTCCATTAAAATGTCCCATTTCACAACTGGTGTCAGGTTTTGATTTTTTAAACTCCCATAGTATGTAGCGAGTGATTATGTGTTTTTTAGATGAAATGAGCAGGGTTGGCTTTATTACATACCTAGCTCATCCATTTATATTATTTATACACTTCTACTTATAACCTCATTTATACTCATCTATAATTATATAATAGGCGGCAAATTCACCCCGAGACACACATCTCTACTCAATATTCATGTAGAACCCTAATCATCCTCTATGTCTTCTTTTATCTTTAATTCTTTCATTTTTTCTTATGTTTTGACGTTTCTAACCCCTTCTAGCTAGCTAAACCCCTTAGCCTTATTATTGTTATATATATATATATATATATATATATATATATATATATATATATATATATATATATATATATATATCATCACCATCGTACTCATGCAGTCCGCCAGTCTTGACAATAACTAGTCGGGGATTCAGTGCTTTATCTGTCGGTGTTGTAGTCTCTCTCCATCACCACAGGACTTTCCACCTTGGCTCAAAACTTGCTTGCGCAGTTTAAGTGCAGTATCTGTTGCGCATCAGATAGACACCCTCTAAACAGTCGCACTATCGTGTCCGCTACTACGCATTTTCTTTTTGGATGAGGTCAGGAAAACTTTTAAAGGAAAACTGCAAGGCAGCAGTAGGATTTGAAGTCAGAGTTCCCATCTCTTAGCCTTTAGCTGTGATAAGGCCCACAAACCAGTGGTATTTGATTTGGGGGTTGGTTCCCCTAGCCTTCGCCCAACTAAGGGCACCCACAAGACAGTGGGGTAGGGGTTGGTAGTGTGTCAGGGCATGTCCACAAATTGGTGGGCCATAACGCACTACCTCTGGGGTCCCCTACTACTCCGAGATCTCCTACAAGTTTAGCCTGGAGCCGCAAGGCACCCAGTTCACTATAGGAGTCTTCATGATGGAGAGGCTATGTACTGGCAGGGAAGACTTATATGCATAGCTGCTCCCTTTTCACCACAAGGTTAGCCAGGGGCGTTAGCTGGAAGCGAGAAGGCATGCAAGCATGAACTTAACACTAACTTATACCTAACACACTAGACGCATCATTTGCCGGATTAAGAAACTACACACACACACACACACACACACACACACACACACACACACACATATATATATATATATATATACATATATGCATGCACATATATATATGTATATATATATGTGTGTGTGTGTGTGTACATTTTGCGTGCGTGTGTGTGTGTATAGCTAGATATATTGCCATCCAATATCCCCCACTCTTATTAAGTATTTTCTGTTCAATCTTTTTCAGAAGAAATTTCCTGTTTTGACACCCCTTTCCCTTTTATTTACGTTCACCCTCACTCTCTGTATTATGATAATTAACCCTTCTCCTCTCCTCTCCTCTCCAACTACACCGACCCCCTTTTTTCTTCTCTCCGTCTCTCTCACCTTCTTCTTTTGCATTCACGTTCAATGCCTAGTGTTTTAAATGTCACTAACCCCCTCTCTCTCCCTCTCCCCTAAACATTAACGGTTTATTTTTAAACAGAATATTTCTCTTATCTTTCATTTAAGAACCGAACTCCTTTAGTGGAATACAAACTATATTAAGTCGCCTGACGATGACTTGTAGTCTTGACCGACCACTTGTCCGAAATATTAGCATGTCCAGTGTAGCGATTTCGTAAATTTGTTTATATCAATAAAAGAAATATATATAGAGATAGATA
Organism: Euprymna scolopes; assembly: GCF_053919585.1. Taxonomy (NCBI): domain Eukaryota; kingdom Metazoa; phylum Mollusca; class Cephalopoda; order Sepiida; family Sepiolidae; genus Euprymna; species Euprymna scolopes. The sequence goes on from NC_136491.1 coordinate 118,516,083, forward strand.
GATAGATAGATAGATAGATAGATAGATAGATAGATAGACTAATGTAATGCTATATATAAGTACTTATATATTTTTATTTTATTTTTGTATTTTTCCGTATAAAAATATTGAATATCTTACTTTCTGCGACATGCGGTTAAATAAGAGATATGCGCATGCGCAGTATGTGATAGTATCGCGGAAATAAAGTAAGGTCAACGTTGTGAAGGGGTGCGTACACTTGACTAGTGTGGAGTGGACTAATTCATATGTCCTTTATTCTTCCTTAAATTTTCACACTTCTGTACAAAGTGACTTTACGGGCTATTGAACCAGACACACATACGCTCGGCACACACGCAAACACATACAAAATGTATGTATCGTTTTATTGGTTAAGTATGAATACTTTTGAAGGGTAAAAGGATTTCGTTGCCATAAAATATAAATACAAATGGATAGGTTTAAAGTATGTATTTTCCTTTTTGTTCGAGTGAAAATAACGAAAAGAATAAAAGCATGTAAATTAAATGAATACGTTGCATATATATATATATATATATATATATATATATATATATATATATATATATATATATATATATATATATAATTATTTTTTTACTATAATAGTTAAATACCTATATATATATATATATATATATATATATATATATATATATATATATATATATACCGTGCCGGCAAAAAGAAAGTTCGCACTGTTAATTTTTTCAAAAACTGCAAATTTAAGCTAAATTTAATGCAACTGTTTAAATAACCTATACCTTATTTGATTCGTCTTTTATTCCTCTATAATTTTACCTGTTCATATTTAGCTTTTAATTGAAATATTGTAGTGTTGACGTCAATTAAAAAAATAGCTTCAAATTGAGGAGGCAAAATGAAAGTCCGCAGCAAGAAATTCGCTTAAAGCCAGCTTAAATTATCGCCCCTGAATCAGTTTAAAATATCCACCAACAGGCAACAAGCACCTCTAATCGTAATTATTGTTGTTCCAGGTTATACAACGTGACATTTAGTCCATATACCACGAAATCTCTTAGTGATCGTCAGGAGCTCTTTAATCTCCATCTCTCTGATTTATCCAATCGAGAAATCGGCCGCAGATTAAAATGGGATGAGAAAACGGTACGAAAGGCTGTGCAAATGCATCAAAACACTGGCAGTGTTCGTGATGCCCCTAAATTTGGTCGTACTAGAGTTACTTCTAACAGGGAAAACTATGCTATCAAGATCCGCAGCCTAAGAAACAGATTTGAAACGGCTCCCCAAATGCAACAACAGTGCAATCTTGTTAAGATGTGCCCTCTTTCTACTGTCAAGGAATTAAATTTGCGATGATATGTTGCAAGACGCAAACCAATGATTTCTGTAAAGAACAGAAAGCGCCGTCTGGACTTCGTCAGATGCAATGGAGATCATGACTCTTTATATTGGTCAAAAGTGCTTTTTAGCGACGAAAACAAGTTCAATAGGTTAGGCAATGATGGTAGGCAATACGTCCGTCGGAGGAAAAACGAAGAATTTAATCCTAGGTGCTCAGTTTAAACGCTGCAAGGTAGTGGAGGTTCAGTTTTGGTGTGGGGTATTATTAGTATCAATGTCCAGGGCCTATACTTCGCTTGCAAGGTTGAACTAATGCGACCAAGTACATTAATATTGTGACTGAGCATTTTCTACCTTATATTGGTCGGAATTTGGATGATAATCCCATCTTCATGCAGGATAATGCTCCCAGTCACACAGCTGGCAATGTCAAGAGGTTCCTGGAAGAGCATGATATTCCGTGTTTGGATTGACCTGCACCATCTCCAGACCTCAATTCTATCGAAAACGTATGGCATTACATTAAGCAACAGCTACGCAATCATAATTTCAAATTTGTAAGAACTTTGGACAAAAATTAAAGAAAAGTAAGATGCCCTTTCCCCGAAGTATTGCTGCAGTCTAATTCAAGGAATTCCCAAACGATTGCAGGCTATCAAATTGCAGAAGGGCTATGCTACTAAATATTAAATAGTTCATTGTGTTTCTGATGTATTTGTGTTGCATTAATGTCCTAAAATTACAGTTAAATAAGAATTTTCCATTGTGCGGACTGTCTTTTTGCCTCCTCATCAGTTATTTTTTTTAAATAGACGTGAACACTAGGATATTTCAATTAAAAGTTAAATATGAAAAGGTAAAATTATAGAAGAATAAAAAGCCAATAAAATGAGGTATAGTTTGTTTAAACAGTTACATTAAATTTAGCTTAAATTGTCATTTTTTTTTTTTTAATTACAAGTGCGGACTTTCTTTTTGCCGCCTGTATATATATATATATATATATATATATATATATATATATATATATACTTCATTTACTCACATAAAATTAATATATGAAAGTATAAATTTATGCGTAAACTTAAAGTATTTACTTCAACAGTGCTCAATACGTAGGTAGCGTTAGTTAGTAAGTAATAAAATATATATGGCGATTAAGCTAGGATTTTTCAGGATTATGCGAGAATTTTGTGGTTGTCTCGCGTTTTTATATACGCACTTCTATTGAGTTTTTAGTTAGCCAATCAGCTTTCTAGTATCCACCGCGCCCATCCTAATCAGCCAATGAGCAGGCACTTACAGGAAAAAGGCGCATTTGTCCTCCGGTTAACCCGTTCCTTTGTGTGTGCTATGTAGCGTAGATATCTAGTTTCTTGACCTTTTTTCAATCTAGGCTAAGTTTTTTTTATTTGTTTTTTATGTTAGTTTATATATATATATATATATATATATATATATATATATATATAGCTTTCCATATAGCTATCAATTCTATCTACCAATATATAGTTTGTGACTTCATTTCATACTCTTGTTGTCCTATTATATATATATGTGTGTGTGTGTGTGTGTGTGTGATAGTTTATGTATATGCATGTTTATTTAGCTTTTTATTTGTTTATTTTCTATTGTTTTTGTTAGTTTTAAAATTATTTTGCATCTCTATCCTAGAGTAAACTTTATCCTGTGAACACAGTTGTTCGCTATTTCTCTCCTACAGTTTAATAGATATTGTTTTTTTTAAGTATATGATAGTAAATTTTTCATGAAGGCATAATCTACATGGCATAATCTACATGGATCGTCTAGGTCTCTATATGTGTTTGCTTGTCTTACTATTTTCCATTCGACTACCGACGAACGTCCGCTTTCCTTGAGTTCCCAGTATTTGTTTGCTAGCGTTGTTTTCATACGGTGTTTTTTATTATTGAATGCAATTTTGTGATCATAATATCGAGTTTTGAAATCATAGGATGTCATACCTACGTAATATTTCTTGTTATTCAGGATTTCTTTCGCAAATATTGTGGCCTGGTAAACTATGCTTTTGGTTAGACATCTATTTTGAAGTAGGCAAAGTGTGTGCTCTCTACAGTTGCGTTTATCTTGTTCGTTATTAGGATTTGTATTTCTAGTATGGTTGTTGTTGTTGTCAGGAGTTGATTTATTATTATTATTATTATTATTATTATCATTATTATTATTATTATTATTATTATTATTATTATTATTATTATTTCTACTAGTTTCATATGTGTCTTTTGTGTTAGTTTTATTTTTGTCATGATGTCCACTTTTTTATTGTTTATTTTGCTGTTGTTTTTGTTGCTTTTATTTAATGTTTTGTTATTATGTGCTTTAATTATCATCTCTAAATTTTTGAAGCAGCTGTAGGATAACTTTAGGGTATTTTTATTGAAAATTTTGTGCGAGGGGTTGATTGCGGGAAAGTGCTTTTCGATAAGATCTAGAAATTTCTTGCCAAATTTTGTTTTTAACATTTGATTGTATGGCGCCGTATACCAGATTATATTTCTTTTTCTTCTATTTTTAATTTTATTATAGTTATTGGTGTTTTGTTGCTTATATTTGATATTAATATTCTTGTATCCACTATTTTTTAGGGCTCTTACATAGATATTGGTTGACCTGTTAAATACATTTTCATCGCTTGAGTTATTGCTGCGTCTACTTACGATCGAGTTAGGAATCTGTTTTATAATTGATGGTAGATGATTGGGCTTATATTGGATTAGCGTTATCTTTTAAGTAGGGTTCATATGTTTTTATCTAAATTTAACGTGACGTTCAGGAAGTTTGTTATTTTTATTTTAGCTAATACGTCTACTTTTAGACCTAATTTTTTCATTTCCTTGTGTATGATTTTCTTAAAGTTATCTCCCTTGACTTTGTTGAAGTCTTTTATTGTAGTTAGTCCATCATCTCTATATAGGCCGATATCCGTAGTGTCAAATATGCTTGTGAGAGTATATAGAATGAATAATTCCACAAGATCTGACGCCTCTGCAGAATCCCTGGCACCCATCGCCAAATCAAACGAATTTGTCATTTTAGTTTTTATCCATTGGTTATTGTTATTTATTAGAACTGATTTTTTACATTTTTTAATGATGTTGATTTCTTCCGAGGATATATCAGTGTATGCCTCGGCAAATTCTAGAGCAATGTTGAAAAGTTCTTCGTATATCGAGGGATAGAAGTCTATTATGTCGAACTGTATAAACGTACATATATTTTTGTTTCCTATATTTTTAAACCAAGTGATTGCTTCGGCAGTATTTGCCCACTGGTTTAATTCTAGGTCTTGTTTGATTTTTTGTTTACTCTAGAAAGTATTGTTTTGCTAATTCTACCAATTTCTGGTGTAGTTGGGTTTATCAAGCGGGTGCTGGGATTATTATTGAAGTCACATTTGTGGTCTTTGAGCAGAATGTATGCCTCTCTAGGTTTCAATCTGCCAACTTTATCGCTAATTTTTAATTTACCGGTAATTTGTTTACTTTCAGTATTTATGATATCTATGTAGTCGCATTCGTTTGTATCCAGGTTTTGGTAGTTTTTTTGTAATGTTTTCTGTGATTAGTTTGTTATATTCTTGTTTATCTATTTTATAAAAGTTTCTAGTTTTATCTGCTTTTACAAAGATTTTATTAGAGTTGTTTATGTTTCTAACGATTTTGTGTAGTTTCCGTTGGGAATTGTTAGGTTGATTGTGGAATTCTAAGTCTTTAATTATGTTTAAAAGGTCATTTTCAAAGTTTATCAAAAGGTCTCCTGCTTTCGCATTTTTTGGGGTTTTAAAACCATAGGATTCTTTTTTGTTTACGTTTTCATTTTTAAGTAAGAAATTTGCTCGCCATCGCATTCGGCGTATTAGTTCATCTGTTTCATTTTAATTAATTTAATAATATAGCTATACTTGCTAGGTGTGGGGATGTTTTTACGTGATGTTTCGAAATTAACCATATCTATTTTAGGTGTGGTGAAATAAATTCTTTTGAGAGTGCTCAACTGTTTCAGGAGTTAAGTATAACTACTTCATTTACTCACATAAAATTAATATACGAAAGTATAAATTTATGCGTAAAATTTAAGTATTTACTTCAACAGTGCTCAATGCGTGGGTAGGGCTAGTTAGTAAGTTATATACAGGTCAAGACACTAGATATCTACGCTACATAGCACACACAAAGGAACGGGTCAACCGGAGGTTAAATGGTCCTTTGTCCTGTAAGCGCCTGCTTATTGGCTGATAAGGGCGCGGTGGATACTAGAAAGCTGATTGGCTAACTAAAAACTCAATAGAAGGTGCGTATATAAAAACGCGAAACAACCACAAAATTTTCGCATAAGCCTGAAGAATCCTAGAGTGGATGAAACGAGAATATTCAGAGTAGCGTAATCGTCATATATATTTTATAACTTGCTATATATATATGTATATATATACTGTAAACCTATTTATATATATATATATATATATATATATATATATATATATATATATATATATATATATATACACATTAAACCTATTCATTTGTATTTATATTTATGTCAATGAAATCATTTTACCCTTCAAAAGTATTCATACTTGACCAATAAAACGATACACCAATCTTGGCATCAAAATAACCAAGTAACACACGACACACCAATCGATATATATATATATATATATATATATATATATATATGTGTGTTTTTTCGTAAAATTCTGTGGCTTCCACTGTCGGACATTGTTAGGCAGTGACAGCTAGCAGATTGTCAGCATGTAATTAAGACCCGTGTGCCACTCAAGGATAAAGGCTAATAAGTGTACGGTACTCAATAGGATAATATCGCCGTGATCGTTAGTAGTGGAAATTTAGTAAATTGTATTACTTAAGGGGACAGCTCATCAAGAACTTGTTTACATTGGACTTGAAGATGATCATATTGTAGTCAACCGGAAGCAGCAAACAGAACAGAGTTTCACAGACGTGCAGTTCTATGAAAGAAGCTCTGTTCATGGAATCTACGTTTAGGTTTAGGCACAAAGAGTGAGGAAACTTATAAATAATAGTTTCAGCTAGACGAGTGTTTTCGTGAATGTCAGGCCAATGGACCATAGATTGAAGCTCAGACGAGCACTTGCCATGAAAATAACGATAAAGCAGAGAAAAGCTCGCAACATCTCTTCTGCGGGAAAGAGGTTGCAGGGAAGAGAAAAGTACACTGGCGGCTGTCGCCAAAATAAAATTCTCTGACTTCCACTGTCGGACAGTGTTAGGCAGTGACAGCTAGTAGAAGCCATGACTGGTATTGTCAGCAATTGGGGTATTGGCGCTTAGTGCTGATTTGGGCCATTACTTACAGATATTGGTAGCTGCTGGCGTTTACACTTTTGCATTTGCAACTGAAAACTCACTGGCAGACATGATCAGTATCGGCCTCTAACTAAAATGTCTTCAACTATTGTGCACTGTCGGGCACTTGCATCTACTGGTTGTCAGTGGATGTCTGTGGTGGTGACAGGTAGTCAAATTCAGTTAGTGTTGTATTGAGGCGGTTACTTGCGATTACGGGCAATTGCTGGCGTTTTCTGTCACTTACAACTGTCACTGGCGGTTTCGGGGGTACACTGTCGGTCACTGGCATACATGACTAGTATCTGCCTCTATTGAATTTCTCATAAATGAAATTGGGGCAGTTGTTTGCGTTTACTGTCGAACACCGACTTTCTTTACAAATATTTGTCATGCTCAGTGTCGGTTCACATTAGACTGCTCTGTAATAAATTTGGCTGTGACTACTGTCACTTCTTGACAGGGGCGGGCACTAGCGAACAAACTGCGTGTCTTCAAATGACGGGTGCTGTCATAACGTGATGTTCAAGTTAAACGTATTTTCATACGATATAATAATACTAAAAATAATACTCATACTACTAATACTAATAATAATAATAATAATAATAATAATAATATTAATACTAATACTACTACTACTACTACTAATAATAATAATAATAATAATAATAATAATAATAATAATAATAACGATACTTTTGATTACAATGTTAGGTGAAAGTACCGAATGGTCCTAAAATCCGTTTCCCCTTTCCACAAAAGCATCTTTGGAAAAAAAAATAGAACTGCTTTGTTTGTTTTTGTAAAATATATACCAGTTTTTTTTAGGTTTTTTTTTTCTTGTTGTTGTTTTGATAAAAGTAAAAATGAAGAACCCCAATTCGATGTAGAAACGATTCGCTTACTAAACCAGACATCGTGTTTTATTTTAAAATAATAAGCAAATTGGCATGAAACAAAAATATAAAACGTATGTACACAATTAATTCATCCTTGTTTATATTCGCAACTTCGCAAAATAGAACGAAAAAGGATATGTATTCCAGAATAAATATCCTTTTTCTTGTTTAATCCAATTCTCCCGTTGTTGCATTGCGGGGTACACATTAATAACACTGGGCTGCATCAAAAATGCAACATCCATGACAATATCCTCTTCTAGACCAATTTTTCGTGCTGATCACGATGGTAGTAGTCATTTTGCTCGTAAGGTTCTAGTTTATGTGTTACAGCGTCATATACTGCGTCGTATATTAATATACCTTTTTTGTTGCAGATCAATTAAAGAATGGCACGGACTTGCAAAAACCACCCCAACTCATTTTGCTACATCTGCGGAAATTACACACTTTCAAGACAGAAGCGCAAAATCACTTCTACAGTGAAACAACTCTATCGTGCCTACTTTAGCATCGAACTTGGACATCAGGATAAACCATGGGCGCCACACATTGCTTGTGTGAAGTGTTTCGCTGGTTTATGCCACTGGAATAAAGGAAACCGAAAATCAATGCCATTTGGAATACCAGTGGTTTGGCGGGAACCTACGAATCACCATGATGACTGCTATTTTTGTATGGTGAAACCACTGGGAAGGAATGGTATAAGTTTGAAATACATTAAATACCCAAACATTCCGTCAGTTACGCAACCAGTACCACATAGTGATGTTGTTCCTGTGCCAAGACCTCCTGAGATTCTAGAACGTACCAGTGCAAGTGACTCTACATGTGATGACAGTGAAAATCAGGATGTTTATGAAGATATCAGTGGGACCTCTGAGAAAAGCCCTCAGTTATTTGAACAGAGTGAGCTAGATGATCTTGTACGAGATCTTTGTCTGTCAAAAGAATCTGCACAGTTGTTAGGTTCAAGGTTAAAAGAGAAAAATCTTTTGGCACGTAACACACACTTTGCACAGTATCGGCATCGAGAGCAGGAATTCGTGCAGTACTTTACTAAGTCCGATGACATAGTATATTGCCACGATGTTTCAGGTCTTGTAGAACACATGGGTAAAGAATACCATCGTGAAGAATGGAGGCTCTTTATAGATTCCTCCACCAGAAGTCTAAAAGCTGTGCTACTTTTTAATGGTAAAAACGTAGCATCATTGCCCATTGCTCATTCTGTTACCCTGAAAGAAACCTATGATACCATGTCACTTCTTCTTAACAACATACAATATCAAGATCACAACTGGCTTCTCTGTGGTGACCTAAAAGTTCTGACCATTTTGTTAGGAATGCAGGGGGCTACACAAAATACCCATGCTTTTTGTGTTTGTGGGACAGCCGTGCAGATTCCGTACATTACCGACAAAGGGAATGGCCACAACGGACGGAATTTGTTCCTGGCCGCCATAACGTCAAAACACTACCACTTGTACCACCAGAGAAGGTGCTTCTGCCTCCCCTTCACATAAAGCTGGGGTTGATGAAAAATTTTGTGAAATCACTTGCGAAAGATGGAGAAGGGTTTAAATACCTTTCCAATAAATTCCCTCTTGTCAGTGATGCTAAAGTGCAAGCTGGCATATTTGTTGGACCACAGATTCGTGAACTTATGTCTGATACCGGATTTAATGAAGCACTGACACCTCGTGAAAGAAGAGCTTGGGAATGTTTTAAGTTAGTTGTGACAGAGTTTTTAGGAAACAGAAAATCTGATGACTACAAGGAACGGGTTGAGAATATGCTTCAAGCATACGAGACTGCTGGCACACGCATGAGCATCAAAATACATTTCCTGCACAGTCACCTTGACTACTTTCCTGCTAATTTGGGTGAATACAGTGAGGAACAGGGAGAGAGGTTCCATCAGGATACATCCGATATGGAGCGCCGCTATCAAGGCAATTGGAGTGTGACCATGATGGCTGATTTCTGCTGGTCTCTTCAAAGAAGCTGGACAACATCTCCTGCAAGGCCAGCACACAAGAGAATGTCGCGAAAGCGTGCATTTCAAGGGAATAGCTGCTTTCTAACTTCAAATTGGATGCATTCTTTACAATGAATCTGATAAATATTGTGCCAACTGTTACAAAAAAATGAGAACCTCCTTAAAAAAATGGGTATGCTTTATGCGTTTACTATGCGAAACTGCAATGAAAAATGTTAATAACATTTCTGTTGCAAATTTTTTTTCCAAATGCAGCCCAGTGTAATAGAAGCGATAGGCAGTGGGGCTGAGAGACAGCTATGAAGAGAAGTGTTAATGAAACTTCTTAAAACAGGATGGAGATGCATTATCGAAAAGGGGGATACAGTCAACCTTTGGAAGGGGTTTACATACAAATTTCATTATGCAAGACGATGAAGACAAAACACATTACCTTGCGGTTGGTGACAAACGAAGACAAAAGGCTTACATAACAAATAGAAGACATTTATTCATCCAGCAGGTGATTGACTTTTCCTCGCCTTCGTTTCCTAAGGAGTTTCTGTCAGTCTTCTCGGTCCGTTCTAACGGACTCACTCGGACTCTCTGACTGACTGCCTCGGGTTGCCTTCTGACTGACTGTTTCAGTCTAACTCAAAAGTATATATTAATTTTATACTTCTTTGTGACGTCAGTACATGCGAATTCCATGCACACGCTTCCAACACGTGTCCTGGCAAAACAAGTCTCAGATTTAATTGTTCCATGTATTTCTGCTCCGACTCAAATTAAACCAACAAAACTTTCTGTTTACCACATTCTGTTATGTAGATTATTTCTCTTGCATTTGGATAGTTTACTGCATTCCTGAAATCGTATCTAGAAAAAATGTATTCTAACTAAAAATACTAACAAAAATGTATTCTAACTAAAAATACTAAACAAAATGTATTCATTTTAACTTTTATTAACTACGTTCGATCCCAGAATTCTCCTTCAATAATAATATTCGATCCTATTTATTTCGTTTCTAACTAAAAACTGGGAGCTGTCCTCTTTCAGTATACAAAACTGTTAGATCACCTTAAAATGTATTCCTTTTATATGTTTCTTTAAAAATATTATTAATTAATTTTCAATACATGTGCTAAAAAACAAAATTATGTTTATCCATAATGATTATTTTCCTAAAGACATTTCCTTTCAAGAGATGAGCCATACATTGAAAATCCATGGATTAAGGAAAGAACTTTCAATTTCGTGTATTCCTTGTTTCAAACAATAATTTTCTTTTTAATTTATTGTTTTTACTGCACAAAATTTAAATATAAATTCTACAATTTCTCTTTTTCTATCCTTTTATCGATCCAGTAGATGTCTCACTACTGATGCAATTCTCTATCTATATAATAACCAGATACATCCAAGAATGGAGTACTGTTGCCACATCTGGGCAAGAGCTGCCAGAAAGGACTTGTCCTGCCTTGATAGAATGCAAAATAGACTTCGTAGCCTCGTAGGAGATGTATTTTTCTCTTCCCTACAACTTCTTTCTCATAGAAGAGACATTGCGAGTTTGTCTCTGCTTTATCGTTATTTTCATGGAAAGTGTTCGACTGAGCTTCAATCTATGGTCTCCCCTCGCCAAATTTCACAAGAAACACTCGTCTAGCTGAAAACACTATCAATAATTTCCCCCATTCTTTATCTGTGCCTAAACCTAACGTAGATTCCATGAACAAAGCTTCTTTTTAGAAGTGCACGACTGTGGAACTGTCTTCCGTTTTCCTACTTTCCTGCTGACTACAATCTGATTGTGTTCAAGTCCAACCTAAACAAGTTCTTGATGAGCCGTTCAACTTAAGTTTACAAATTTACAAAATTTCTATTAGTAACGATTACTATACTGTCCAAATGACACTCTTAACCCTTATCCTTGAATGGTCTCTGGGCCTTGATAAGTGGTTATGCCTATGTAAAATATATATATATATCATATATATGTGTGTGTGTGTGTGTGTGTGTGTGTGTGTGTGTGTGTGTGTGTGTGTGTGTGTGTGTGTGTGTGTGTGTGTGTGTGTGTGTTTATTACAACTTCAAGAGTATTAACTTAATTCATTACAAGTTGTTTCTATAGACAGGATAAAATTATCCGTCCATATCGTCAGATGATCTAGGTTTTAACTTGAATCACATGACAATATGGACGGATAATTTTATCCTGTCTATAAAAACAACTTGTAATGAATTAAGTTAATACTCTTGAAGTTGTAATAATAAAGAACATATTTGACTTTACTAACGTATTGAGAACTCTTTATCCCTGTTTTTACCACATATATCTCTTGATATATATACATATATATATATATATATATATATAGTCATCAACATACAGTAATGTTTCGCTGTATCAAAGCTCATAAGTGCAGCTATAAAGTCAACTACCTCAAGCCAGGATCGAAATCTGACCACCCGTATGACAGTAACTAGAACTAAAAAACATATATATATATAAATATATATAAATATATATATAAAACTAAATATAATATATGTAAATCAAATTAAATATAAAATATATATATAAAACTAAATATAATATATGTCTAGCCGCACTGATGAGCTGTGAAACAGCAAAACTACTGTATGTGGACGAATATATGTATATATATATATATATATATATATATATATATATATATATATATATATATACATAAAACTAAGTAGTGCTAAAAAAAAATCCAAAACTACGTTAGTCATGTATATAAAAATCCTATGTGTATATTTATAATATTTTTAACTTTTATATATTTTTAATAAACTAATAAACATAAATAAATTATTAGCAAATAAGAATGCTAATATATCAATAGAATATTAATAACAAAGAAGGGTGATACGCATGTATAGTGGATTCGGTAAAATTATGTAAATGCAATAGATTAGTAAAAATAATAGTTTCTATTTTGTAGACAAGGACAGATGACGCAAGTAATAAAAAATTATAAGATAAATATAATAATAGATATAATATAAATAGGTTAGCCTAAATCATCTGGAAGGAAAAAACTGGATTCATTATCTGGAACAGTTTTTGTTCTTTTATTTAGAAGAGGCAGTGTTTGCTCAACATTGCTGGGGAGCCATGATTTTGTTTGTTTTTGTTTTTTTTTAAATCCCTGAAACAGTGTTTCATGATAAACAACTGATGATCCCTGAAATTGTTAATCTGAGAAGGCAGGTTTATTCGATGATTGCAGAAGATTAGCTGAGTTTCTGACAAAATAACTTTCCAACGAAGGATTAAAAGTTTAATTTTTATAAATTTTTTAAAAACTTTTTAAGGTTAAAAATCACCCAAAGCTATATATATATATATATATATATATATATATATATATATATATATATATATATATATAATGTGTATATATATATAATATAATGTGTATATATATAATGTATATATATATATACATTATATATATACACATTATATTATATATATATATATAATATAATGTGTATATATATAATGTATATATATATGTGTGTGTGTGTGTGTGTGTGTGTGTGTGTGTGTGTGTGTGTGTGTGTGTGTGTGTGTGTGTGTGTGTGTGTGTGTGTGTGTGTGTGTGTGTGTGTGTGTGTGTGTGCTTCTGCAGAACATAGACGGAGCAGAAATAATAACTTTATAATTTAGAAACCAATTCGTAACATGCAGAGGACGGGGCTTTTTAAGAACTATTTTGTACTTTCATCTAACAATTTCATAACTAAAAGTTACCATAAAATTGAATTTAACTTGAAAATCCTATATACATATAGACTGATTCATATTCTCTATGAGTATATGTATATGCTAGACTCTGTTTCCGTTGCTTATTCTGCTGCACTAGCGTAGCAAATGCCCGTACAAAATGTCAGACAGATTAGACCTGTAGTTTTCGGTAAAACTTCTAGAGTATATGTGGCACTGTGGTGATTAGTCCCTATTAATTCATATTAATCACTAACTGTTCATCAAACGGATACCATAATACTTTGTTGCTGCACCTTATTATAACAAAAGTCCATAAAAATTTTTCAGCCAGATCGGCTTAGTAGTTTCCGAGAAAAGGTGGAACGGACAGAGACAGATTACGAGAAATATATATTCATTTTTCATTTTCGTTTTGTGTTTATACTCGAACTTAGGGTTGGTAATTTCATAAAGGAATAGCATGTGTTTTTATGACCATTTTGTTGGATACGGGAGTACTTCTATAAAATTAGTAAAAGAAAGGTTTTAGCAAGCCATGTTTTTTTGTTCTGTTTTTGTTTTGTTTGGATTTTGGGGGGTTTCTTTGTTTGTTTGGTTTTTTTTTTTTTTTTTTTTTTTTTGTTTTTTTTTTTTTTTTTTTTTTTGTTTTTGTTTTTTTGTTTGTTTTTGTTTTGTTTTTTTGTTTGTTTATTTTTTTTTTCAGGTGTTTCAAGCGGAGTCCCTAGAGTAATTACAAAATTGATCGCTCTGGTTGCGAGAAATAAAGACCGTTTCAGGCGAATGATTGCTTTTTACACGGATTAATTCCTCCCATTCTCAATTGCCTCGACAATCGCAACAACAACAGCAACAACTACAACATACGCAATGTTGATGATAATTAAAAAAAAAAAAAAAAAGATGGCGACGATAGACGCATTCTCGCTTAATCACGGTGACGTTAGTTTAACAAGTGAGGCGATTGTTGTGTCGAAATCATTTTAATCGGCCCGTTGCTGCCTCCATCGGAACCTTGTTTAAAAAGTCTATGAGGCGAGCAAAGGCATTTTTTAAACAGACCGTAACTTTGGCCTTAGAGGATCACATGACACAAACGAATTATAAGAGGAAGAAGAAGATTCGGTAACAGGCTGAATGAATTTAACGAGGATAAAAGGAATTAGTCATAGTCCCAGGCAGCTTTATAACCTTACAAATATCTTTTTATATTTCTTGTTCAACACTCGTTTCCCTTGTTAAGAAAGTCGACATTTTTTCAATGAGTCTTTGTATAAATATCTCACAATTCTCTCATATTATTATACAAAATCTGAGTTAATCAACGCTTGTCGTCAAAATTTTATATATCTATCTATATATCTATAAAAGTGAACATGTCTCTGTGTGTGCCTGTGTGTGTGTACATTTCCCTATGCAATAACTCTGTCAATTTTAGCTCTACAGACACGAAATTTGATATACAGGGTACTGAGATTTGGGACAATCTATATGATCGGTTTTCGGCCAGAAATTTGGCTGTCAAGGGGTCAAAGTTTAAAAAATTGACCGCTTTTTTTTTTTTTTGCTCAACATACACCTCTAAACACCCGGGCAACGCCGGGCTGAAATGCTAGTTATATCTATCTATATATCTATAAAAGTAAACGTGTCTGTGTATCTGTCTGTGTATCTGTCTGTCTGTCTGTCTGTGTACATTTCCCTACGCAATAACTCTGTCAATTTTAAGTCTACTGAGATTTGGGAAAATCGATGTGATCGGTTTTCGACCAGAAATTTGGCGATTAAGGGGACAAAGTTAAACGATTTGACCTTTGAGAACTCTACCAAACGCGTTCGACAATTTTGGGTCTAAGCACTTGAAATTTTAGATATAGGTTCCTTGGACATGGATCTAAATTAATAACTTAATTTCAGCCCAAAACAATAAATGTTAAGGGGTCATAATAGGAGTCAAAGTTAAACAAATTGATCGCTTTTCTGTTTTTTTTTTGGGGGGGGGCTCAAGATACACTTCCAAACACCCGGGCAACGCCGGGCTAAAATGCTAGTATATCTATAAAAGTGAACTGTCTGTCTGTGTATCTGTCTGTGTGCCTGTGTGTGTACATTTCTCTACGCAATAACTCTGTCAACTTTTAGTTTACAGACTCGAAATTTGATATACAGGGTACTGAGATTTGGGAAAATCTTTGTGATTGGTTTTCGGCCAGAAATTTGGCTGTTAAGGGGTCAAAGTTCAACGATTTGACTTTTGAGAACTCTACCAAACTCCTCCGACAATTTTAGGTTTAAAGACTTGAGATTTTAGATATAGGTTCCTTGGACATGGATCAAACTTAATAACTTGATTTAAGCCCAAAACAATAAATGTTAAGAGGTCATAATAGGGGTCAAAGTTTTTAAAAAAATTGACCACTGCGGTCTCTACCAAATTACTCAGACAATTTCTGGTTTAAACATTTGAAACTTTACATAAATAGTATTCAGAGATAGGGCAAGGTTTTTAATCGGTTTGGGCCAAAAATTGGAGCTACCAATATATAAATGTATGTATGTATGTATGTTTGCATGTCTGCTTAAAACTTTCCACAGAGGCGACGGATTTTCAGAAGATCAGTATCGTTTTGAAGCTCGCCCTTTCAAACGACAAATATCGAAAAATTGGCTAAAAACATTAATTTCTTCACCCTCAACTAGGCACTTCTCTACAGGAAGGGGTCGCTTTTTTCGCCGATATTGTCGAAAGTCATCCTGTCTTTTCGATTGTGTATCCTTAATTTAAACCTACGTCACTTCCGATTTGGCGGTTGTCGTAACAGCAAAGACGTCACGTTTTTCCCGTTTTTTTCCTCCTTCGCGGTACGGGTTCGAGCCTGTCTTCCTACTACCACTTTTTTCTTTTTTTTTTTTTTTTTTGCTCAACATACACCACTAAACACCCGGGTAACGCCGAGCTGAAATGCTAGTATATATATAAACATATATATAAATATATATATATATGTATGTGTGTGTATATATACATAGATATATATATGTACATATATATAAATATGTATATATATATGTGTGTGTGTGTGTGTGTGTATATATATATATAACTTTGCAAATTTTATTTTTATTTATTATATTCAAGTGGCATTGCAAACTAACTTTTTCCTGATTCAAACATTTTTACTTAAGCCCAGTGTGTGACCCAACGGGTCCCGTGAATTTTAGTTTTTCTTAAGATCTAAACTATTGTAGATTTACCCAATCAAATCCGCAGCCAATTAAGAAGGCGGCAATCGTCTCCCTTTATCAGAAACACATTCAGTGAATGTTAAAACGAAAGAACAAATTAGAGTGTGGGCGCGTAACGTTTGCTCCTCCCCTCTTATTTTGTCTTTAATCCTCACATTCAATGATCAACGTTTCTGACGAAGGATGGAAAATGCTGCTTTTTTAGTCGGCTGATGTTTTTATGGATTGGTATGAGGAGATTTTTAATCCTCATATTATTCAAATATCAATCTATCCATCTCATTAACTAGGTAGGTGCAATTTAATAGTAGAAACTGATACGGCTCATGCTTTTGAAAGCCGGTTTATTATATGTTTATATAAGTTTCCGATTACTTTTTCATTGTGTTTCAAAGATTAAAACTGAAAGTTAATCTCTCAAAGAAAAAAAAGCACCTTTATACGTGAAAATTTTATAATGAAAAATGTTTTCACGGCAACTACGAAGACTCGGAAATCCAACTAAATTTGGAGACTGAATAAATTAACTGTAAAAATCCTTTGAAATATAAATATTAGCTTTCTGGAACTATTTCAAAGATAACTTTAGATACTGAATTAAAAAAAAATGTTTTTACGGAAGATATGTTTAATTATGCCGCTCTCCAAAGCGAGTTCAGAAATCGGCTTTCACTGGTTTCAAAACAAACGACAAAGCGTCGCTCAAAATTGTTATGGAAGCACAAAATATTAAAAATCATATCTTATTTTTAACTTTATCGAGAAATTGAAACTTATTATACCACAATTTCTGCATTTTTAAAGGTCATAAAAGAATATCCCCCACTCTTTATCTGTGCCTAAATCCAAACTCAGAAGTGCACGACTGTGGAACCGTTTCCAACCAGATTACAACTTGGATGCCTTCAAGTCCAACATAAACAAATTCCTGACAAACCACCTCTATCAAATCTCCAATACTAATGATTATTACAATACTATCTCATTGATTACACGCAATAACCCTTATCTCTGAGTGACCTCCAGGCCTTGATACGTGGTGATCTCCATGTAAAAAAAATATTCATTAATTTAAGTAATCCTATTTTGTTGTAATAAAAAGGACGTGTTTATTTAATTAGAATTTTTACTTTTTACTTTATTCTCAAACGTATTGTAACGATAAATTAATATTTTAGAGAATGAAAGTATAAGTGAATTTTAAGTGTGAAAAAATTACACTAATAATTTATTCATTGAAAGAATAAGCTACAACAATTATTTCTCCATAGTTAAATAGAATACGGCGGGTGGGATGCAAATCCTGCCTGTTTCTTGTTTGTTTGTATTTAACAATGTTTCTGATCCGTACTTCTCCAAAATATATGCTAGTAGCAATAATCACAATTTTTACATTATTTTTTTTTCTTCTTTAGTGATCCTGGAACTCGATTTTTGAATTTTAGTTTTAAGATTATAAAACAAATTTCTTACGTTAATATGTTCATACGTACAAGGAAAATATACATTTTCAAATTTCGCGAGTATTGTAATCATTGAAATCACATGAAATATTTTTACAATTATATTGAATAAACAATGCTTAATTCAATGATAATATCGTCTTAATTAAAAATAATAATTCTTCAAGTTATATTGATTTCATTAACGGGGACCTTCAGGGTTTTTCGGGGGTTTTTTTTCATAATTTCCCTGAAAAAAAGTTTAATTGTTAACATCTATGGTGCTTTATTTGTATAAAAAAAAAGTAAAAATAAATTCATGCGTTTTTTTATACTTAAAACTTTTTTATACTTAAAACATTTCTTATACTAAAAACTTTTTATACTTAAAAATATGCAAATTTTATGTATCGTCAAGTGTGTATATATATTTATATACTTTTATGCACAAAATTTACTCCTAAACTAATTAACCGACCATTATGAATTCTGAAATACATTTTCTAGACGTTAGAGTTTATAATGATGATTATATTTTGTCTAATTTAGTTTAATGCAAAACGTTAAAAAGGAAATTAAATATATTTGTAAAAATTCAGATACCTTCGATGCTTGTGAAATTTTAACAATAGGTCCATACGTTCGTTTCGTATGAACCAGTTTATTCTATTTTTGGCATTCGTTTCTTCTGTATCTTTCTAGTTAGAATTCTTTCTAGAAAAACTTTAGGTACTTACAGGGGATGAAAACGTGAAGATTGCCAACATGCTAAGTGAAAGTCTTTCTGTGGAATGGACTAAATTCGAACTTGTCACACCGATTGTCAGTTCGTGCCGTTAACCAATTAGTCATCGTCACCTCACAATAAATACTAAACATCAATTAATAAATATTTCCTAAATGTTAGTTTCTTTCGAGTATTTTAAAATATGTTTAAAGGAAATCATATGCACACAGTCTCTGATTTGAGAAGATGAAATATTTCAGATTTGTATTCAATTTTATGTATAGACAAAAATCAAGCAAAAATCCATGATTCAATTTCTTCTCAAAAGCCTTAAGCTCAAGCTTCAAATTCGAGACATTTTCTAGAATCAAAATCTTATAATATATTTTGATCAATATTGGAATAAGGATTCAAAACATAACGTTTAGTCGTATTAGATCTTAATTTGAACCTGCATAAGGGAGCATAGTGCAATGTTACATTAATGTTCTATCCGGGGAATTAATTTTACCTGAACTGAGACGAGAATTCTTCTCATTTTTTACAAAGATAAAATCCCACATTTTCACTAGTAATGTCGCTAGATGCCAGAAAGCATTTTACTCTAATAGTTTCTTCCTTGGAACAGTTAGACATTGAAAGTCTCGCTATGTTTCCTACTTTCCTGACTGTACTAAGATGCAGAAATTTAAGTGTAATATGATCGACATCTTACTGCGAACTCCCCGTCCCCTTAAGCATCATGCCAAATATTATACTCTTGTATCAAAGTGGCAATATGTCTTGATCGGTGTTAATAAGAGTTTTTAAAAAGAGATAAATAATTACGAGCTTTTATAGATTGAACTCAGTTAATAACGACACTGGGTTTTGATGAAAATAAAAATTACCCCAGTCTGCGACTTTTTTTTTTTTTTTTTTTTTTGCTCTGACTAAAAATCGTTAAAGATACTCTACTATTTTAGTGGGTGCTTTTCGTACTAAAAATCCCTTTACTTACCTTTACAGACCCCATTCTTCACTTGACCCTATGTGATAATTTCGTACTAAAGATATCAAAGATACTACACTTTTCGTACTAAAGTTATCACACTTGTCGTACTAAAGATAGTAAACTTTTCGCAGTACAGATAATACACTTTTCGTAACAAATACTACATTTTTCGTACTAAAGATACTGCAATACGAAAAATACAAGACATTTAGTAGTAAAGATACCACATATTGCGTACTAAATCTACTACATGTTCGTATTAAAGATACACCACTTTTCGTGCTATAGATAACGTACATTCCTTACTAAATCTACATCATTTTTCGCACTAAAAATATTTAAAATTTCGTATTAAATATACCACACTTTTCGTACTAAAGATACTACACTTTTCATACTAAAGATACTACGCTTTTCATACTTAAAATATACAGAAATTTTCGTACTTAATATACATAACTTTTCGTACTAACGGTACCACACTTGTCGTACTAACGATACCACACTGTTTGTACTAAAGATACTACACTTTTCGTACTAAACATCCATTCCCTCATAAAGATATCACACTTTTCCTAATAAAGGTACCACACTTTTCGTATTACAATACCACACTTTTCGTATTAAAGATCCCACAATTTTCCTAATAAAGATACTACACTTTTTGTACTTAAGATACCTCATATTTCGTACTAAAGATACCAGACGTTCCGTAATAAAGATACCAAATATTTCGTACTAAAGATACTGCATTTTAATACTAAAGATACTAATATTTGTAAAAAGATAGCACATTTTCGAACTTAAGATAACACATTTTTTGTACTAAAAATATCAGACTTTTCGTACGAAAGATACCAGACATTTCGCTCTAAAAATACTACACATTCGTACTAAGGATACCACGCTTTTCGCACTACAGATACAACACTTTCTCTACTAAATATACCACACATTTCGTACTAAAGATACCAAACTTTTTGTAAAAAAGATACCACCTATTAAGAACTAAATATACCGCACTTTTCTTATTAATCTACATCGCTTTTCGTACTAAAGATACACATTTTTTGTACGAAAGATACTATATCTTTCCTACTTTTCTTAGTAAAGACGCTACACTAAAACTACTAAAACATTTCGTACTAAAGCTACCACATTTTCGTACTGAAGATGCTACACATTTCGTACTAAAGATAATACACTTTTCATACTAAAGATACCACACTTTTAGAACTAAATATACCACATTTCCGTATGAAAAATACCACATTTTTCGTACTAAAGAAACCACACTGTTCGTTCTAAATATAGTAAACTTTTTGTATTTAAGATGGTACACTTTTTGTACTAAATATACTTTTTTCGTACTAAACACACTACACTTATCGTACAAAAGATACCACATTTTTCGTACTAAAGACACCACACATTTCGTACTAAAGATACCACACATTTCACACTAAAGATACCACACCTTCGTACAAAAATACCACACCTTTCGTACTAAATATACCACATTTTACCTACTAAAGATACTACACTTTTCGTCATAAACATACTAGAAGAATATATAACATTATTAGATCCTTCTTAGATAAGAGAAAAATCCAGGTTGTTCTTGATGGTCGTCCATCTAAACAATATGATATAAATGCAGAAGTGCATCAGGGCTCTATCCTTGGACCTCTATTATTCCTAATATTACTAAATGACCTCCCCTGACAAAATTGTCTGTGAGATGGGTATATATGCTGATGACACCACGCTCTAAAACAGACACGACAGGAAGACAAATGAACACATATCTAAAGAAATGGCGGAAACACTAGAGGACGACCTCCAATCTGTAGTGGAATGGGGACAAAAATGGATGATCACCTTCAATGCCGCCAAGACTAAATTTGCTTCCTTCAATAACTACAAGAAACCTTCTCTACCACCAACAGCAATGGCCAAAAACTCTTTATCTGAAAGTACATCTTTTAAACTCCTCGGCGTAACGTTTACAAGAAACATGAGTTGGAAAAATTATATTGAGAGCATTGCCAAGACCGCTGCGAAAAAAGTATGTTTTCTCTACCGTGCTAGAAATTTACAAACGCCCGAAAGTATCCTATACCTCTATAAGGCCACCATTCGTCCATGTATGGAGTATTGTTGTCATATTTGGGCTGGTACATCTGTCATTTGTCTCTCGCTCCCAGACAAGGTTCAAAAGAGAGTCGCCAATCTGATAGGCCCTGAACTGTCAGCTAAACTTCAGCCTTTGTCACATCGACGAAATGTTGCATCCCTCTGCCTGTTCTACAAGGACTTTAACGATGAATGCTCTGACGAACTGCAAGCACTTGTGCCCCCTCGACGTAAATACCCCCGACAAACCCGACAAGCAGCTAAATTCCACCCCTTCACAGTAGAGATCCCTAGATGCAAGAGAGCCTCTTCTTCCCCAGAACCGCTAGACTTTGGAATTCCCTTCCGGGTCCCTGCTTCCCCGACTGTATTGACATGCAGAATTTCAAGTGTAACGTGAACCGACATCTTGCTGCCCAACTTCCTGCACAGTACTCCTGATGCCTATGTCCCTGATAGTAGCCCCCTACAAAAAAGTCGCAATGTGTCTTGTTTTGGGTGAAAATGCAATAAAAATCTACACTTTTCGTCATAAAGATACTATACTTTTCGTACAAAAGATACCACACCTTTCCTACTAAAGATTCTACACTTTTCGTCAGAAAGATATTACACTTTTCGTACTAAAGATACCGCGCTTTTCGTACTAAATGTACTACAGTTTTCGTCCTTAAGCTACCACACATTTTGTACTAAGCTACCACACTTTTCGTACTAAAGATACTGCACTTTTCGTACTTAATCTACAACGTTTCGTATTAAAAATACCATATTTTTCGCATTAAAGATGCGCGCTCTTCCTACCAAAGATTATACAGTTTTCGTTCTTAAGATACTATACTTCTTGTACTAAAGATTCTACACTTCTCATACTAAAGATATTCCCCTTTTAGTACTAAAGATACTACACCATTACTTTGGGTGCTTTTCACACTAAAAACCTCTTTTATTTCCTTTACACACCCTTTTCCTCACGTGACCTCTGATGTGTTCCAGTCAAATACACTCGGCTCTCTCTTTTAAGTTACATAACTTCATCCGGCCAAAAAATGTAACAGATATTACACCGTGTTTTCGTCTTTAGTTTTTGTGCTTTTCGTGTCAATGACCCAAGCATTGTACTAATATAGTACTCTTTTTGTCCCTTTACACTCTATATTTCCCGTGGCCTTTGTAATTTCCCAATCTAACACAGTCTGCTCTATTTTTCCAGTTATATCTCCGAAAAGAATTTTAATTATTTCTCATAATAGTATAAACAATAGAGACACTCTGTTTGAAACTTTTAGGGTAGATGCTCGACTAAGCTCCAATCTATACCCGCCACGTAAAATATTCGCAACATATAATCGTCTAGTTAAACAAACCGTCAACAATTTCCTTAACTCTCTATATGTGCCTAAAACTAATCGAAAATTCCATGAACAGATTTTTAACTATATTTCTATAGACCACAATACTGTGAGACTTCTTCCCAACTGACTATAACATGGTTGTTTTCAAGTCTAATATATATAAATTATTGTTGAGTTGTTCTCGTATATAATTAAACCCTGGATAAGTTCCATCATTACTAAATATAACGGCGTTGTTTCACCGCCTAACTAGCACTCATCAACCTTTATCCTGGAGTAGCATCCGGGCCTTGATAAACGTTGATCACCAAGTAAAAGAAAACATTATCTGGAATTTCTAACAATGGTATTTTTCTCTGCTGTCCTTCAGATGTTTTTCGTTGTCATACTCGAGTCTTCACAACTCATTCCATGCTTAAAAGGGATCCCTTCTTCTGTTAGCAGGTGCGATGTGTTTAGTTGATTACTAAAATGAACGTGTATGTGACTCCCCCCCCCCCCGCCACATTTACGCACTGCTCTAACCCGCCTTTCCCGACTCGTCGAGAAAATTGCAATGCTATGAATTAGTATAAAGTGATAAATATCACAGCACGTCGGAAATATAATAGCGTTGTATGTACGCATCACACCACACAAATTAGCAGTAGAATATCTTCTGGAATCAAGGTCGGGAATCATAATCACATGACACAAGTTTTACACATGAGCAAGCCCGTAAACACACACACACACACACACACACACACACACACACACACACACACATATATATATATATATATATATATATATATATATATATTGAGTCCATAATTAACTAAGCTCTAGTCCAACATCTTACAGATGCTAAACTTCTGACCGACCAAAAATATGGATTTATGCAAGCCCGTTCCACGGCAGACATCCTAACTGTAATCTCTGAGCGTATATATCATTCACTTGACAAAGCAGGGGAGGGTAGAGCGGAAGCTCTTGATATATCTAAGGCTTTTGACAGGGTATGAAGGTCTTCTCAGGAAAATCGGATAATACAGTATCACTGGAAGACTACTTAACATAATTAAATCCTTCTTAGATAAGAGAAAATCCAGGTTGTCCTCGATGGTCGTACATCTAAACAATATGATATAAATGCGGGAGTGCCCCTGGGGTCTAGCCTTGGACCTCTATTATTCCTAATATTCATAAATGACCTCTCCTGACAAAATTGTCTGTGAGATGGGTATATATGCTGATGACACCACGCTCTAAAACAGACACGACAGGAAAACAAATGAACACATATCTAAAGAAATGGCAGAAACACTAGAGGATGACCTCCAATCTGTAGTGGAATGAGGAAAAAAAAATGGATGGTCACATTGAATGCTGCCAAGACTAAATTTGTTTCCTTCAATAACTACAAGAAACCTTCTCTACCACCAACAGCAATGGCCAAAAACTCTTTATCTGAAAGTACATTTTTTAAACTCCTCGGCGTAACGTTTACAGGAACCATGAGTTGGAAAAATTATATTGAGAGCATTGCCAACACCGCTGCGAAAAAAGTATGTTCTCTCTACCGTGCTAGAAATCTACAAACGCCCGAAAGTATCCTATACCTCTATAAGGCCACCATTCGTCCATGTATGGAGTATTGTTGTCATATTTGGGCTGCTACATCTGCAACTAGTCTCTCACTCCTAGACAAGGTTAAAAAAAGAGCCGCCAACATGATAGGTACTGAACCGTCATCTAAGCTTACGCCTCTATCCCATCGACGAAATGTAGCATCCCTCTGCCTGTTCTACAAGTACTTTAACGGGGAATACTCCGACGAATTGCAAACACTTGTACCCCTAGACGTAAATACCCCCGACAAACTCTACAAGCAGCAAAATACCACCCCTTCACAGTTGAGATCACTAGATGTAAGAGAGCCTCCTACTCCAGTAGTTTCTTCCCAGAACTGCTAGACTTTGAAATTGCCTTCCGGGTTCCTGCTTCCCCAACTGTACTGACATGCAGAAGTTTAAGTGTAACGTGAACCGACATCTTCCTGTCCAACTCCCCACATAGTACCCCTGTAGCTTATGTCCCTGATAGTAGCCCCCTACATCAAAATGGCAATGTGCCTTGTTTGGGGTGAAAATGTAATAATATATATATATATATATATATGTATATATATACATATATATATATATATATATATATATATATATATATATAAGCGTTTGGGGTGAAAATGTAATAAATAAATAAATATATATATATTTGTATTGCGATTTCCTATATGTTGATCCAATGAAACACTAGTGTGCATAAAATAGTGCTCAATGATAAGTACAGCTGTATTATTGTATACTTTCGTTTATTTATACAAACATTATTCGTTACATATGTGCATATATGTTTCAGCTGTGGAATTCTTTCAAAATTATGTATCGTCATACTAGTAGCCTCAACTGTTTTCAAATCAGTCGAAACTAGTTTCCTGGTGATGTTTAATTTTGAAAGTAATCATAACTGTAATAATAATCATATTCCTTTTCGTACATATACTCTTCAGAAAAATTAGAAATTCTTTGCTTCGATAGAAAAATGCGTGACAGTATTATGTTGTAAGAAGAAAGTTCATCTTGTGTTTGTAAAGCTAACTTTACGATATGAATAAAGATGGCTGCCGGAACAAACACAAGTTGCTGAGTCTTCTATGAACATTTTTCTTCTTTCAGCATTATATTGTCATGCATTTTTTCTATCTTAGCAAAATAATTCTAATTTATCTGAAGAGTATATGCAAGAAAAGACACTGTGTTGATATAATAATAACAGTTCGTTTCTACATAACGAAACGAATCTGTAAAAAATGTACCGAAAATTTATATGCTGGTAAACCTGTTTTGCATGAAAAATAAATCTTTGAGTCTTGAAATATAACTATAAAGTAATGCATCCTATTTGTTTTAATTAAAAAAAGCAAGTTGAAGAGCTACGAAGGCAGGAATAATATCATTAAAACGAGCGACATTTTATGCTCAAGAATTTATTTTTTAACATAGTCACCACCATTCTCAGTGCACTTTTACCATTGATGGGCTGTTGACATTAATTTCCCCAATATTTTCTAGTCAGAATTTATTTTAGAAAGGCACCGAGTTGCCATGGGCGTCATTCACATCTCTGTTGTCATTCTGAAATCGACGAACCTATCTCTTAACTATACTGACATCAATTACACCGGGTTTGTAAACGTTCAACGAGCACCAGTAAATGTTGATTATATATATGTGTGTGTGTGTGTGTGTGTGTGTGTGTGTGTGTGTGTGTGTGTGTGTGTGTGTGTGTGTGTGTGTGTGTGTGTGTGTGTGTGTGCATACCATGAACCCGGCATCACTGTCAAAGGACAGAAGATCCATGCTGTGGAGCAATTCACCTACCTTGGCAGCACCCTCTCCCGCACCGCCAACATTGACATTGAGGTTAACCATAGGATCTCCACAGCGAGCAGTGCATTTGGAAGACTTAGAGACAATGTGTGGAAGAGGAGAGGCATTACACTCGCAACCAAACTGAAAGTATACCGAGCGGTCGTCCTGACAACCCTACTCTATGCCTGCGAAACTTGGACGCCATATAAAAGACATGAAAAACAGTTGAATGGCTTCCACCTCAGATGCCTCCGTAATCTTCTCAACATCCGCTGGCAAGACAGAATTCCTGACACAGAAGTCTTGAAGCGCGCGGGGCTCCATACCATCACCACCATAATCCGCAAAACCCAGCTCCGGTGGGCAGGCCATGTCTATCGCATGCACGACAGCCGAATCCCCAAACAACTTTTCTATGGGGAACTCAGCCAGGGAAAGCGGAATGCAGGGGGCCAAAAGAAACGATATAAAGACTGTCTGAGAACGTCCCTAAAAGACTTTGACATCAGCCCCCAGTCTTGGGAGAGTCGCGCTGCTAAACGTTCGGCCTGGCGTTGCGTCATCAGCCTAGGAGCCGACAGGGCAGAGAATCAACGCATGACACACGACCAGCAGAAGCGCAAGAGGAGGAAGGAGAGAGCTGCCTGTTCACAGCCTGCCGATACCGCCTTCACGTGTCCAGAGTGTGGAAGAGTCTGCCGAGCACGGATTGGCCTCATCAGCCATCTCAGGACCCACAAACCCCTGACGCCGAATTGATTGATACCTTGGTCATCGTCGATTCCGACGGACGAGCAAGAAGAAGAAGAAGAAGAAGAAGAAGAAGAAGAAGAAGAAGAAGAAGAAGTAGTGTGTGTGTATATATATATATATATATATATATATATATATATATATATATATATAAGAGAAAGAAAATTAAAACTGTGAGTTAAACTTTATAATCAAAATTTATTGTTCGACTGAATACTCAAAAATACAATTTACAAAGTCCTTATTCCGTGGAGTTTCAAAGCATGCTATTCTTCTCATCAGCTAATAATATTTGTAGCAATACTAGAATTTGCTAGTTATTGCATTAAGTGAAAACGCAGTTTATTGTAGTTATAAATTGCAAAAAAAAAAAGAAGTGAAAAAATGTTGGATATGTAAAAAATATAAAAACAAACCGGGCATATTTCAGCTTGCATGAAAATTCTCTCAAGTTGATCCGAAATGCGAAAATAGTTCTTTAGAGAGAATGGAGTCCAAAATTAAGTCCAGCGTGACGATGCATATAATCCGATTGGAAAGTTTTCAAAACAGCTGAAATAATGAAAATTGTTTTGTTTTTTCGGACAGTGAAGTGGAAGTCGATCTCCAGTCATATGGGACCGAGCAATAAAAGGAGAGAAAAGCAGTATATAAACCTTCATCGTCGGCTTAATTGGAAAAAGTGATTTCAGATTAAATTTTAAAGAAATTAAGATTAGGCAAAACGGAAAAAAATCAGCCCATGAAAGCTTGTATTACTCTGACCGGAAATTGTCTGGAGAGAACGACACAGATCTTTCTATAAAGTGTTAAATTCGATGGCATTAAAAAAGGTGGGGGAGTGAGGATTATAAAATTTTAAGGGTGGCAGAATCTTAGCTTATTAGTAATTATAAGGCTGTCGAAGAGTCATGGTGTTAATGATGATGATTATAAAGGTGAAAAAATGATAATAATAATAATAATAATAATAATAATAATAATAATAATAATAATAATAATAATAATAATAAATGCAAAATAATTCTAATAATAGTATAGTCAATGATCATACTCTCTATTGCGTATTGAGCTTTCTTATTCGGTTAGGATTAAATTATCTATATATAAATACTGTTATTTATATTAGTTTGAAGTTTACCATTGCGTATATCAGGTAAACACTACATCCCTTTGATTTCATTGATATATATATATATATATATATATATATATATATATTACTATAATAATTATATATATACATATATGTATATATATATATACATATATGTATATATATATATATATATATATATATACATATGGGTGGGTGTGTGTGTGTGTGTGTAAAACTAGTGGGAAGGAATCCCAACAGTGCTCAGTTATTAAGAAAAATGCACAAATAAAGCCGTAATATTCAGTTATTTACATGTGTATTTTAAAAAATTAGGAAAACACCAGTACCGTTATGAGGATATTTTTATATCGGATTGTAGTGCCTGGTCAGACGCGAAAAAAGTTAGGCTTATGGATTTAAAGTAAAACAGGGAAAAATGTGCATTTTTCATGGAGAAAATAAAATACTTGGCAAATCATCGATAAACATGGAAGAAGGCCGGATCCAGATAGATCGAGTGCAATAAAGAATATGCCTGCTCCAGAAAATATTGCGTCTTTACAAAGTTTCTTAGGTTTGGCAAATTACTACAATGTATTTGTGCCAAATATGCATAAACTAAGATTGCCTTTAAATGAACTGTTAAGGAAAGACCAAAAATGGGTCTGGACGCAAGAGTGCGAAGAAGCATTTCGGGAAACTAAAGAGACTTTAACGTCTGACTTGTTTCTGGCACATTATAATCCCAAGCGTGAAATTATAGTTGCAAGCGATGCCAGCTCCTATAGCATAGGATCATGCATTTTACACAAAATGGATGATCGAAAGTGAAACCCATAGCACATTCATACCGATCACTTTTGTCAGCCGAAAAGAACTACTCAGAAATTGAAAAAGAGGCGCTAAGCATTATATTCGCGGTAAAGAAATGTCATCGTTTCCTGTACGGTAGACAATTTCTGTTACAAACAGACCACAACCCATTATTAACGATTTTCGGATCGAAAAAAGGACTACCACAACATACGGCGAATAGACTCCAATGATGGAGTATCATACTTTTGAATTACAGTTTTCAAATGGAGTATGTACCATCTAAAAAGAATTGGTCATGCAGACGAGTTATCGAGGTTAATACCTAAGCAGACAGAACCATTGGAGGATATGGTAATAGCAGCCATTCAAGCGGATGTTGAAGTAAAAAATACGTTATGTGACACAATAAGAGAACTTCCAAACTTCCAGTAACGCTTGATGAGATTAAGAGTAAGGCAGAGGTGGACGAATTTATTATACGCACGAAAGAAAGGGTCAACAATAACGAACTGGATGAAGAAATTTATTCAATTTGCGATAACGTCCTGTTATATAGTGACAGGGTCGTAATTCCTGCGACATTACAGAAAAAAAATTCTCAAGGAATTCCATGTAGGACATCCAGGTATATCAAGAATAAAAGGCCTTATGCGCTCTTTCGTTTATTGTCCAAACATGGATAAGGATATAGAAGGAAAAATCAGGGAGTGTAGAGGATGCGCATTAGCTATGAAAGCTCCTTCGACTTAATTCGGATCGTGGGCAAAAGCGGACCCACCTTGGTCTAGGATTCATTTAGATTTTGCAGGACCGCTAGATGACTTCTACTATCTCATTGTTGTAGACAGCCTATCTAAATGGCCAGAAGTATCAAAATGTAAGAATCCTACATCCGTGGCAACTATCAACTTTCTGTATGAACTATTTGCTAGGTTTGGAGTAGTAGACTGCATTGTTACAGACAATAGAACGCAATTTACGTCTACTGAATTTAAACATTTTTGCGAGGATCATCTAATCGAGCATATAACCATTCCACCATACCACCCAAGAAGTAATGGACAAGCAGAGAAATTCGTTGACATATTCAAGAAAGCTCTGAAAAAGCCAGTGAGTCGCCGACGGATAAGTCAATCCAACAGTTTTTACAAGTCTACAGAGTCACTTCGAATGCAAACATCGAAATGTTGAAGACACCTGCTGAGGTTATGTTTGGACGCAAGGTTAGATCGATTTTTCACGGTGTTACCAAACCAGGATAAGCCAAACCTCAAAAAACGATACCAAAAAACGGTATAAAGTTGGCGAAAGAGTCTTCTACAAGATTCACAAAAATAATAAGACTTTCTGGGAGTCTGGCATTGTTGAAAAACAAATAGGATACATGGTCTACATGATTAAGGGACCAGACTTTGTGCACAAACGTCGCACTAACCAAATTCGGAAAAGATGCTCGAACAGTGAGGTGACCAGATCGCCGGAGGAGGACATCATGGATACAATGTTTGATACTTTTCAGGTGCGCATACCAGAGACAGCTTCGGAGAACAGAAGATCAAACAGAAAACGGAAATCAACAGAATTGATTAGGGTGAAACCAAAACAAAAACGTTATTAGTCCCAGACGGGATATTTTCAAAAGGGGGGGGTTATACCGGCCTTCCTTGAACAGAGAAATTTACACCGATTAGCACTATAAATAGCGCTAGTAATTCCAACACAGGTGAGAGAGATGCGTCTGCACTTCAATTGCTAGCCGAGTGCCCAGCAGATATACGCGTTTTCCTATTTTTGTACATACCCTTGTTCCTTAACCGAACCTCGACTTATTATTGTTCTTATTTTCACTGTTGTTCCATGACACAACACTACCCCATTGATTACTGTACACGCAATAACACTTATCTCCGAGTGGCTTCCGGACCTTGATAAGTGGTGACCTCGATGTAAAAAAAAGTATATAGTAATCCCGACTAAATAAAAAAAAGCTTAAGACAACCAAAATAGGAAATAGAGCTTGTCATAAAAGCACACAATTAAAAACTGAAAATTATAAGATACTCAAAAAAAGAAATATTGAGATTTCCTTAATCTGCGGCGTTTCAAAGAGTGTTCTTTTCATCAGAGGAAGATATTAGCAAATAATTATAGCGAAGCTATGAATTTGCTGGTACTGGCATAAATTGAAACTGCATTATATGAAAATTATATAAAAATTTATCACAAGCAAAAAAGCCCATGAAGTGAAAAATGAAACAAAAATGTAAATGAAAGGATACGCAGTAGTTAGATTATTTTAAAAGGTGAATTGGTTATAAGATTTAAGAAGCAGTCCGAGCGATCTTGTCGAACAATAAATTCGTGTAAATTATAATTTACAGTCTTTAATTGTGTTCTTGAACTCGTAAATAAGAGAAGAAAAAAAATTAAAGAAAATGGTGAGGTCTACCCGGGCTTGAACAGGAGATCATTCGATCTGTAATCGAATGCTCTATCATTAAGCTATACTTCCAGGCGAAAATAGATCTAGTAATTGTCTGTATTTTTGAGATGGGGTGTTTTCATTTATTGAGATTGTCGGACTGACTTCCTCATCTTGGTTGTTATAGTCACAACGTTTCGGCCGTTTGGATTCCGGCCTTCATCAGGTGTTTTGTATCGAACTGGGGAACCGTTTGTTAGGAGTCTCGAACCCAACCCTTTATTATTATTACGGGGGTACCGTGTTCTGACTCCAGCTAGGCTCTGGGACATAGTTGCTGATTCTCTGTTTTGAATGTTACTTTTCACTGCCTTCGTTCAAGATTGAACTCAGCACCTTTGGGTAACTGTAAACTTTGATACAACGTCTAGGACCACTCGGCCATATGTCACTATAACAACCAAGATGAGGAAATAAGTCCGACAATCTCAATAAATGACAATAAATCTGTTTTTTTTTTTTTGTTTTTTTAAGAAATGATTTGCTAAGGTTTTATTATTTCCTTTTGCCGGTGAAAGGTAAAACATTCCCTTATAAAAAATCTATTTTTATCTATAAGAGAGAAAGACTATTTTAAAGATCGGATTTTTTTCGATTTTTGATAGTTATTGGATGAATTTCTGTAAAAAAAAAATATATCTAAGAACACTGCCATACATATAAACTACCGTTATGTGAAATTTGCAAATGATAGGCTCAGCGGTTTCAGAACCTATGAGAAAGGAACTCACACACATACAAAGCGACTTATATATATATATATATATATATATATATATATATATATATATATATATATATATATATATATATATATGCGTGCGCGATCTCATTTTATTATTTCCGCTATTGTTCTTTTTCCCCACAATTCGTTCCTAGGAGCTTTCCTCTAAAAATCAGCTCCAAGGAAAATGAATTATACATTTCCCAATGCGATTGTTTCCCTTCTTGGTTGACTTTAGAAGAAAAGAAAATAAAGAAAGCCTATTTTTGACACCTGAATGGCGTCTATTAGTTGATGGTCGACCATTTAAGGTGGCATGAGTTGTTGCAAAATTAGTTTGTTCAACTGCCTTTCTTAAACTAAAGATGACTTGATGGGAATATTGTCACCCTTTTCAGCTAACTCCTCCCACGAGCAATTATAAACATTGTATCCATTGTAATCGCTCGATATTTAGTTTGTTTCTCTTCTTATATGCGCACACAGAACATGCCGTTAGAGACATCCTTTCATGCCGTGGCAGAGTACAAAATCAACTTTGAAATCTAGTGAGGGGTGTCCTCTTAGTTTCTCTATAGCCCCTTTTTCACAGAAGAGACACTATTAGTCTTTCTCTGCTCTATCATTATTTTTCATAATAGGTGCTAGATTGGGCTTCACTTTTTATGGAAATAGCGCAGACAAGGCATGAAACCACTTGATGTAAAGATCTAAAAATCTACTACGAAGTGTTAGATGGATATATTCCCACTTAGAAAACAGTATTTCTTCGCCCTTTGTCAGAAAGATCGCTCATGGCATATGTGGACTAAAGGGCAAAATAAGAGAAGCAAACGTTACGAGGATGCCTAAGTAAACACTAGGTCTACTTTCTACTCTTCGTAAACATACACAGTAAAAAAACTCGTCTAACTACAACCATTATAAATATTTTTCTTTTCTTCCTTTAGTCGAAACTAAACAGATTTTCCATGATCAAGGATTCGTTTTCAGAAAAGTCATTGGAGCACAATACTACGTTACTGCCTCCCATCTGACTGCAACCTGGCCGTGTTCAAGTTTAATGTTTAAAATTCTTAATGTGCCGTTTTAAATAATTAAATTTTGATCAGTTTCAATCATTGTCTCCAATCTTCAATATGCTGCCCATCTGAAAAACTAAATACACCTTTATATTTGAGTGATCTTTTCCCTTTGATATTTAATGATTCATTGCTAAAAATACATTGCCAGACTGGAGTAGGTGGGTGTGTTGGGATGAATTTTTATAGGAAGATATCTGCAAGAAATTGCTGCGAACCTCAGTCAGGTTTTTTTTTTATTTACATTATTTCGAGATAGTCCTTCTTGAATACGCATGGCACAAGATTTGACTGGCCTGATTATAACCTTGACATTAGTTCCCATTCACAGTGAAGGTTTATGTCGGTATCCACATCGACACAGTCACCTCCCAACTCAAAGTATTATGAAAGGAAAAGAGATATTAAAAAAAATGACATCTCATTCTCCATGAATCAGCGTCTGAATCTTTTCGCTAACAAAGATTATAGATTCTAACTACTGAAAAAAATTATATATATATATATATATATATATATATATATATATATATATATATATATATATATATATGAGAGAGAGGGGGATAGAGATTAAAAAAAAAAAGGAACGTCTCGCAATAAAGACGAAATGTTAATAAACACATAACTTGGTTTGTTTCGTTTTTTATCTCTCTATTTCGTCGGAATACTATTTCCGATATTCTCATTATATATATATACATATATGTGTGTGTGTGTGTGTGTGTGTGTGTGTGTGCGTGTGCGTGTGCGTGTGTGTGTGTGTGTGTGTGTGTGTGTGTGTGTGTGTGTGTGTGTGACCTTGTCTGCCTGTCTGTATGCGAAACAGTCTCTAATATTGACTTTAAACTTGATATATAACAGATTTGTGACCAGTGGAACAAATTTGATTTTGTGTTTAGCCGGTTAAAATAGCTGCTAATAGGTCTCAATTAAAAAAAATAATTAAAACTTGGCAAGCGTAATTCAACAAAACGTGTTCATCCTACGCATGCAAAAATATACATTTATACTTTTAATAACCTTATTTTTTTTAATTTTATATACGCTCTATAATAATAAATACGAAATCTGCATGAATTAAAATATACGATATTTTTCGACCGGGTAACGCCAGGCGGTCTACTAGGTTAATATAGAAACTTGACAAACCACCTATGAATGGAGTATTGTCTCCATATGTGGGCTGGTGCATCAACCACTGCTTGCTTGCTCTCTCTCTCTCTCTCTCTCTCTCTCTTTCTTTCTTCTCTCTCTTTCTTTTAGACAGTGTCAAAAAAAGCGTATCCAATTTAATAGGTCCTGCACTGTAAAACAAGCTCCAACTTCTGTCCCATTGTTACAATGTTGCATTTTTGCTTGTTTTACAAGGATTTTAATCGAATGTTCTCCGACAATCTCATTGCACTGGTTCTGTCTTAACATAAATACTCCCAATGACCCGCATGAGCATTAAAACCACACCCTTTCATTGTAGAAGTTCTCAGTTTCCAGAGAGCTTTCTATTCTAATATTTTTATTATTCGACCTGCGAGACTTTGGAAATCACTTAGTGTTTGTTGCTTCCTTGATTATACTAGCATGTAGAAATATAAATGTAATGGGAACAAACACATCGCTGTTCAACTCCCTGTTTTTCTGTACTTGTTGTGTTATTCAAAAAATTAGCCGGATCGCTAATCGGGGTTTATTTGAATTCCGTTCAACTTAGGCGTACCTCCACAATAGACATAAACACAAAACAAAGTCTCTTGCACTTTTAAAATAATATGTAACAGGAATCAATGATTTGACAATGTTTATTTTCTAGTGACAACGTGGAAGATGTCGTGAGGTAGTTGTGTGTGCAGAATGATAGAGAGATAATGTGTCCGTTTGTCATGTCCGTGGTCGCCGCTCTCTTCGTTTTTGTCCTTGTCTGTTGCCTCTATTTTATTAGCACGGATGCCGTCAGAACATTCCACCATGCATTTTCTAAAATGCCAGTTAGTCCCGCTGGCCTAATCCCCGGAGATTCTACGTCCCACATTTTTACTTTTTTAT
Source organism: Euprymna scolopes (assembly GCF_053919585.1). Taxonomy (NCBI): domain Eukaryota; kingdom Metazoa; phylum Mollusca; class Cephalopoda; order Sepiida; family Sepiolidae; genus Euprymna; species Euprymna scolopes. The sequence goes on from NC_136491.1 coordinate 118,551,748, forward strand.
GTCGTTCCAGGGGCACCTCGATTCAAGATCGCTGCTTTGACTTAAGATCTGACCGACTTTCCTTTGACTCATCTTCGCAAGCCTGAACGGCCGACCATTCACCTCTGCCACGTAAAACTCCACACCCCCCCTCGGTAATATGGACATGGTCCCTATTTCACAGTAGCCTTTTACATGTCTGTAGGAATGTACTTTTGGGGGTGAACAACGGAAAGTTTACTTTTTTTACAAAAGGTGTCATCACATATCAAGGCTCACAGGCCACTCGAGCATAAGGATACTGTATGTACGGTAGTCATTAGGACAATAGCGTAATAATCGTTAGTAGTGAGATTGTGGTATAATTTTGTTATTTAAAAAGATGGTTGAATAAGAACTTGCTCACGTTGGGCTTGAAAATGCCAATATTGTCGTCAGCTGTAAAGCAAACCAGCAGAACAGAGTTCTATAGACGGGCAGTTCTAAGAAAGAAAGTTTGTTCATGGAATCCACGTTTAAATTTAGGCATCGGTACTGAGTGAGGGAAAGTTTTGATAGTGATTTTGGCTAGACGAGTTTTTGTGTGTGAAAGATTAGCAATGAGGGACAATGGATTGGAGCTCAGTCGAACATTTGCCATGAAAATAACAATATATAGTGATATTTCAACCATAATCGTGATACACTAAGTAAAATTGTATTACAAACTTAAACAGTACGAAAAAATTTCCATGGAGTTATGACTAAAGTTTGCAGGAAGGACACGAAGCGAAAAATCGCGCCATATTACACATATTACACGCATGTTGCCAACTTGACTTGGGCCAATCTAATCATGAGATTTTTTATTTTATTTCATTTTACTTATTTTTTTTTTTGTTTCTTTTATTTATTTATTTATTTATTTATTCATTTATTTTTATTTTTTTTTTTTTTTTTTTGCGATTAAGTTTAACTTTTTCTAATCTTATTCTTCCAACCATGTAAGTCATTAAAGCTCAATAGAAATAATCAGTTAAGAATCCTGAGAAATACTTCCATGGAACAAAGAACCCCCCCCCACTTCCTTACATTTTTCTTATTAATTTTTCATTCTTTATTTCACACCTTGACATCTGTCTGGTCGAATCAGAGGAGAGCTGAATGACTCCCGTGTTGTCGTTAATGAGGAGAGGACATGACACTTCAACGCGAATGGGACATCCTTCAAGAAAGAAAAGAAACAAAATTAAAGGTCTTTACCCTCGGCTAACGTAAAATGAAATAGTGACCCTCATCACCACCGCCCCCTTCACCATTTAAGCTCTATCCCAGACTTGTGACATCATTGATCGAAATAGGGAAAAGGGTGTAAAATTGCCCGTTAGGTTTGACCTCAACGTTTTATTTAAATAAAATGACTTTAACCTTCTCGGCGGTGGCATGGATTGACATACGGAAAGCATTTAGTTGCAAGTGGAGTTTTCAATTACAAGACTATATATATATATATATATATATATATATATATATATATATATATATATATATATATACTAGCAAAAGTACCCGTCGTTGACTGGGTTCAAAAACAGCCTACACAAAATGGACTCTGATTTATGAAAGTATGATAGGTTATGAAAAGGAAGGGTTGTAAAGAGATAGCTTCGAATTCGGGGGTATCAAAACCAAAGCAAAATATGTTGAAAGTAAAAATAAAATAGATAAACCCCATAATTTATCATACCATACCTGTTCACCCTGAAACACTTATCACAATATTCTTTGAATCTATATTTAAAAACCTTGTTAAACTTTGTGACATATTTCCATTTTATGCAGGTCAGGCGCGAACGAACACCCCATAATTTTAGTATACCATATTTCTTCAAACTGAAACATAATTATCAAAGTATACTTACGCAGATAGATATGAAAAGTCTTTATTAAAGTTTGTGCCTATTTCCATTCTATGGAGGCTAGGCGCGAACGCAGACCCCACAATTTTATTATGCCATCCCTATTTAAGTTAAAACATACTTATCAAAGTATTCTTATGTACATCTATATCAAAAGCACTTGTAAACGTTTTTTTTTTTTAATTTTTAAATTTTTTATTTCCATACATTGTGGACCAGGCGCGAACGCAGACCCCACAATTTTAATGAACCACTGTTCTCCCAGATCAAACCTACCCATTCCTGTGTCTCGATACATCTTCTATCATTATATGTGATCAGTTTTTTAAAATAGTCAACCATATAGGAGCCTATTCGTGACCACACACACAGACATTCAGTTTTATATTATAGATATATATATATAGATAGATAGATAGATGGATAGATGTGTGTGTGAGAGAGAGAAAGAGAGAGAGTATATATATAACTATTAATATAAATATGAGTGCGTGTTTGTATTAATGTATAACCTCTGAACAAGGTGAGAAAAGAAACTCACGTTTCGTCAGTATTCGCACGTGTTATTTATCTTGATATATTATTAATATATACATATATATATATATATATATATATATATATATATATATATATATATATATATGTACAATTTTTTTTGTGTGTATTGATATTCACATTAAAATCTCTTTTTTCTATTTGTGTAAAAGAAAATACGACTTTGTTATATATAGATCGTGGAATTGCATTCTATCCGCAAAAGATCAAGCTAATTTGCATATTCTTTTAAACATTCAATTTAATTAATTTCCTGATGCTTTTTTCGGTTTTCTTATGGAATGATCATTGTTAGTTAACTTTTTGTGTAATTATATTAATACAGATATTCTACATGATTTTTGTTTGCATAATATTTGCGTAAAAAGTTATAGTAAACACAAACCTCTTTCTATATATTAGTCCTCGCGCGAAAGAGCAGGACACAAAATGTTTTAAATAATAATAATAATAGAATAACAATAATAAAGACTTTCGGTGGCGAGGACTATTAGTCCTCGCCCGAAAGAGCAGGACACAAAGTGTTTTAAATAATAATAATAATAATCATAATAATAATAATAATAATAATAATAATAATAATAATAATAATAATAATAGAATAACAATAACAAAGACTTTCGCTGGCGAGGACTACTATTGACTGTAACCAGTTATACACTCCTTTTGAAATTTTCATCTATATTTTTCTCATTATGTACAGAATATTTTTTAATGAAACCTATGGGAAATATTAAATTTTAAAGATTCTGAAAGAAGTTTAAAAAAAATAATCTAAAAAGTTATTTTAAAGTTTTTGTTAAAAAATAATCAGATTTTCTCATTATTCAGACCTGTATTACAAAAAGGGGGTTGCAAAAATGAGGTGTGGGTGAGGCGAAATAAAAACTGAAACAGAGACAATATTCAGACCTGTAATAATACAAAGAGGGGGTTGCAAAAATGAGTTGTGGTGTGAGGAGAAATACAAACTGAAATAGAGAGAAGGAGAGTTTTAAAATATAATCTTAAAAAGATAAGATACAAGTAGAAAAGCATTTCATCCAAGGAATGAAAATTGTTAAACAAAATATTTTTACTATAGATTTTAAAAATAAAGGTACAAGATTCAATTTGAAATTTATTAATCTTCCAAGTGCACTTTTATATATTTTACAAAGTACGGTATAAAAATTTAATTTAAATTGAATCAAAAATTTACCTTTACATTAACTTTATGCAATGAACATTTTGTTGCAATTTAAAAACATCATCTCTCATCTAGCAATTAATGATATAGATATAAAAATGTCAATGATTTTTTTTAAAGTGCAACAGAATGTACATTACATAAAATAAATCCAAGATAATTCTTTTTTTTCAATTTAAATCAAATTTTTATACCTTGCTTTGTAAAATATAAAAGTGCACTTTGAGAATAAATAAATTTCAAATTGAATCTTGTACCTTTATTTTTAAAGCCTATAGTAAAAACATTTTGCTTAACAATTTTCATGCCTTGGATGAAATGCTTTTCTAACTTATATTTATGTATGCGTGTATATATTTGTTTAAAAATTTTTGCCTATCAAATTCCTCTATTAATTTTTGGTCTACAGACATGAAACTTAATATATAGAATATTTGAACCCATGCGAAACTTATATTTGGATTTTAGCCGGGAAAAATCGGCACAAAAGTATGAAAATTAAAAAAAAAAAAGGAAGTTGCCAGATAAGGTTCGAACGACGGCATTACAAATATGCATGCGTAACTTAATTGCTATCGGTTCATGTTTTAATTTTTAGCCATGCGGCAAACATGTTTAATAGCTCAGGAATAAACGTCAAAAGAAAAAGTAAATCGTAAGCTAAACGTTTTGCGTTCGATTCTCGGTGGTGGCGCCCGAGTCACTTTTTTTTTTTAACTCTTTTAATCATTACTATATATTGGGTCCAATATAACATAATAATAAATACGAAACTTGCATTAATCAAAATATGATATTTAAGCGTATTTTACGATAAGACAATGCCGGGCGGCTGCTAATATATATATATATATATATATATATATATATATATATATATATATATATATATATATATATATATATATATACAAACTGCCGACTATCAACTTGATGGTTCTAGGTTCAATCCTTGACTAGGGGAAGGTGCTAGTCTAGCCGCACTGATGAGTTGTGATACAACGAAACAGTACTGTATGTAGATGACTGCATATACATATACATGCATATATATATATATATAATTACGTCACTAATTTAATTTCTATATATAAATCAACATCATCATAACTATCACCACTCTCATCATCAACTGCACCATGCACCAACATCATTTCTTAAAAAAAAAAACACCCAACATTGACTTTTTATTATAAAGAGAATATAATAAATTAGAAGTGGTTGTTTTGTTTGTGGTACGATAACTAGAAGTGTAACCTTCGATCTTCTTCAGGTGTATCTTGTCGAATGAGAATCTTTCTGCCGAATTCGAGAATCTTTCTCTCGAATTCAGAAATCTTTCTCTCGAATTCGAGAATCTGTACGGAATTTCTGACGGCATTCATTAATTAATCTACGAAAGCAGCTTCAGAAGTCTCACTTTATTTCGGGCGGTACAATTGCGAATTACATGACTGGAACGAAAACAAACTACACCCGTAGATTAAATAAGGGTTCCGTTCGTGATTCTGCGCTGATTCCCAAATCTGACAGGACGATTTCTGAGTTCTATAGGATGAAAAAAGGTCGCAGGTTACATTGACCAAAACATTATGAAAATAACACTCAAAGTGAGAATAGTAGTTCGAATAATTCAAATAATGCAGAAGAGAAAATTCAAAAATTGTAAAAAGTTATAGTCGCAACAGTAAAAAAAAAAAAAAAAAAAAAAAAAAAACGTGATAAGAAAAACGGTCTAATACTTATTCTTCATTTAACGTTTCTTCCATAAAAAAAATTGCCTTGTGCACTGGCCATGGCGATAAAAATTGACTTTTGTCCATGAAATTATTATGAACATATTTTAAAATACATTAATCATTAATTTCGCAATAATAGCACAAAAAGTGTTAAAACTAAAGTATTTTTAAATAAATATATGGTTTCATTTTTCGTGTCTTAACTCCGTGATCAAGTTTATTTTTTTTAAGCAAGGGTTAAAAATAATTTTAAAAAATATTATGAGGGTGCATAGTCTCTTTTAAAAACAATATCTCCTTCAAGAACTGTCATAAAATGTGTCTTCAGTCGATACGTAAATATCGATAAGGTACAAGTTTTCCTACCTAGCAAAAGGGTACGAGTTTTCCGGGTATGAGTTTTCCGGGCACGAGTTTTCCGTGGACGAGTTTTCCGGGGATGAGTTTTCCTAAATTCCTTCAAGCGATATTGCTTATACAAAAATGACGTCCGTAACCTTTTGTATAAACAATACCGTCTGAAAAACTTTCTAGTTACTTGTAACTGGCTGATCGAAACATACTCTCATGAATGTGTAGCGACATATAAATATATTTTGCCCTACTTCGGTATTGAGCACTCTGGCATTGACTTCGTCAAAACTTCATTGGTTGCTTCACCTCTGGAAAATATTAACCTGGAATATATATATATATATATTATTGTTTTATTGTATTATATTTGTAATAATTTTTAATATATTACAGGGTGTCTGTATAGTAACTTGTAAGACTGTATAGTAACTTTACGGACACCCTGTATATATATAAAACCTTATCCTCCTCAATCAGAACGACAAACTAAACAACATACTTAAAACAACAAAAATAATAAAAAGCAAACGCCAACCCAAAAACTTAAAACACATCCTAACTTCCTCAAAACTCGTTCCACATACTATAAAAGGGGTTACAAAATGCAACAAACCGCGATGTGAAGTATGTGACATAATAATAGAAGGTAACACATACACATTCAAAAACCCAACGCAAACATTCAAAATAAAAAAAGATCTAAATTGCACCTCCAGAAATGTAGTATATGGTCTAAGATGCACAACATGCAACAAATCCTACATAGGCGCCACCAAAAATTTCAGCAATAGAGTGGCCTTACATAAGAGCAACATCAAAATTGCAGATAACAGACACCTCTATGTTTCAAAACACGTACACACATGCAGTGGAAACAGCTTCAAAATAATGCCAATCTTCCGAACAGACAATTATTTTTATTTACTTACACAGGAAAAAAAATTCATCACCAGATTCACTCCTGAACTGAACAGAGCCTAATATCATCACACAAAAACATGAAATGCAAGGTACACTCGCATGCACATCCATACACATACATATATACACACCCACACATAAATCAGAACCGACACATTAAAACACAAACACGTGCCCGCATACAACCACACACAGACATAACACCCCTATCTCTAATACAACACACTGAACAATACCAACCCTACTTAACCTCGAAACCAACAACACTAGAAAACACCTAGAACCATAGTATAATATCTGTTCAAACACCTCGCTCCCTCCTCAGTCAGTGGAGGAGAACCCCCTCATGACTGAAACAACTATCATCCCTTCTATCATCCCCCTCCTATACCTATACCCCCTCCAATTGCCCCCCCTCTGGGGAACAAAATCTTCCCCACGCTAGGAACCGATCCTGGGTTTGGCCATACCCACATGGGGAGACAAATAAATAGAAGCATTAAAAAATCCCCTATACATATTTTAAATACACCCCTCTTTCTAAACAAACATAATATAAGGAATACCCGAAAAGACTAAAACGAAAAATCACAATACTAAAATCCAAGAACCCCAAAAAAAAAAAATATATATATATATATCAAAATAGAATGAAAGCACACCTACCCTTATTTCAGAAGAGCTGGTCCCCCCCCTCCTCACACATACACATTAGTAACGACCTCGGATCACAGTCACCTTCCTATGGAAGAAAATAACCTCATAATACTATAAAACAGTATATACATTCTCAAAGCAATAAAAGCAAACACACACACGCACACACACGCAAACACACACACACACCCTACCCCACCCTAAAGGAAAAGAAAAAAACACTAGCAGAAAGAGAGAGTGACTACAACCAGGTCAGCGGCCTGGACAAGCCCAATAAAAGAGCAATAAAAATTGAACATGCCAATGAATAATAAACACTTACAAGCCTCCACCCCTTGGAAACACTTCAAATGAACTACAAAAATTGCCATTCTTACATCTCCAACACATTTGAAAATAATTTCTCACGAGGACGCTTCACAGAACGTCTGAAACGCGCGTAAAAACGATTTCAATGACTTAAAAATATTATTATAATGATCCAAACATAATTCTCAATGAAAAACCAAGACACGGAATAATAAAATAATGTTAAAAAATACACATTGTTGGTGACTACTCCCTTATTTAAATATACATCTTTCTTTCGTTGGAATTTCTTAACCCATTTTATTTATATATATATATATATATATATATATATATATATATATATATATATATATATATATATATATATATATATAAGTTGGGTTTGTTTCATCACTTTCACTAATACTATTGGAAAAGTATGCATTGTGTCTGCAGTTATGGATAAAACTAGTATAACAAATTTGACTCAAACCTTCGTTGTTTAATTAGTAGGGTTATGACAACAGCATATTGTTTTCCTTGTTTTGATTCTCAGGTATATATCCATTGATATCTTATATGTTTTTATGTAGAGTGATGTGGTTCTCGGTTGATTAATTGTGTCTTACTGTGTCGGATATATACTCGAGAGTCAAAACAATGAAAAGAATATGCTGTTGTCATAGCCCTAGTAATTAGTCTAGGAGAAGGAAAACATAGTGCCAAACTTTCTTTGCTTATCTCCTGGCATTCTTTCCAGTCGTCCTTGACCTCTCGTTGTCACTAGACTTAAGCTATGTTATGTCAGGAGAGGTGCAGTTTGACATGTCGTAACCCATATTTAACGATAACTGCGCAGGCATCCTTATGAGGGGTATACATTGTCTCTCGTGGAACGGCAAACTATTTAGTGGTCATATTCGGTGATCTATCAGCCACTGAAACTGTTTCGACTAACGACACTAGCTTATCGTCACTATAATCTGCAAACCCTCGTTACGACGCATGTGCGCAGTGAGCAAAGCAGATGTCCGGCAAAAGCGAATGCTATCAAGGCCTTGTAGTTGACGTCATTAATTAGAATCGGCGCGGTGTTCCTTTGTTTACAGACAATCCTTAAATAGGACATAAATCTCGCTTGGCTTTGAAAAAGGGTAATGGCTGACGATCACAGGAGGCGACGTCGATCGTCCGGGCAGCGAAGCGACAAGAGTCGTTTAAGACACTGGCAACTTTAAAACCATGGTTGAGCGGTCATTGAGCCAAAAGAAGATGCTCGATGAGGAAGAGTCGACCCACACCAGCAAGGAAATCAGGATGGTTGGAGATAAAATAGTGGGGGAAGGGTGAAGTGTTCGGACAACGGTGACGCACAGCCGGAAGTCCTCTCGTTGCTCTTCTCACACGAGTTACCTGCCCTTTCGGAGGGGGGTGGGGGGCACTTTTAACCTCGTATAATTACACAGCCTTGCCCTCTTGTCGATCGACCGTCTTCGTTTGTTGTATAACTCAGTAGCTTTATGATTAATAGAACGTGATCTTCGATCGGAATCGTTAAGTGCTCTCTCTCTCTCTCTCTCTCTCTCTCTCTCTCTCTCTCTCTCTCTCTCTCTCTCTCTGCGAGTAATGGTCGCGGGGTCAGAGCGGGCAGTAAACCTCATCCTACACCTGCGCACTAACGAATTATCTCTTATTCCTTTTTTCCCCCATTTTCTTACCATTCTATTTTCGTATCGAATTTATTTTAAGTTGAATCTTTTCTATTATCTGTAGTTTCAAGTTATTTAAAGCAAGGAGAATTATTAAGCGAACACTAGAATGGATATTTGCTGTTGCACTGCATCAGCGATAACAATATAGCATATTTTAAATAATAAAGTACTATCGGTTTTTTTTTGTTGTTGTTTATTTACTCTTTCTCTCTCTCTCTCTCTCTCTCTCTCTCTCTCTCTCTCTCTTATTCACATCTCTATCTATGTCTCTACTATTATATAAAGGTCACTTTGTGTGTGTGTGTGTGCGCGCGCACGCGCGCGTGAGAGAGAGAGAGAGAGAGAGAATGAGTTCATTCCTCATAGGTTTCGAAACGCCTGAGCCTATCTTATTCAAATTTCACACGAAGCTAATTTATATATCTGGCAGTGTTCTTAGATATGTTTTATACAGAAATTCATCCGATAAGTATCGAAAATAGAACAAATCCGATCTGAAAAATAGTCTATCTATCTTATAGATAAAAATAATTTTTACATGGGGATATTTTACGTTACACCGGCCAAGGGAGATGTCAACAAATCATTTATTCTTTAAAAAAAAAAAAAACAGATTTATTATAATCTGGAGGCATAGCTTAAAGGTAAATCATCCGACTTCAAACCAAATGATCCCCTTCAAGCCCAGGTGTACGTTACCATTTTTTAAAATTATTTCTTTTCCAGAGTATTCATCGTCCAGCCACATATCAGCTTACATGATAGTTTAAACAAACACAGGCGGGTTTTGATGAATAACATTACCATTATTTTTTTGATTCTTATTTATTTATTTATTATTTTGCAAATTAGTTCACCGGGCAAATTATTCCTCGTAATATATAATAATCAGTAGAGAATTAATTCTATAATAATACATACACAATCTGTATAAATTAAAATATCATGTTTAAGTGTATTGTACGACCAGGCAATGCCAGTCTGTCAGCTTATCTACATTATATATATATATATATATATATATATATATATATATATATATATATACACATATATATATATACATATATATATATAATTATTTTTTTTTACTATAATAATTATTAAATACCTACAGACACTAGTGTTTCATCCTTTCGGGAATCTTCAGTGCAGGGTGTCACGATTAGTACGAGTCGAACGATTCGAACCCCGCATCACGAGACATCTCTGGCTCGGTTTAGCGAAGACCTAATCCATTCGGCTACCATTAACCGCGTGAAATAACGTCGAATTTAAACATTTTAATTTTAAATGTTCATTTGCGTCAGTCAGAGAGTGATCTAATCGTTATACGATGATCTATGCATAAGAGCTGAGTTGACCGACTTTTTTAATTTAACTGAAAGTGCTCAACGATAAGAAACGAATTTCTTAAAGGGGCTATCATACATATATATATATATATATATATATATATATATATATATATATATATATATATATATATATATATATATATATATATATATATATGTATATATATTAGCGTTAGGACGATTAATCGGAATAAGTGTCGGGAATAAAAAAAAATCCGAACTTGTGAGGGTACCGGAAGTGGTATCGAAATCGAAAATTATAATTCCTATTTTCCGATGCTAAAAACGATTCCTGTAATGGTTTATATTTTTTTTATGTTTTAAACGTAATTTTACGTCGCTTATACTAAAGATAAAATGATAAATATCTATTGATTTAAAACTGTGAGTAAAAACTACAATCTATAGATCACTTCAAAAGTGCATGTTTTGCGTTTGCGAAAATACATGGATTTTTACGGTAATCTGAAAAAGAAAAACAATTAAATAAAAACAACTTTAAAACTACATATTAAGAGATTTTAAAAGAATTGGAATCGGTCAATGTGTCAGGGTCGGATATTTAAAATAGAATCGGTAATTTTATCGGAATCATAAAACATATTGGAATCGTCCCATCACTAATGTATATGTGTGTGTGTGTGTGTGTGTGTGTGTGTGTGTGTGTGTGTGTGTAAAGAAATACCAGTTAATAACTATTACTGAATTCGATCGATTATTGTATCGCAAGTCAAGTGTGTTTAATCTAAAATTGTAGATATAGCCGGTTGATACTATGTTTATATGTTGTGGCTAAAAAATGAATACCTGTTGCAAGAAAGCTTCTAATCGTGGATTGTGAAACTTTTTGAAAAATTGTTTTTTTCTATGCGCTGATGAAGCCCATATTGCGCAAATTATAATGGATAAATTATTATATACATATATACCAATACCGTGGACTGAAACAATTGTACGCAAGGTGTTACCAGTAAAAGAACAGCATTTTTAAAATGAGTAAATACTTGTGTTTCTATTCCTTTTAACATGATATTTTTTAAATATATATATATATATATATATATATATATATATATATATCTGTGTGTGTGCGTGTGTGTGTGTGCGTCTATGTGTTAAGTAAATAATAAATATTGAAAATATATGGCATTTAAGCTACATAGAATCGTCTGCATTTCATCCCCGTTTGGAATCGTCTGACAAAATTGTATGGAATCCGTGTTACCTGGTGTTTCATATATCCAACCAATCATATTCATTTTTGTATCGCTCTCGGGTTGGAATTTTTTATTAATCAACGTAACTTAATTGCCATATACTTTCGTAACTTACCATCTAGTTCTACTCACATATTAAACACTCTTAAAGTATATATATATATATATATATATATATATATATATATATATATATATATATATATAGTTGGTTGGTTGGTTGTTTTTTGTTTTACGGCATATCAACCCTTTTCACGTTATTTAATGCCGAATCCAGTGGTTTTGAATAACAATTTTTAATAGAATATATTTGTTGTTTTCTTTTTCAAGTCGGTTTCTATTAAACTCATAGTTGGGACCCTAACAGGTACTACCACTCCGGGTCAGAGTGGACCTGGGAGCAATGGCAATTAAAAGGTGGTAGCACACTCCCCAAGCCTGCAAGTTGGGGCCTCACCATAGGATATAGTTTATGGCCATATCCAAGACCTATATATATATATATATATATATATATATATATATATATATATATATATATATATATATATATATATATATATATCAAACTTAAGTCATTACATGAATTGAATTTCAAATCAAAAGGCTTTTTTTTATTCTATGTAAAACAAAGAATACATTTGAAATATTATAACTCCTTATCCTATAATATTTCGATGTCTACCATCTCTTCAGGGGAGAAAATATTAGCAAATAGTTATAATGATTTACACCTTATTTGCTAAAGTCAGTGAGACACAATTAAAATTAAAAGTTGTATTTAAATGTCCTAGAGTAGGGGAAGTTAATGAAAAGGATATAAAAAAATCCACATCCAAATTGAATGTTAAAATCCGAAGTGAATGTCTTTGATAGCAGTGCTGTAAAATGATCCAAACTGTATTTTGAGTAATCCACATCACAATGTAATAGTCCGATGTAGGCATTTCCTTGGAAAAAAGAGATGGTAGACATCGAAATCCTATAGGATGAGTTATAATATTTCAAATGTATTCTTTGTCTTACATAGAATAATAAAAATCTTTTGATTTGAAATTCAAACATTTCACGTCATAAACTTTTAAATTCATTGAATGACTAAAATTTGATTTATTTGCTCTATCTTCTATATCAAGCAATTCTTATTTAGGTGGGATAATACTTATAGAATATTACTGCCAGTAATATCTTGCAAGACTTATAATCATAGGTTTTCATACCAGTTTATTGTTAGATAATTTTACATATATATATATATATATATATATACATATATATATATATATATATATATAGTCTTTGAAGTTTTTAACCTTTAGAACTATACAAAAAAATATTTTATCATTCGTTAGAAAACCATCTAGTCAGTAAGTCATTTAATCACCTGCATCAGATCGCTCTGGAATTTACTTATAGCAGTAATAATTTATTTTTTAAGTGATTATCAGTTGCTTACCATAAAACACTGTTTCGGGGATTTAAAAACAAAACAGCATATTACATCATGGCTCCCCAGCAGTGTTGATCAAACTCCACTCCCCTTAATCTTAGGATTAATCCATTTAACTACTTATCACTCCCACTATGATTAGTATTTTGTATATTTACATTCATATTTATTTAAAATTAAATATATATAAAAGTTAAAGATGTTTATACATATATACATTATTTTTTCATTTCTTTTTAATTATGTAATTATAAATACATTTTATACATTACTAATATAGTTTTGGATTTCCTTTATTAATATCTTCTGGTTAATCTTAAACGATTTAAAAGCATCAGGATAACGAACAAATTATTTATTTAACTGTTTAAATGTTCTAGTTTTATCCTCACCTTTTTTATCATCCTTATTACTAAGCTAGAAATCTATTAATTTTAAAGTAACGCGAACTATTATAAAAAAAACTCTGGCATAATGGTTCCATAAAACATAAAAACAGGCAGGTATATCTTTATGCGGCATGCCTACCATTTGAAAGGTGGAAGGCATTTCTTTTATCAAATATTTTATAAAGAAAAATCCCATCGTTAATTTTTATATCTAAATCCAAAAATGTAGCCTGTTGTTCTCTATGTTCACGATTCAATTCTAATTCCTTTGGATATATAAGATGTTTATTTTTTTCGAATTCATCATTATCGTTTATACATATCAGGTCATCTATAAATATCCTACACCCATGAAAGTTATATGTTTTAGATATATCAGTGTTTATTAGTGATGATATATATATATATATATATATATATATATATATATATATATATATATATATATATATATATATATATATATATATACTCGAGTTGATGTAAATACAGATTTTCCTAAAATAGTGCAGGATCCAATCCTATTGTGATACCTATATTTTGGAGTAATATTTTATTTCCTATTTGAAAATAACATTCTTTAATAAGATGACTTACAAGTATTTTTAAATACCTTTAGAAACACTCGTTTTGCTATTTTTATTTTTACACCAGAAAGCTTTAAAGTTTGAAAAGTCTATATATTTACCTTTGCCACCTTCAAAAGCTAAATCTACAGTATCATTTAATTCTTTTATAAGTTTTCGTGCGGAATTTTAGTATATAGCGTACTAAAATCATAAGTAGCTATAGATTTTGCTTTTATTCTGGAATTTATTTTATCTAATTTTTCTTTCACTGGTTGGGAATTATTTACTATCCAAAATAGATTTATATTAATATAGAATTTTCTTTTAAGGTGAAAATTATTTATTTGATCTATAATTAATTTAAATATTTTAGATATAGTTTTACTTAAAGATTTAGTAATGCACGTCTTTGAACCTACATTAAATCTAGCACTAACTGGATTTTTGTGCATTTTAGGTATCCAATACATACATGGAGGATTTTTGTTTTTTACTTCTAACTTTAATCCTATATAAAGTATATAATAATATATATATTATAATAATAATAATAATAATAATAATAATAATAATATATATATATATATATATATATATATATATACTAGCATTTCAGCCCGGCGTTGCCCGGGTGTTTGAATGTGAATGTTGAGCAAAAAAAATGTGGTAGTAGAAAGACAGGCCCGAACCCGTACCGTAAAGGAGGAAAAGAACGGGGTAAAACCTAACATTTACGCTGTTACGACCACCGCCAAACCGGAAGTGACATTTTTTAAATTAAGGCTAGACAATCTAAAGGAGAGTATAACTTTAAAAAATAAAAATGTGACCCCCCCCTGTAGAAAAGTGCCTAGTTGAAGGTGAAAGTATTAATGTTTTTAGCCAATTTTTCGATATTTGTCGTATGAAAGGTGGAACTTTAAAACGATACTGATCTTGGTAAAATCAGTTGCCTCTATTGAAAGTTTAAGGCAGACATGCAAACAGATATACATACATACATTTATATATTGGTAACAAAAATTTTCGACCCAAACTGATGAAAAAGCTTGCGCTATCTCTGAATACCCTTTATGTAAAAATTCAAATATTTAGACCAGAAATTGTCTGAGTAATTTGGAAGAGACCGCAGAAGTCATTTTTTTTTAACTTTGACCCATATCATACCCCTAAAAATTTATTTTTTTTGGCTCAAACCAAGTTATTAAGTTAGATCCATGTCCAAGGAACCTATATCTAAAATTTCAAGTGCGTAGACCCAAAATTGTCGGAGGAGTTTGGTAGAGTTCTCAAAGGTCAAATAGTTGAACTTTGACCTCTTAATGTCGAAATTTCTGGCCAAAAACCGATCACATCGATTTTCCCAAATCTCCTTAACCTGTATATCAAATTTCGAGTCTGTAGACTAAAAGTTGACAAAGTTATTGCGTAGGGAAATGTACACAGACACACAGACACTTTCACTTATATATATATATATATATATATATTACATTTTCACCCCAAACGCTTATATATATATATATATATATATATATATATATATGTATATATATATATATATATGTATATATATATATATATATATATGTATATATATATATATATATATATATATATATTACAGTCTGTAGATTAAAAATTGACAGTTATTGCTTAGGAAAATGTACACACACACACACGTTCACTTATATATATATATATATATATATATATATATAATATAAAATATATTTTAGTCATCGACATACAGACCTGTTTCGTTGTTTCACAACTCATCAGTGCCGCTAGACTAACACCTCTCCCAAGCCGAGGATCGAACCTAGAACCGTCGTGATGACAGTCGGCAGTCCTACCCCTTGACTACGGAATCGGTGGCCGAAATTAACCTGTCCGAACGATTATTTAAATAAACATCCGTCCGCTACTCCTAGAGGGCTCAAACGTTTGTTTGTAAACAAATCGCGAGCTTCGCATTATTTCAGCTAAATTAAGTAAGATAATTTACGAGAGTGCTCTAGTCATCCACATACAGTACTGTTTCGCTGTTTCACAGCTCATCAGTGCGGCTAGACAGGCAACTACCTCAAGCCAGGATTGAAACCCGACCGTTTATACGGCAGTCAAGGCTTCTAACCATTACGCTATTGGCGGCTGCTTGAACGAGTAGTGAGTTTAACGATGTTTTTGATATCATCCGAAATACCTCCGCTCGATTTGTTTACACAAAGAGCGTCGCTTATATGCTAATGGTAATTCGTTTTTCACTTCTCAATATGCTCAACTCAAGGTGAGGAGCACTATAGTCATCCACATACAGTACTGTTTCGCTGTTTCACAGCTCATCAGTGCGGCTAGACAGGCAACTACCTCAAGCCAGGATTGAAACCCGACCGTTTATACGGCAGTCAATATATATATATAGAGATAGATAGATAGATAGATAGATAGATAGGTATATATATATATATAGAGAGAGAGAGATAGGTATATATATATATATATATATATATATATATATATATATATATATATATATATATATATATATACTATTATTGACATATTTTTGTTGGAGAAATAGTCTAATAAATGGAAAACTCTGAAATGACATCAGTCTTTTTCTGGTCACCCTGATATTGTTTAAAGTCGCTCTCCTCCTTGCCACTGAACTAAAATAAGAGAGATGCGGTTGTGGGTTACGCAATCATTGCTTCCCTATAGTGTTCCCACGCAGGACCCCTTAAATGAGATATCGATGGTCTCTCAAGCGTAACAGATACCTTATATATAATGCACATAAATGAAAACACAGTGTTTGTAAGGACATTTTATATATATATATATATATATATATATATATATATATATATATATATATATATATATATATATATAATACTATACAATATTTTGATTTCTTATCCTTCAGGTATCAATTTCTAATCGTATACTAGCATGTAATATATAAAATTATAGTGTCGAATTTTCGGAGTTCGTCGTTGATAGCAATTAATTTAATAAATCAATATTTGATTCTGTTTAGAGCTACGCATTTTTTTTCCTAACAAAGATTCATGTAAACTGAATATTTTTGAATATTATTTATTTTTTTACGAAATAATTAATTATTTACAAAAAAAAAAAATGAACTGACAAAATTGAATCCAGTAGAATGCACTTCAGTTTCATGGACAACAAGACAGTTGTTTAAATTATCTACTCTTTGAAATAAATCATGATTAATCTATATATTAATACGGCAGTACCTTTAACGTAGGTACGTACATACGTACGTGTGTCACGATTTCCAGATTATAAATTATTCGATCATGAGATCCTATTCACTAAAAAGGAGGAGAGAAACATACTACGAACATAAAATTAGTATATAGATATGTTTCTACAGTTTGTAGTATATTATCACCTTCTATCCTCCTTTTTAATAAATAGGATCTCCCGATCTCTAACGACGCAATGTAAAAAATAAATAAATACATAAATAAATAAATAAATAAATAAATAAAGGAATGTTGTCGCTATTGGGCCGTCAATAAAACTAAGATATACCTTCTTGGCCTTCTGGATAGGATACAATGGTAGTATCTGTTCTGTCTAAAGATGGTATAATGATATCGTGGAGTTTCCGTTCGTGTTGGGCGTCTATAGAATGGAAATATGTCACAGACTCCTAGAAGGATATTGGAGATAAACCGTAATAATCAGATATATTCTGACACTACATTAACCAGATTACTTAGAGAAATACCTTTACAGTTTTAACAAAAGGGCTGCAATAATATTGCGGGGTCTCATTACATGTTGAACGCCCACGGAATGTCCAGCAGCAATATCTTTCATCTGAATATCTTTCATCTGAATATCTGTCATCTGAAAGATGTTGCTGTGGAATTTCCACAGGTCCCGCTAATAAATACAAATTAATTTTATAGTGATTCTCCTCGTGTTTATTCAATGCATTTCAGATCAAATTGTTCTTAGTTAAATTAGGGGTCATGTTTATTTCGTTGCGTTTTGTTAGAAAACGAGTCAACCTATTTTAATAAATTATTTCGTGAAAATTAATCCTATCCATAAATAATAATGTACTTACAAAATTTATAATAATTAGGGCTAGGACAACATATTCTTTCCATTGTTTTGACTCTCGAGTGTGTATCCGTTGATATCTTATATGCTTTTATGTAGAGTGATGTGGTTTTCGGTTGATGAACTGTGTCTAACTGTGTCGGATATATACTCGAGAGTTCAAACAATGAAAAGGATATGCTGTTGTCACAGCCCTAATAATAATCAATCAAGGAGACCATGTTTCGATTTCTTAGGAAACAATTAAGCTATTTTAATGATTTATTCCGTGAAAGGAAACGATTGATTGCTAAATAATAATTTACGTTTCTGATTTTTTGAGATGTGTACTAGTTATTCGACTTATTTGAATTCATCGGACTTCTATTCTCATCTTGGGTGTCATTTTAATGTTTGACCTTCTTCAGATGTATCTTGTCGAACTCGAAAATGTTTGTGTCGTATTTCGACGGAGTTTCGAACGAAACCATTTATTTACTTCACGGGGGTAGCATGCTCTTGTTCCGTCAGCCATGATTGGATAGATAACCCAAGAAAGTCGCAATTGTACTTTTCGGTTGCCCGCACTCAGAATTGAACCTTCGACTTTGAGGAGAATATCACTTTTACAATTGATTTTTCCAAGTACCCTAAACACCGCGTCACGGATCTTTGCGTGAAACATTCCCTAATTCGACAAGATGCACCTGAAGAAAGGCGGAGGTTACATTGACCGAAATGATGTGAAAATCACACTCAAGATGAGAATAGTAGTCTGATGAATCCAAATAATACAAAGAATAATTTATTATCTAAATTAATTCTTTGTATGTCGATTATAAGTAAAATATTAAATAATAACTGTACCCCATTTTTTATTCTTATAAATATCTAGTAGCTGTGCAATTTAAGGACCGTGCTGAAATAATAAAGTCATTATTTAGAAAGCTATTCTTAACATTTCAAACTATTTCATATTTTCGCTTCATAATTTAATAAACAAAAGTTTTTTTAAACATTGAATTTATATTAATAATCATATCTAAAAAAAAAAGAAAACCAAAAAATATGGTGTGTAAACGGCACAAACACCAAATTGCGCATTGATCAGGATTTTATCTTTGATTTGGTAAATTCTGGTTCGTTCGCCCTCATTTTTCTGTTATTTTGTTTCTGTTACTCCCGGGAAGGATCACGTGATCGTTCACGTGAAGATTTTTTTATAGAAATTGACTCAGACAAGACATGAAGCCATTTGGTGTAAGAAGCTAAAAATACTACCCCAGAGTCAAAAACAGCTCAACGAAAAATGTGAGATGGATAGATTCTGACACACAAAAAACAGCAATTATCCCCCTTCTTTCAGAAAACATCGCTCAAGTAATGTAAGGACTAAATGACGTAGTAAGGGAGTCGCGAGTTACAAAGCCGCGGAAAATAAACTCAACGTCCACTTCCTGCTCTCCTAGTTTGCTATTATTCATACTAAAAAAAGATATCAATATCAGTCCGTGACGGTATCAACTAATTCACCACCTTCTCCCATAGTTTTCTTTTATATTATTTATTTATTGAAACATTATATTTTATTTATTTATTTATTTATTTTACTTATTTATTTATTTATTTTACTTATTTATTTTATTTATTTATTTTATTTTACTTATTTATTTATTTATTTTACTTATTTATTTATTTATTTTACTTATTTATTTTATTTATTTATTTTATTTTACTTATTTATTTATTTATTTTACTTATTTATTTATTTATTTATTTATTTATTTTACTTATTTATTTATTTATTTTACTTATTTATTTATTTATTTATTTTACTTATTTATTTATTTATTTTACTTATTTATTTATTTATTTTACTTATTTATTTATTTGTTAAAACATAGATGCAGAGAATTTTTATCAATAAAAGTAATGCATTCATTTATTTATCCTCATCTTTAAATAAATAAATAATACTCATCTCATAACGTCGGCTCTTCTTTACCATACTGTACAGAACAGAGTAATAAATCTTACACATTTTCTCCCCTCTTCTCTCTCTCTCTCTCTCTCTCTCTCTCTCTCTCTCTCTCTGTATGTGTCTCGCCTTTTCTTTCTCTCCCTCTCTCTCTTATTTTCTCTTTCTTATCCCCCCCTCTCTCTCTTTCTTTTTCTCTCTTGTAACAGTCGTTACATAATAAAGTAATGCAACTTAGCAACTTTCTCTCTCTCTCTCTCTCTCTCTCTCTCTCTCTTTCTCTCTCTCTCTGTATCTCTATCCCGCTATCTCTTTCTCTCTTCCTCTCTGTTACCACAGTCATTACATAGCAAAATAAAACAATTTAACCTTCTCTCTATATATGTATATCTATCTCCTTCCCTCACCCCCTCTCTCTCTCTCTCTCTCTCTTTCTCTCTCTCTATCTATCTATCTTTCTTTCTTTTCCTTCCCTTCTCTCTTATCACAGTCCTTACTCATCTTTCTATAAGCCGTTGTCATTATTTCACTGATGCGTCAAAACTGTGATCCCGACCCTCACGACCAACTGGTTATCGACCCTCACGCACCCTTACGCGAAGGACTAAATTCAAAGCAGAAAAGAGTCCAATTGTCATAATCACTTTGAGCAACGGATATTAAAACGGGTTGCATGTTTGGGCCGGACGGGAAAGGGGTGTGTGTCGGGGATCACTTAGCGCGTGTCACTTTCTCCAGAAGAGCCAAATGGTTTCTCCTGGGGGGCCACGCGACAATGGGTCGACGCCGGCCCTTACTTCGGCACCACCCATGGGCATGTCAGTAACTAAAGTCTATAGGTACCACACAGACCCACTAACATCCTTCATCGTTTGACACGACCACAAGCAAAAGGTCTGATAATATTATATTTCCGGTGCAAATACTCTAATTAGAAGTAATGCACCTGCCGCCGTCAATGAATCTCGACTGCCTAGTCACTTACTAATGAATAGGCAACAATTACGTTTAGTAGTTCATGTCAAAGTCACTGGTTCGTTTATCTTAGAGGATGCATCAAAAGTAGTTTCGCTAATACGCACACGAAATAGAATTTCCTTCGTCTCTAGCAGAGATGCGGCGTTGCCCGGGATTGAATGATGATCAACTAATGTTTTCCATATTTTTATTGTCACTGAAATCGATGAAATCGCCCCCTTTTTTTTTAAATCAAACTGATTGTTTTCTTTTTTTTTAATTTACAAAGGGACCACCAATTATCAAGGCCTAGAGTCCACTCGAGAATAAGGGTTAAAGAGTGTACAGTAGTTAAAAGGACAATATCATAGTAATCGTTAGAATTGTAAATTTGGTACATTGGATTACTTAAGGGGAAAGGCTCATCAAGAATTTGTTTATGTTGCACTTGAAGACGACCATATTGTAGTCAGCTGGAAAGCAGGCAAACGGAACACAGTTCCATAGGTGTGCAGTTCTAAGAAAAAAGCTTTGTTCGTGGAATCTATATTTAGGTTTAGACACAGATAAAGAGTGGGGGAAATTATTGATTGTGCTTTCAGCTAGACGAGTGTTTCTTGTGAATGTTTGGCGAGGGGGGCATAGATTGGAGCTCAGACGAGCACTTGCTATAAAAATAATTATAAAGCAGAGAGGTCTTGCAACGTCTCTGTTCTGGTTACGGATCCAGTGTACCGAGAGGAAGCTTTAAATGCCTCCGCGCAGTGACTTACTCCAATAGTCTACATTGCACTGTAGAGAACCTGCTATGATTTTATAAAATTAATTTTATATATAATCGCTTGAATTAAAGTTTAAAATGCAAAAGTCAAGTATCATGCTTCAATTGTGTTCTAAGCAGAAACATTCATTTCGAGCGCATTCCTGTCATATCAAAAAACTTACTGTTGATTTTATAAGCCCGGTTTTTCTGCTTGTTTGTAATAAAACTTCTCAAATGCACGTGATGTTAGGCTATATCAGGTGTTTACTTTGGTCAAAATCGCCTATTCCTTTTTTCATCGGATTGCATCGATTATCGATATTTATCAGAGACATTCCGATACGAAATATATCTAAGAACACTATCATGTTATTTCTTGTGTATTAGCTTTGTAGACGGAGTTCTAATCTCCTGACCAGCAGTAATTATTAGTTCCTGCACTGATGATAGCCTAAGCATGAAACACTAGTGTCTTAAGGTACAAAAACATTATATATTTATTGAAAAAATATTATAGTTGTATAAGTATATATTTACATATTAGTGTTGGGACGATTAATCAGAATGGAATCGTAAACATCGAAACTTTTTGTGGTATCGGAATTGGAATGAAACCGAACCTGATTTCAGATTCCGAAAACGATTTTTTAAATTTATTTTTTATTTTATTCTTTCTTTCTTTATTTATTTTTTTAAACTTAATTTTATATTAGTAGCACTAATTTTAAAATGATAAATATTTATTTTGAACTATTGCAAAACTAATTTAATAGATCATAATAACGATCGTCCACAGAATATGGCACCGGAAAATTACCCGATAAAAATGGCACAATAAAAATAACACGAATAGATCAACAAAATAAAATTGGAACAAGTGAAAACATATATCAAAATATCACAATAAATTCATAAAAAATCTTTCGGGGCCACATTAACTATAATATTTCAGATTTGTATTGAATTTTATCTATAGTCATTATGCCTCAATGAAGTAAGATCCGCTGATGGTCAATTTCTTTTTAATATTCGTTTAGCTAAAACGATAAATTTTAGACGTTTTCTAGATGTAGTTTTCTCTTCCTGACAACCTCTTTCGCACAGAAGAGACATTGCGAGCCTGTCTTTTCTTTATCGCTATTTGCATATCAATTGTTCGTCTAAGCTCCAGCTCATGCCCCCCTCCATCCTGACTTTCACGAAAAACGCTCGTCTAGCTGAAAACACTATCAATAATTTTCCCAACTCTTTATTTCTGCCAAAACCTAAAAGTAAATTCCTTGAACAAAGTTTCTTTCTTAGAGTTGCACGCATGTGGAACTTTGCTGCCCAACTGACTACAATATAGTTTTCTTCAAGCCCAACGTGAACAGATTTTTAATGAGCTATCCTTTAAGCAATCAAATTTAACAAATTTACCAAATTTCCACAACTAACGATGACTACACTTTACACTCATTAACTATTATCCTTGAGTGGCCTCCGAACCTTAATAAGTAGTGACTCCTTTTTAAAATAAAAATAAAAATTATGTAAGGGATTGGGATTAAAATTAGCAATATACGTATATATATATATATATATATATATATATATATATATATATATATATATATATATATATATATGTATATATATATATATATATATATATATATATATATATATATATGTATATATTCTAGTTTTAATATATATATATATATACATATATATATATTCTAGTTTGGATAAATATATATATATATATATATATATATATATATATATATATTCCTAATTCCTCAACCCTCTAACCCTACAAACTCTATTCCCTAACACCAACATAAAATGAATGGATAAAGACACGGGTAAATAAGTAAATAAACAAATAGGAAAATAAATAAACTGACAAATTCGCACCCAATCAACCCTGTTATCCGCACAGCTGAACCTTCACCCACATGACTCGTTTACAAAAAAAAGCCTTATTTTGCTGAGAGTTGTTTTTCATTTATCATTAAGAATTCCACTTTCGAAAATAAGCGTTGTTTCCTGAAGAGGTCTCTAGTTACTAAATACTAGAACACCGAAACATACTCATGACTGTGTAGCAAAAAATTACTGCTTATGTCAAATTACATCTTATGTTAAGACAAATTTAATTTATATATTAATATGTATATATATATATATATATATATATTAATAATATATATATATTAGGAATATATGTATATATATATATATACATATATATTAGGAATATATATATATATATGTACATATATATATACATATATATATTAGGAATATATATGCATATATATACTAGGAATATATATATATATATATATATATATATATATATATATATATATATATATATAATACGAATATATATATATATATATATATATATATATATTAGGAATATATATATGTATATACATATGTATATATATATATATATTAGGAATATATATATATATATATATATATATATATATATATATATATATATTAGGAATATAAAATGTGTCAATCGCTTTATTGCAGATTAGTAAAATATCAATATCTCACTAAATATACGTCGCAAAAAAATGAAAATTGTACCATCAAAGGGCTGTTTTAAGGTTAGTTATTTCCCAAAATTTTATTAAAATTCATGCTTTATTCACGAAGTTATGGTATTTTATTTATTATCAAGGAAATAATACTGACCATCGCTTTATTGCAGATCTCTTAAAATGCCCAAAAATCAGGCAATAAAGGTTATCGAAAAGAAAAGGATTCTCCATCAAAGATTTTGAAGGGGATCCAAGAACCTTGGCCTCATTCTTAAACAGCCGAACACCAAATCCAGAAAAATTAGGGCATTAGGGGAAACTTTTCAGATAGTGATATTCGGAAAAGTCGTAGGAAAGTCAACCGAAACACAAACAGCACAAGTACTTCCGTTTTTTAAAAAGCTCGAATTGCTCCAAGATCCAGACAGGCCGGATACAGTGTGCTGAATGTGACTGCAAGGAACATCAAACCTCTTCCAAGGCCTCCATTGAGCAAACAACATAGGGAAAAACGAATGACTTTGACATAGAATTACATTAAAATTGATTTCCAACAGGTCCTATTTAGGGACGAGGCCCATGCTACTCTTGATGATCCGGATAGATGGACCAAAGTTTGAAACCCGAACGGAACTCCGACCCCTTACAAAGTGCATCGCAAACAAGTAGGTGAAGGCATCATGTTTTGGGCGGAAATTATTGGAGATAAGTTGGTTGTACCATACCGAGTGCCAGAAGGTGTAAAGCTTACCAACAATGCGTACACGGCCTTTTTGGATAATCATTTGTCGACATGACTTGATGGCCTACAATTGTCACGTCGTTTTCAGATGATTTTTATACATAACAATGTACCATCCCATTCTGCTTGGAGCGACTGCAACCTTCCTTAAATCTATGGAATTCGTTGGGGAAATTCTCATAACCTGACCACCGTGTTCTCCAGACCTTAACCCATTGAATATCTCTAGTCAATATAAAAAAGAGGAGGAGTTTATAAGGGAGTAAAGCAATTTACTTCAAAGGATACCTTGTGGAAGAACATAGTTGATGTTCCTAGAGTCATATCTCCTTTTAAGATCAAACAAATTACTTCCTCGAGGGGCAAAACGTTGTTTTAAGTTATTTAAAAAATGGTGAAGATGTCGATAAATAATTTATATGAGACTTATACATAGGATATGCTATAAAAAATAGCCAAGAATAAAATTCGACATGCTCGTTAAAAGATGTAAGTGAAATATAAAGAACTTATTAATTAAGTTGTTTATATTAACTCCTAAAAAATATATCTTGCTCTTCTTTCATTGAGAACTCTTAATAACCTCGTAAAATTCATTAGTTATTACTTTTGAGTACTTATAACATGAAATATATATATATATATATATATATATATATATATATATATATATATATATATATATAGACACATCGCGTTGACAGTCGGAAGTTCAACCCATCGACCCACGGAACCGATGCCCGCAAATAACCTCGACAAATTTCTATTTTAAACAAACATTCGTCCCCCACTTTTATAGTGCTTAAGCCGCTTATTTACACATAAACAGCGAGTCTCGCATTTTTCAGCCAATTAAGTAGCGGGTGAGATTATTTACGAGAGTGCTCTACCCAAAGAGGGGGAGCTTTAAAATATATTTGTAGTCATCGACATACAGTCCTGTTTCGTTGTATCACAACTCATCAGTGCCGCTAGACTTGCATCTCTCCCAAGCCGAGGATTGAACCTAGAACCATCGCGTTGACAGTCGGCAGTTCAATATATATAAAGGAGTTTTGAGTGATTTACATATAGAATAATTTTAAAAAATTATAAACAGTTCATATCCCTCGAGATACTAAGTTCAACATATTGATGACTTAGCTCTTGCATAAGTCGATTTACCGCGGAAAAAAACATCACAATGACAAAGTTGAACAGTGAAATAAAAACAAATATTAATAAATAGAAATCATGGTTCATCGGCAGTTTGCCTTGTAGTTGTTTTGGAGATTTCAAAACAGGACAACTGTCAAATTCATGATTATCCAGTGGAAAAAAGTACTTTTTTTTACAAAGGAGTCACCTCTTATCAAAGTCCGGAATCCACTCGAGTATAGGAGTTAATGAGTGTACGGTTGCCCTATTACAAAATCGTAGTAATCGTTAGTAGTAGAAATTTGGTAGATTGGATGATATAAGAACTTGTTTACGTAGAAGACGACTATATTGTAGTCAGCTGGAAAGCAGGCAAACGGAACAGAATTACACAGGTGTGCAGTTGAAAGAAGCTTTGTTCATGGAATCCATGTTTAGGTGTATGCACAGATAACGAGTTAGGTAAATTATTGATAGTGGTTTCTGCTAGATGAGTGATTTTCGTAAGAGTTTGGCATGGGGAGACCATAGGTTGAAGCTCAGGTAGGCATTTGCCATGAAAATAACGATAGAGCAGAGACAGGCTTGCAAAGTCTCTTTTGTGGGAAAGAGGTTGCAGGGAAGAGAAAAGACTAGGCCACGAAGTCTATTTTGAACTCTCTCAAGGCAGGATAAGCTGCTTCTTGAAGCTCCTGCCCAGATGTGGCAACAGTACTCCATCCTTGGACGTACTTAGCTCTTATACAGGTAGAGAATTGTATCGGCAGTGAGATATTTACTGAAGCGGTAGAGTGATCCCACTATTTTCCCAGCGACCTTGGCAATAGATTTGATGTACGTGTTTCATTTCAGATTAGGAGTAAAGTTCAGAACTTGTCAAATCATGAAACCTCCCCAAGACAAGAGCCATTCATTTCAGTTGATGCCAGACGGGGGTCAGAGCATTGAGATTGAAAGATAGAGGCTTGGTTTTTATACATTAAAATTAAAAAGCAACCCTTTTCCCCATTGCGCCACACTTCCCCAATAACAAAATGTACCTACAATGCAGTTACTATTTCACGAGTATATAAATTTATTTTTAAAAATGACAATATAATATATATATGACAATATAAATAGATAGATAAGTATAATAATACTATTAAAATCTTACACGTAAGAACTATTCTGTGATATGTCAACAATATAATATGTGTGTGTACTTATGAAGTTTGGCCATTTCAAGCAATAACATTAAAAAAAACAAATTCAAATTCACATAATAGGAGAAAAATGGCCTTCTCATATACTAACTATGTTTGCGCGATGAAGTTCGCAAGATTAACAAAGTTGCACATTGCATTGTAAAACGAATATTTTTTTATATCGTGAATACGGACTTAATGTTTTCAGTGCAAACGACTCTTCTAATCATTTTCGATTAATCTATTTCTATCCAAATAACTTGATATTTAAAAAGTTGATATTATATCTACATCGTAAATTGAACATTAAAATGCACAAACATACACCACGACTAAGCCAATAAGTCAGGGTGTATCCCCAATAAGAAATAACTTTTTAAAAAATCCTATTTTAAAATAGAATTTCATCATAATCCATTCACGTTCATTCATGAACAAGTGAACTATTTTATTCTTTTGTTAATAGTTGAAAAAATGTATTTTTATTCCGTGTGAGTTTTTTCCTAAACAAAAAAAACTTTTAAAACAGCATTAAAATACGTATTCTAGCTTCAAAAATTGTTAAGCTGGAGACATTTTCTCGTAAATGCTTACATAATTTACTAATAAAGAACAGTAGCATACATATCTCTATGTATGCTAGTTTTCAGATGCGCAATAATTGTGCTTGTTATAATTACATGCATATTATATTTTCATGTAAAATAATTTACTTTCTAGAATTTATCAACATTGCTATCTTCGAATTGCGAGATTATTCACTTACGCTTACGATTCGTCAAATTAATTTTCCTATTATCTAGCAAATCTAATGCACATGCAGATATTCGTATAAAATATATACATTTTTTCATTCGTTAGGACTTTTTACGTAATTCCTAAAAGATTAAAAGTATGGAGAAACGAATAATATTATTCTTCTAAAAATATCCAAATAAAATAACCTTAGTAACAGTAGCAGTAGTAGTAGTATTGAGTGCATTTCTTAGTGTGTGTAAGTATTCTTTATAGAGCGTGTAGCAATAAAGGAGTTTGAGTTTGTTGCCATAACGTATTCCGCGTGTTTATTTCTAAGTGTGTAACTATTTGTTGTCAAACAAGCACCGGTGTTATGGGAAAATACGTTCCACAATGTAGCTACTAGACGTACTATATATATATATATATATATATACGACTCATCAGGGTGGCTGAATCTAGCGAGATTCGAAATCGGGACCCCATGGTAATAAGCCTAAACCCTCGCTGACTGTTCGGATACATCGTGATTTACGTATATGTTATTTGTTTTTTGTTTTTGCGATACGTCTTGAATGAATTCAATTATTTACGAAAGTGCATTTTTCACTGAATTTCGAATCTTGCTAGATTCAGCCACCCCGATGAGTCGTAGACGACGAAACACGTGCCAGTGGATAATTATATTGTAGAAATAATATATATACCACTCCCCATGTGGGGATACCAAGTTGGTAAAAGGGAAAATTATTCCCAACTCGCATTTAGGTAAAAATGCACTTTCGTAAATAATTGAAGACGTATCGCAAAAACAAAAACAATAACATATATATATGTATATATATACACACACATACGCACACACACACATACACACCCACATACACACACACACACACACACACACACACACACACATATATATATATATATATATATATATATATATATATATATATATATATATATATATATATATATATATATATTAGTGATGGGACGATTCCAAAATTTTCCCCCTTCCGGTACACGTACCGATTTCGATTCTTTTAAGATTTCTAATAATTAATTAAAAGTTCGATGCTTTTTATAAATGTTCAAATGATTGTATCCACCTCGTGTAATGTTCGCATATATTTTTAAAAACATAAGATTACACTTAGGATGGAGGCGTATATTACAAGTGTAGGTCTTTCTAAATATTTTTCTCTAATGTCTTCCTTTTAATTGATTGAAAATTCTGAGACAAATATTGTTTTTCTTTTCAAACAAATCTCATTTTCATGTAATTTTTTTCTTAGAATTTATCCACATTGCTGTCTTCGGATTTCGATATTATTTTAAGTCTAATTTATTTTTCCTATTATGCCGCAAATACAATGCATATGCAGACATTCATACAAAATATATATATATATATACATTTTGGGGGTTTACTTGTCAGGACCTTTTACGCAATTCTAAAAAAAGCATGGATAATATTCTTCTTCCAAAAATACCCAAATAAAATGACTTTTCTCAAAAAACGTTTCTCTTTTAAAACAAATCTCATTTGCATTTAGTCGTCGTTAATGCCATTTGAAATTTTCATAAACGATTAAAAATATCGACGACTGGTATACAAAATAAGAAACTAGTTCAGGAACAGAATACTTAACAAAGACCGTCCCATGTCAAAAATGAGTTTCTGCATAATAATGTTACTATTTAGAAAACCATTCTTAATATTGTGACAGGTCTTTGTTAGCCATTCTCTACCTTCCCTATGAAGAAATGTTTATGGTTTTTATCGCAATTATAAAGAGTTGGTCGATTATCAGATTGTGTTGCGGTACTGTAAAAAGAAAACAAGATACAACAATAATAACAACAACAACAATAATAACAACAACAATAATAGTAGTAGTAGTAGTAGTAGTAGTAGTAGTAGTAGTCAATAATTGCAAATAGATTAACACTTTTAGCTAAATCACTCCTCCAAAATAAGATTTTACTTTTTTTTTTTTTTTAGATTACATGGCGGAGAGAAAAAAAGTATTTTAAAATTTCGAGTAGAAAAGCAGGTTCGCGCAAAAATGTAACGTAAAATAATGATCTAATAACTATATTTAAGTGAAGTTAATTTTAACGAGTACACGACGTAAACAATCCATGTTTTTAAAGAAATTACATTTCAATTTATTCATTTTCAGAAAGTTAGATACAAGGTCAAGTATCGGTTCGATGAAAGTACTTTCATGGAATGAACTGGATTCGAGCTTGGCCATCACAGGTTTTCAGTTCGTGCCGTTAATCACTTAGCCACTTCCTATTATTTTTATATTTTTAA
This sequence comes from Euprymna scolopes, assembly GCF_053919585.1. Taxonomy (NCBI): domain Eukaryota; kingdom Metazoa; phylum Mollusca; class Cephalopoda; order Sepiida; family Sepiolidae; genus Euprymna; species Euprymna scolopes. The sequence continues at coordinate 118,582,498 of NC_136491.1, forward strand.
ATACAAACAAATAAGTTTGAAATATATAAGATTTTATTTCGTTATGTTTTACGGAATTGGTAATAATGTTATTTCGGATTCCATGAGTAATTCCGACTCAACAGCTTCGGTTGTACTTTGAAAACAAAACTAAAAAATTAATAAAAATAAAACGATATCGTGGTGTTGTTCCATGTATGAGCGTCTATTATCTATTTTCTTTAATTATTCATGATTACTTTAGATTTCTTAAACCTTACCTCCTTCGGTCCACAAATGTGCCTCCTTAGTATTGTATATGTTTATATGTGCACGAAAATAGTCAACTAAACATTCCCTTTTCGGAAACCCCTTTAGAGGCTAGACTTTCAGATCGCCATTGCATTAATAAAGGCTACTTCCGGTGCCCTCGGCAACATCCGGAATGACCTTGTCGCTACTAAGACCAATACCAACATCTCCGCCCATACTTGAAAGACAGGACAATGACAACAAAGTGACCACATACCTCTTAGTAACCAATGAAGTCGAATTAGATCTGCTTGACTAGCCTTGTTCAGTCCCTTTAGGGGGTCAAGTACGCACTATTGAGTTTCTGACGAGGGGTGATGTTTGTTTTCGGAAGGGACAGAAGAGAATGTTTCGAAACGAAGTCGGGTAGAAAATCTTGTTTCTGAGATGATCGTTGTTCTTTGAATTATTACCGTTTCCGGTGCATATGTTCCTGACCCCTTGACTTGCGGATCGCTGTTTTTGGCCATGTTTGTCAGTTTTGACTAGTCTGACCATACGCAAACGAGTATTTACTCTCGATTAACCAGCATTACACATTTGGTATTAGGTTAGTTTAAAGTGGAAAGCCTTCGGCTCTTATAAATGTGCCAAGGCGATTTGTAAAATGTCTTTAAATTTTTCGGCACTCTCTCACGTGGGGGATATTCATATACTATATACAGATTCTCATATTTTTAATTGTATGCTAAGGTACTGCAATGTCAAAATCCTACCCCAACAACTTTTTTTTTTTTTTTTTTTTTTTTTTACAAAGGCATCACCACATTATCAAGGCCCAGAGGCCACTCAAGGATAAGGGTTAAAGAGTGTACAGTAGAAATTGGTCAATATAGTAATCATTAGTAATGAAAATTTGGTAAATTTTATAACTTATATGGAACGGCTCATCAAGAACTTATTTACTTTAGACTTGAACACAACCATATTGTAGTCAGCCGGAAAGCAGGAAAACGGAAGACAATTCCACAGGCGTGCAGTTCTAAGAAAGAAGCTTTGTTCATGGAATCTACGTTTAGGTTTAGGCACAGATAAAGAGTGGGGGAAATTATTGATAGTGTTTACAGCTAGACGAGTGTTTCTTGTGAAAGTTTGGCGAGGGGGGACCAAAGATTGAAGCTCAGTTGAACACTTTCCATGAAAATAACGATACATCAGAGACAAACTCGCAACATCTCTTCTGTGAGATAGAGGTTGCAAGGAGGAGAAAAGGACATCTCCTACGAGGCTACGAAGTCTATTTTGAACTCTATCAAGGCAGGACAAGTCCTTTCTAGCAGCTCCTGCCCAGATGTGGCAACAGTATTCCATCCTTGGACGTACCTGGCTCTTATATAGGTAGAGAATAGCATCAGCAGTGAGATATCTACTGGATCGATAGAAAGATCCCACCATTTTTCCAGCGGCCTTGGCAACAGATTTGATATACGTGTTCCATTTAAGATCAGGAGTAATGGTCAAGCCCAGAAGCTTGTCAAAACTTGAGGCCTCCTGAAGACGAGAGCCATTCATTTCAATTGATGACAAATGTGGATTAGAATGTTGATGATGTAAAGAGAGAAGCTTGGTTTTAGATGCATTAAAAGTAACCAGCCACTCCTTTCCCCATTGTACTACGTGCTCAAGATCAGAGGAGAGAGAATTTGAGAGAACTTGCTCGTTTACTGTCTTAGATGTGGTACCATAAATGGTAGTGTCGTCAGCATAAATGTCTACAAATGATGTAAGGATATGATTTGGAAGATCATTAATGTAGATCAGGAAAAGAGTTGGGCCCAGGATGGATCCCTGAGGGACACCGGCATTAATACTGTGAGCTTCTGATTTTTGCCCCTCAACTACTACTCTTATGAACCTATCAGAAAGAAATGATTTAATAATTGAGAAGACTTTTCCAGCTATACCATAGCTAGCGATCTTATGAAGTAAACCTTTATGCCATACCCTATCAAAGGCTTTAGATATGTCAAGAGCAATTGCTCTAGAAAGATTGCCACCGTCGAGAGATTTGCTAATCCTATGCGATATAACTGTAAGGACATCTGCTGTAGATCTAGCAGAACGGAAACCATATTGAGTGTCACTAAGAAGGTTATTTTTGTTGAGATGTTTGATTACTTCTGTATTTAACACAGATTCTAGCAACTTACTCATGACGCACAGGAGACTTATTGGCCTGTACTGAGAGGGGGATGAGCGATCACCTGAATTCTTAAATACAGGGCATACTGATGAGATTTTCCAGGGAGATGGGAAACTATTCTCCTTAAGACAACGATGCTTTATTTTGTTTTTCTTTCAATATATATATATATATATATATATATATAAACATGTATACATCTTGTATATACATATAAAGTTCAGTTTTTTTCTCGCTCTGACATTGATATAAAAAACATACTTTTTCTATTTAGAATTATTAAAACGCGCCCCTTAATATACTCAGTCATGGATATGCAAGCGACTTCGTGTAATTAATTATCTATTTTTATGGTTTGTTATTAGATTATTGGTTTAATTTAACTTTTACGCTGAAATTCTTTTCATGCATTTTTTTTTTTTATTACATTTTCACCCCAAACAAGGCAAATTGCCACTTTGGTGTAGGGGGCTACTATCAGGGGCAACAACTACTGGGGTACTATGTAGGGATTTGGGCAGCAAGGTGTCGGTTCACGTTACACTTGAACTTCTGCACGTCAGTACTGTTTGGGAAGCAGGGACCTGGGATGGAATTCCAGAGTCTAGCGGTTCTGGGGAAGAAACTATTGGAGTAAAAAGATCTTTTACATCTAGGGATCTCTACAGTGTGGGGGTGGGATTTAGCAGCCTGTCGGGTTTGTCGAGGGTGCTCACGTCGTGGGGGCACAAGTGATTGCAGTTCGTCAGAGCATTCACCACTAAAATACTTGTAGAAAAGGCAGAGGGATGCAACATTTCGTCGATGGGACAGAGGCTGAAGCTTAGATGCCAGTTCAGGGCCTATCAGGTTTGCGACTCTCTTTTGAACCTTGTCAAGGAGCGAGAGACATAGTTTCTACATTGTAAATGATTGTGTGTAACTTTTGATAAAAATGTCCTAGCACACTGACATGTTTATATTTATATTTATATATATATATATATATATATATATATATATATATGACGTATGTGAAAATCACACTCGAGACCAGTAGCCCGATGCATCCAAATTATACGAATATATATATATATATATATATATATATATATATATATATATATATATATATATATATATAAGTGATCTTTTCGGTCTGTGTCAAAAATGTCTCTACCCAAACTCCTTTCTGAATATGTGGTCAATAGGCTTGAAACTTGATATGTAGGGTATTTGGACCTCGGGAAAATTTTTGAGTTTTCTTTGTTTGTTTGTTATACTGCCTATGGGTTTTAATTGAAAAAAAAACTTGACCTTGGCAAGAGTAAAGCGACTAATATGCGTACATATATATTTTTAGTTTGAAGTTGCTTAATCTTTAGCCCTTTTTTATTCCTCTGACGATAGTTCAGACGGTAACGACGAAGTCTGAAGCGCTAAATAATGGCTGTGACTAGAGCGCTGAGTGTTTGGGTTTCGATTTCAGCTTATGACACCAAAATCATTTGTTTAACTTTTTTATGGCATTTTCATCCCACTCAAGTACAATGCCACTTTGATGTAGGGGGCTACCATTTGGGACATATTTTGTATGAATACTATGTAGGGAGTTGAGCAGCAAGATGTCTGTTTGCATTAGATTTGAACTTCTGTATGTCAGTACAGTCAGGAAAACAGGAACCCGGAAGGGAATTCCAAAGTCTAGCAGTCCTAGGAAAGAAACTACTAACGTAGAAGGTATTTTTATATCTGAAGATTTCTACAGTGTGGGGGAAGGATTTTGCTGCTTGTCGGGTTTGTCCGGAGTATTTACGTTGAGGAGGTACAAGGATTTATAGTTCGTCGGAGCACCTATCATTAAAATACTTGTAAGACAGGCGGAGGGATGCAACATTTCGTCGATGGGACAGCGGTTAAAGCCTAGCTGATAGTGCGAGACCTATTAGTTTGGCTACTCTCTTTTGAATCCTGTCTAAGAGGGAAAAACAATTACTATATATATTGGGTACAGTATAATTATCATTAGAAAATTTTCTCTATACTTATAAATATGTAATCTGCACAAATTAAATCATATTTAAGCGTATTTTACGACCGGTAAACGCCGGGAAACCTGCTAATATATATATATATATATATATATATATATATATATATATATATATATATATATATATATATATATATATATTAATTATTTTTTTTACTATAATAATTAAATAATAATTAAATACCTACAGACACTAATGTTTCATCCTTTCGGGAATTTTCAATGCATGGTGTCACGATTAACACCAATCGACAGATTCGAACTCGGCAACACGAGCCATCTCTGGCTCGATTAGCAAAGCCCGTATCCAATCGGCTACCATTAACCGCGTGAAATAACGTTGAATTTAATCATTTTAATTTTAAATGTTCTTTACGTCAGTCACACAGTGATCTAATCTTTATACGATGATCTATGCGTAAGAGCTTAATTGATCAACTTAATTCAACTGAAAGTGCTCAACTATATTTCTTAAAGGGGCTGTCATAATTTTTTACTATAATAATTATATATATATATATATATATATATATATATATATATATGTGTGTGTGTGTGTGTGTGTGTGTGGGGACGATTAATCGGATTCGGGAATCGGAAAAATCGGAACTTTTGTGGTATGGAAATGGGAAAATATTAAACATAATATCCGATTCGAAAACGATTCTTTTAATTTTTTTTCTTGAAAATATAATAAATACAAATATTTTTATTCATTAGAAATTGTTCATTACAACGTTAGACTAACGGCCACAGAATGGGTTATAAATCCTATTCCCGCATTTAACATTGATTCTCAGAGTCAAATTTATTTATTTATTGGTACATTACTATAAATATCCCTTTGTAAACCTTTTGCGCACATATTCGTTAAACGTTTCAGGGAGTTTACACTTGATAGTAAAAGATTTAAAATGCTCAGGACAAGGTGTTTCAATTTCGTTGGCGTCGTCTGTCATCAGATTCTTCTGAAATAATGTTTATGATACTTCTTTGCTTTGGACATGAATGAAAAATATAAGTAAAAAGATTCGTTCATTTTTTTTATTGTAACTAACAGAATAAGAATGAGATGAAAAACTTATATGCAATAAAATTATCCCAAATTTACACAAACAATAAACTTTTACATAAAACACTTAACTAGCTGCAACCACTATCAATAATTTTCCCCATTCTCTTTCTGTGCCTAAATCTAAACGCAGATCTCATGAACTGCTCGCCTGTGGGACATTATTCCACTGACCTGATAATAAAAAATGGCTGCCTATAAGCCCTTCACATGGACCCTTGATAACCGCTCAAAATTGAAAATTACACAAACACCGGCGGAAAAACGTCAAATAAATGTCAGCAATTACTCATGTTCTACAAGTATTTTGTTTTGATTTTTGAACGATAAGACCAGATTTAAAAGTTAAAATGGGATGGAAATGATTGTTATTGATTTCGAGGACTGGTTTCTTCTGTGGAAACCAACCATTAAGTCGCCCGACGATGACTTCTGGTTTTAGCATTCCAGTATTGCGACCATGTAAATATGTTTATATTAATAAAATATATCTTGCTCTTCTTGTATTAAGCACTCTTAATAACCTAGTCAAATTCATTAGTTATCATTTTTGAATACCTTTAAACTAATATATATATATATATATATATATTATTCTTTATGTAAATACAGTCATATCTTGCTAAGATGTGCAGACCGTTTCAATCATATTAGATTTCATTAGGCAAGAAAACTTTCAATACAAAAATCAAAAAGGTACAAGACCTTTTCAAAGAAAATATGCCATGACTGGTGTTAAAAAATATATATAATTTGCTCTCTTTGGTTGAGCACTATCAACGACACTTGCTGAAATTCAATTATTCTTAATTTTTGGATATCTTTCTTCCTATATACATGTGTGTGTGTGTGTGTGTGTGTGTGTGTGTGTGTGTGTGTGTGTGTGTGTGTGTGTGTGTGTGTGTGTGTGTGTGTGTGTGTGTGTGTGTGTGACAGAAAAGAATAAACACACATAGAAGCAGTTTATTTCAATAAACATATAATTTATGGAACAAAATCAAAATTAAATGGTCACAAATGTAATAACTAATACTTGGTTGACATTACCTCTGCTGTTTTTAATCTTAGGATCCTTCTAGGCATGGCTGGATCAGTTGATGAATATCATCTCGAGGAATTTCTTGCCATGTCTGACGCAATAATGCTAAAAATTCAGGCTTAGAAGATGGCTTCCTTTTCTTTTTGAGAAGGTTCTGATCAAATATGCCTCAAAGATTTTCAATTGGGTTCATATGTCTTGGCCATGGAAGTTTATTAATCACATTTTGGATAAACCAATGCGTCACCATAGCAGAGTGATTAGAAGCTCCGTCTTCCATAAATAGGAAGTTAAGTTGATCTATTTTACTACTACAGAATATTGGTAGGAGTTCTTTATGTAATATTGAAACATATTTAGCAGAATTGATGTTTCCTTCGCACTCCATTAGTCTGAGCGACTATCACTCCAAATTGCACCCTATACGATAACCAAGAAACTCCCATGCTTCAGCGTTCGCTGCAATCTTTTAGGTGGAACTCTCGCTGAGGGAGCCTCCATGCCCATACCCTTTCACTGTCAGAAAAAAATGCAAGCCGTGACTCATCAGAGAAAATTACATTGGTCCAAAATGTCATAGATCTCTCCACCATCTCTCGAGCCCAATTTGTTTCTGCGCTTGACATTGGCAAGACGAAGAAGAGGTTTCCTTCTCGCAGCTCTACCATAGTATCCTAACTTGCGAAGATACCTGACAGCTGTTCTGGGACTGACACCGGCTTACGTTGCAATGTCATAGGCTTTTCACCGAGGACCCTCCTCGGCATTACTTTTCACAAGACGCAAGATTATTTCAGAGGGCCCGGGGCCACCTGAATGAGGTTTTGTGCACTTTTTGTCCGCTCTTGTGAATTGTACGATCACTCTATTAACAGTAGAAAAGGGTATTGAAAGATTTCCTGCTATTTTGTGTTGACTAAAACCACCTTCATGTTGACACATGATTCGTCGTCGCAGAAATTCTGATAAATCTGATGCTCCTTTGGTTCGTGGCATGTTTCAATGTTGTTAGATGCCATTTTAATGAGATACTCCAAGTTATTTCAGCACTATTCTTTTCTAAAAAAAATAAATAAGGATATAATAAACTTGGGAAATATATTTATTTTAGTTTCTATTCTTTTCTGTCATAAAATGTTTAATTAAAAATTATGAATCGTTTTACTCAATATTAAAATAACTCTATGATATCTATACCTATTGAGCTTATTATATATCTACAGTACAATGAACACGGTTTTCTTTTAATAGTATTAATACATTTACTAATAATTTTAATTTCCTCTACAAAATTATATATATATATATATACATTTATATATATAAATATAAATATAAATATATATATATATATATATATACATATATATATATATATATATATATATATATATATATATATATATATATATATATATAGTGCAAAATTTTGTTGAAAATTCAAAGACTCACGTTTTCTTTTTTATAACCTTCGTTTATTTCCTGGATTTTTTCCATCAATAAAATTTTTCACTGCCCCTATTAAATAGACACATGGAGTTTAACTCATAATTAACGGTGACTGGTTTTAAAATAACAATCTAGACCCGTTAAACGAAAACGGTATGCATTGAAAGTAACGACATTTCAAAAACAAACTTTAATATATATATATATATATATATATATATATATATATATATATATATATATATATATATATATATATATATATATATATATATAATTATTTTTTACTATCCCCGAGACAAATGGAAATGATGAAAAATAAAATAAATTTACAGAAACGTGGCGAGACAACATAATTACAGGGAATACAGTTACAAGACACAGCATTCTCATCCCGTCACAGAAAACCACCTGAGGAAGGACAGAGGATGTTACTAACTGGAAAGCTGTACTAATACTATTTTTTACGTTTTGGGTCAAGTGGTTAAAGTATCTATAACTGAAAGGTGTCCGATCATTATTGTCTTATATAAATACACTGAATTTTTATCTTAAAAATACACCATAGATAGTCAAACCTCGGTATTCATAAAAGGATAAAGATTGGAGTGATTGGAGCTAAGCAGATTAAAAAAGACGCTTACAAGTAAACGGTGACATATTACGTATTGACATGAGACACTGGTCATTACTGTCTGACAATGTTTCATCTTTGGGCTACTCTGTTTTACAAGTATTTAGTTTCTTGCTTTAAAGGAAATAAAATCGATTTCTGTAAGTTTCGAATTGACTAGGTTTCTTCCTCTGTATATTTAAATCGGAACTAAATTCCTCCCATATTTTAGAATCCAAAGACTCACGTTTTCTTTTTTATAATCTTCGTTTATTTCCTGGAATTTTCCATTACAGCTGTTTCATTAAAGAATGGCAATTTTACGATTTATGTTTCCGTAAAAATATCCTGTCCCCACCAACTTCTTCAGATATTTATCCATTGGATTTTTACAACAAATTGTGTATTTTTAACATGCTACTTTTGTTTTTGGGCAAATAACATCGATTTTTCAAATATTAAGGGAAAAGGGGGGTTAGTTACAATGGGGTTACCACATATCAAGGCTCAGAGGCCACTTGATGATAAGGGTTAATGTGTGTATTATAGTCATTGGGACTATAGTGCAGTAATCATTCGTGGTGAGAATTTGGTATTATTAAATTATTTACGAGGGCGATTCAATAAGAACTTGTTTACGTTAGACTTGAAGACAATAATATTGTAGTCGGCTAGAAAACAGACCACCGGAACAGAGTTCCACAGACGGGCAGTTCTAGGAAAGAAGCTTTGTTGATTGAATTCACGTTTAGGTTGAGTCACTGATGGAAAGTGGAGGACTATATTCATAGTGATTTTGGCTAGATAAGTGATTTTTGTGAAGGAGTGAGGAGTGGTTGTCATAGATTGGATCTCAGTCAACACTTGCTATGAAAATAATGATAGAACAGAGATAGGCTCGCAACGTCTCTTCTGTAGGAAAGAGGTTGCAGAGAAGAGAAAAGCGCATCGCCTACTAGATTACGAAGTCAGTTTTGAACTCTGTCAAGGCAGGATAGAGTGCTCTTAGCAGCTCCTTCCCAGATGTGGTAACAGTACTCTATCTTAGAACGTACTTGGCTTTTTACAGGTAGAGAATTGCATTAGTAGTGAAATATCTACTGGAGCAGTAGAATGATCTAACCATTTTTTCCAGCGACTTAGCAACGGATTTAATGTATGTGCTCCATTTCAGATCAGGAGTGAAGGTCAAACAAAGAAACTTGTCTAAACATGGAGCATCCTCAAGACGAGAGCCGTTCATTTCAATAAGGGCCAGATGTGAGTTAAAGCACTGAAGATGAAAAGTTAGATGCTTGGTTTTAAATGCATTAACCCCCCTTATAGTTGTAAATAGGGGCTAAGCCCTCTTTGTTTTATAATAACTAGTTGTGAATTAATATTTACTACGTTGATTTTAAACAAATAACGAATATTTGTCTAAGTTTTTGAGAGAGAAAGGGAAAATATCTTCTTCCCTCTAGTTTTAAATAGAGAATAAGATCTTCAAAAACCAATACTGAACTTAAACATTAACTTTTTTGTTGTTATTGTGTTAACTATTATATGCAATCATGCTTTGAGGGATCTTGTTGCCACCGTGTCTTTTTCAAGGTGCTAACATATAATCGCTTAAAAAGTAGAATCGCATTTTTGGGAGAGGCATGATTTCGCTGAGTGTCCTCATGCATATATATATATATATATATATATATATATATATATATATATATATATATATATAATATTTTTGAATTGACAAATGTTTTCTAGTTATGTATTTTATTGAATATCTAAAGACCAATACATTTTCTAAGTTTATTTTTATTTTTATTTTATCTGCCTTTCTGTGCTTACTACTGTACAACTAAATAATGTAAGCTGGCGTGGCGCTAGCCACAGGGGGGTGACTTTGTGCTATTAATATATATATATATATATATACATATATATATATATATAAGTGAAAATATCTCTCTCTCTCTCTCTCTCTCTCTCTCTCTCTCTCTCTCTCTCTCTGTCGCTCTGTGCATTTCCCTACAAAAATCAAAATTGGCGTCAAAGTTTTTAAAAAACTGACATCTGCGTTCTCTACCGAATTATTCAGCCAATTTCTGGTCTAAATCTTTGAAATTTTACATGAAGGGTATTCAGAGATAGGACAAGCTTTTTAATCGTTTTGGGTCAAAATTTTGAGCTGCCAAGGGGTCAAAGTTAAAAAGAATTGACCTTTGCGTTCTCTTGCATGCTAATCAGCCAATTTTGGGTCTAAACATTTGAAATGTTACATAACAGATATTTAGATGTGCAGCAAGCATTTTAATGAGTTGGAAGGCGAAAATTTGGCTGCCAAAAAGTCAATCTTGAAAGAGTTGACCTTTGCAGATTATACCAAACTCCTCCGCCAATTTGGGGTCTAAACACTTAAAATTTTAGATGTAGATAACTTGGATATGGGACAAACATTTTATTTTGATTTGAAACTAAAGCAATAAATGTTACGGGGTCAAAATTGGGGTCAAAGCTGTAAAAACATTATCTCTGCGGTCTCTACCAAATTACTCAGATAATTTTTGGTTTAAACTTTTGAAATTTTACATAAAGTGTACTCAAACTTTGGTCAAGCTTTTTAATCGGTTTTGGGCCAAAAATGTCACTGCCAAGGGGTTAAATTTCAAAATATTTTATCTTTGCGATATCTAGCAAATTATTCATCCAATTTTGGGTCTAAATATTTGAAATTTTACATACAGCGTATTCAGACATGCAGCAAGCTTTTAATCAGTTTGGGCCAAAAATTTGGCTGCCATGAGGTCAAATTTGCAGATTCTACCAAACTCCTCCGAAAATTTCGTGGTCCAAACACTTGAAATTTTAGATGCAGTTCCCTGGACATGAGTCAAACTTTTTAATATATATATATACATATGCACATAAACTTATGAACAGTACATAGGGCCCGAGCAAAGCCAGGCTGAACTGCTAGTATATATATAATTATAAAACTCAGATCAGCGTGTTTGCTTGAGCGTTTAAACAGTCCATCCGATATCTGATTTCCGGTTTCAAAAATTCGTCTGCTTGCCTATTTCATGGCCGCCTTCTCTTAAGTCCGATATTCAAAGACACTGCTGCTATTCAAAGCATACACAAGGTCAACAATATTTTTTGTTTTAACTTATTTTAATGTGTTTTCTTTAGAAATAAATGTAATTTAACACAGTTGAGTTAAAAAAACGGATTTAAATATAAATATACAATATATAACTATAATCATATTTATATCCATATTTAATACTTTTATTAGCGCTCCTGTGTATTCTAAGGATTTATGTTTTTCAGGCCGTACTTAAAAAATATTTTCTCTTCAAAGAGGGGAAAAAATAGAAACTTGGTTTTAGTAGTGCTTTTAGCAAGGTCTCTTAATTTTAATTGTTACTTGCAGTAGTGCTTTAGGGGCTTCCTGAGTTTTCTTTTTTTCAACCATCACTTAAAAAAAAATGTTTTCTCAAGACAATAAAAGACAATATAATCTCAAAATCACTTTTTATTTTAACATTTTTCAAAAGGGTTTAAGGATTAACGGGTAAACTAGTATATATATAAATAAATTAGGTTGGCAACTAAGTTTTTGTCGTTTTGTAAATCTACATTTTTAAAAAATAAAACTATTTAGTCAATGATGTATTCTCATTCGTGTTTCACAACTGTTTTTCAACTTTACATTCCATTTTGATGGCCTGAAAATAAACAAATGGAAATAACTTTAACCAAAATAAATAAAATATAACAAAAGAATTTTGAAAACGCAATACATTTTTTTAAACGGCAAGAAATATTTACTGCTGCACCACAATGTGTATGCAAAATTATGAAATCGTATGGGACCTGGATTTTATTTTTAACACGCATAGATCATACATTATTTACTCATTATTATTATCATTATCATTGTCATTGTCATTGTCATTGTCATTATCATTATTATTATTATTATTATTATTATTATTATTATTATTACTATTACTATTATTATTATTATTATTATTATTATTATTATTATTATTATTATTATTATTATTATTATTATTATTATTATTATTATTAAAAAATCATCCCGGCTGGCCAGAGTCACCCCAGCTTACGGTATTTAATCAAACAGGATAAAATACTTGACAGTTTATAAACAACAGTAAAAAGAAAACCAATTCCAATTGTCAAGTCTTTATTGACTCATAATAGGTAACATTTTGGTCACATTTTTATCAAGAAAACATTACTATAATAATGCATAAATAATACATAATCTCTGTTTTCATTTTTACACATGATTTCCAAGTCCTATACGATTTTATAATTTTACAGACACATTGTTGTGTAGCAGCAAATATTTACTGCGGAGTTATTTACGCATTATTATCTATATATTAATAGGATAGCGTGTTTGTTATTTATTTTGTGTGTCACGCTTACATCCGAGTGACTGTCGTTTAATTGTTATGGACTTCCATTTCTTGTAATAAATAATTTTACCAAGAATTCTTCATAAGTTTTAGTTTCGGTTTCGATTATAGTTTATGGAACTTAAGTCATCTATTTTTTTATGAATGATTTTACCAAGAATTTTTCATAAGTTTTCGTTTCGGTTTCGATTATTGCTGAAGGAACTCAGCAACTATGGAAGGCAGTAATTGGTGAGAAGTCAGCTAGGCGATTTGAAGTTCCTATCCCGTCGCGGTTACCGCCTGATGAAGGCCAGAGAAATAGTTAGCCGAAACATCGTGATACAACGACTAAAAGTCCGCAATAAATAAGTGGATAAATAATAAACATTCCAATTAGTTAAACAACATCCATCTTGGTCAATAAATATCAAATGCGAAGAAATTCTCATGGTTTATAGAGAAAATAACTCTTATAGCTTAAATAAATAAGCTTACTTCCGGTTTTAAAAGCAATTGTTGTCACTATTTATAATCGAAAATGAATTGAATATAAATTATATTAAAAATAAATTAAATAAATCAACTTGAAATAGTATTTCTAAATAGAACAATTAAAACGATTCTATTACAACAATTTATAGCATTATCAAAATATATTTTCTTTAATGTAGTATGCAAATAAGGTTATTCATTGAATGTAGATTCTGTTTGGATAAATAGTATGTATAGAAATTATGATGGAATAAAAGTGTATACAAGTCCGTTTTCAGCATAAAAAATTAATTTATGAAACAGTGTACCCTATGTAAATGTAATATATAAACGGCTGTATGTCTGTCTACCGAAACCAGAAATCACAGAGCGGCGCTAGGGGCTTCAAATGATTGGAATTTTTAAAGGTCATTGTTTTATGGGTCTTTAGCCGGTTAAAATGGTTTGTAAGAGATTAAAATGGTTTGTAAGAGGTTAAAATGGGTCAAAATTGAAAACAAATCGTTAAACATTTTGTACATTCATCTTAGTTTATTTTTAATTTTTAATCGGTTTACCTGCGTGCCACGTTGGTACAGTGGTAACGTCACCAGCTTTGAATGTTACAGTTTCGGTTTCGATTCTAACTGACGGTATCTAAATACTTTTTTTTTACTATTGAATCACGACTCTATAATAATGTATACGAAATCTGGACGAATTGAAATACCATATTTAAGCGTATTTTACGCTCGGACAAAGCCCCCCCCCGCTAGTATCAATTAAATTGAGAAGAAACAAACAGACCGAAATACGATTTTATTATCATAACTTTATTATCTATTCATCTGCTTTTATACCGAAATTTTAGACCCTCTATGAATGTTCGCGTTTGAGAAAATGAGATCACGCATCTGTTTCAAAGAATTAATTATACAAGTATGGGAACTACGTTAATGAAAGGAAAAAATTTCTTGGCATTGGAAAAATCAAACAAAAATATAGTTTTATGAAAGACATAAAAAACAAGCATTTAAAACCGTGAGTGTGATCATGTTTTGGAACTTTTTAGACAAGGATTGACAATTTGCATTGTTTGTATCGGCGAGCGCCAGTGACGTAACGTTAAGTAATAATCAATTCTAAGTGACAGTCAAAGTCGAAGGTTCAATCCTCAGTGCGGACGATACTGGAAATACAATTATGAATTATTTAAGACTTCTACCTGGTCATGGCTGGCAGAATAGTCACAAGCTATCACCATAGTTCCGTTCGAAAGTGCAAATTTTCGAGTTTAGCATAAATATTCCCGAGTTCGACAAGATACACCTGAATCTAATTGATTACAATCACTGAAACTTTATGAGAATAAAAATCAAAATTAATGCAGTAGTCCGTATAATCTAAATAAGACAAAGGTGCTATTATAACTTCAATATTTCGTACAGTCCTCTGTCCTTTATCAAAAATGTGTTCTTGGTAAAATAAGGAAAAAAAGAACAGCTTTATTATAAAAATTCCACATCAGTTCATTAATAAAACCGGTTCAGAGCAAAATCTATTGCGTTCCTAAATATAAGACCATTGGACGTACGCGTGTGTCTGTATCCCCCTCTTTTTGCTTCAGTCAAAAATGCTTTGGTTATTTGCGTTGTTTTTGCGACTAACAAGTCGAAATAGCGGTAATCTTATCCCGAAAGCCCGGAGCAGTGTTTTTGTTTTTTGTTTTTTAATTTCAATTTTTAGGCCAATCTTCTTTTTACAAACAAACAGAAAACAAAATCTTGTTGACGGGAAACAATGGTTAGTCAATGATAATAAGAGATTTATGCGCAACAAAGAAATCGCATTACAGACATTTCCGTTTTGCATTTGCGCGTCATACGTTATTTTTTCTTCGTTCATTTTTTCTAACAATAGTTCAGATTACATTCAAAGGAGAAATAGTTAATCCTATACATTGAAATATATAAACATATGTACATCCCTCACGTCTCGCCCACTGTTTCGTGGTCTTTTTCAAGAACGAAGAAAAAGGCTAAAAGTGACAAATAACAATATATATGTATATATATATATATGGCATCACGGAATTTAAATTGTTGACGGCTTTCATCGGACTACTGTTCTCATCTTGAGTGTGATTTTTACGATGTTTCGGTTGATGTAACCTCCGACTTTCTTCAGGTGTATCCTGTTGAACTCGGGAATGTTTCTGTCGTAATCGGGAATTTGGACGGAATTTCGAGAGGAACCTTTTATTTACTTCACGGGGGTAGCATGCTCTTGTTCCGTCAGCCATGACTGGATAGAGCGCCTAACTAATTCGCAAATGTTTTTTTGGGGAGGGGGGTTCGGTCGCCCACACTAAGGATTGAACCTTCAACATTCAGGAGAATATCACTTCATAGAAACAAAAAAAGATTTTGAATTAAAACGATCAATAGTTGATAAGGTTAGGAAGTATAGGCCTTGTATATCAAAAAGATGCAATCTGTGTTTACTGGAAGCCTTCTACATAGTGAATTCTAAAAAAGAAATATTAAATAAAAGGCTGGATGCTATACATGGATGTCTTCATAGGAATATATTTTTGCTATCACGTCTAAAACGTAGCTGAGGGAAAAAAAAGAAAGGTTCTTGTGCAAAAAAAAGAGTTCTTGAGTGTAAGGCTAGAGTTAAAATGGCGTTAAATAGCTGAAAATGGAGTAAATTAGATGTGCTAAATGATTCAAATTTAGCGAACAAATCTGGAATCTAATATTCTACACTGGTATCACATTAACAGAAATAAAGACAATGGATTATTGGATAAGAAATTTAAATATATAAAAAAAAAGCTTAACAAAGATTAGCAATATTGTTTCAAAACTAGGAACACAATTTTAGTTATATTAATGGTGAAATAAATGAAACTGGTTCTAGATAAATAAAATAGCTTAACAAAGATTAGCAATATAAATTCAACAAAAAAGGTGTTAGTAATTAAAGAACGGGGATTAATTGATAGTTTTTAGATCAGTAAAACTTGAAAAATCCTAGCTTATTAAATAATATTTTTGTTCTGAAAGACTAAATCCAAAAACAAAACCAAGGTGGACCTCCACTTTCATTGGAGTAAAACGTACATGGAGCTAAATAATATATTAATTAGAATACTTATTAATAGGCTATATACTATTATTATATAAATATGTAAGAACTTAATTACTGAATTGATATTATTTGAATTAAAGCCATATATAACCTAAGAAAATTATGGCTGGATGGCAAATGTAGGTTAAATCTTTGGTAATAAAATCAGTATCGCAATTAAAATATGCATTATAAACTTATAATTTGAATAGGTTAGCCTAGATTTAATTGGTTTTTCTGTAATTAATAAATAAATCATAAATGCATATTAGGAAGGTGCCAAACTTAGAACTCTGCAAAAACATTAAAATATCGAACGTATTGAGTTACCCTCCCTTTCAACGTTATGAATACATATTAGGATTTTGGTAACTTATAATTCAACAAAACCTTTAAATTTTCGAACGACAGAGTTAACTCCCTTTCAACGTCTAATATATCCTATAATCGTGAATCTAAAGAGGTAGGATCGAAAGAAAATAAATTTAGTTCCTTAATTTTAAATGAAGAATGAGACTGCACTGAATATAGAGTAATGTTAATTTTTTTCCTCATTAAATAAGTTTAAAAAAACGGTTTTTGAAATTACACAAATAGGTTAGCCTATATTTTTGTAAATAAACAAAACAGATTCCAGATAGGAAACTAACATAGAATCGAAATAATATAGCTGAAGACTTAGTTGATTAGTCCGTATTAAAAAATAATATAAATTAAATAAAGAAATAAAGAAATTTAATTTAAGAAATTTATGAATAGGTTTAGTAAAATATATTAAGTGAACATAGGTAATTAGTGGTTACGCTGTATGATGATTTGATGGATTTTTTTTTAATAGAGATACAAAAATAGGTAAATATGTAAATCTTTAAAAAAAAAAAAACTTTGGAAGGATAAGATGCAGGTAAAATATTTTCCCATGTTTTTTCCAAATTAGGAAAATAGACTCCATACTGTTCATCAAACTTAAGAGATGTGATATAGCAAAACAGTCTCTCCGTGAATGAATATATATATGACGATTATCAACTAGGTGGTTATAGTTCGATTTCTGGCTTGGAATAGGTGGTAGTCCAATTATAATGAAGGGATGTGATACACGAAACAGTTTATCAGTAGATGAATATATATATATATATATATATATATATATATATATATATATATTATAGCCATTATAAAATGTATTTTATATATATATATATATATATATATATATATATATATATATATATATATATATATATAAAATACATTTTATAATGGCTATAAAAAGACCGAACTAATTTTTAAACATGATTAATCTATAATATAAATCTCACCTGTCTTATAGTCAGGTCATGTCATATGCTACTGGTACCATGTAATCCAGTACTACCTGCCTCATGGTCGGATCACCGGCGACTAAATTGGTTCTCCCACCAGACTTGTTTGGTGAGGCGGGTGGCTAGTCTCCCTGAAGGATTAAAGACAAGACTTTCCGAAGGGCGAATGAACCCTTTTTGGGGGTCAACGGCCAACTAGCACCGTGTGTGTTTGTGTGTATGTATGTGTGTGTTGGGATGGAGAGGGCTCCCGTAAGCCGTGATTAAGGCAACCTTTCTAGGAGAAGCAAATCCAGTACCCGCATTAAGCTGGTCTGCAGTTTAACTTGTTGCTGGCTATCTTGCTCTTGCTAGTTTCTGGATCTCAACATTTTGAACAGAGAGAGAGACTAAGCTGTCGCACAAAGCTAAGAGTCTGTAACATCATCTATGTATAGATACTCCCTCATACATTTGTCTATAAAAATGGTCCTGTGGCGATGGAAGTCATTTTTGGGCTTATGGACTTTAAGTGTCTGAGGGAGTGGCACTCCTCTGACAAGACGTTGCAATCATCATGTATGTATGCATGTATGTATGTATTATGTATGTATATCTGCCTGTGTGTATATCTGCCTAAAACTTCCAACATAGGTGACGGATTTTCATGAAGTCGGTATCGTTTTGAAGCGCGATCCTTCGGACGACAGATATAAAAAAAATTGGCTAAAAACATTTATTCCTTCACCCTCAACTGGGCACTTTTCTACAAAAAGGGAGTTGCTTTTTGCGGATATTTTCAAAAGTTATCTCTTCTTTTTGATTGACTAGCTTTAATTTAAATATTCACCACTTCCGGTTTGGCGATGGACGCAACGGCAAGATCTCGCGTTTTTTTTTTTGTTTGTTTTTTTTTTACGTTCTTTTCCTTTTTTCACGATACGAGTAGTCTGCCTGCCTATTACCACTTTTTTTTTTTTTTTTGCTCAACGCCGCGCACTAAGGCTAGTTTAATATATATATAGCTGGCTCCTTCAGTCTTGGAGAGACTATGGATACCCACGAATGGTTGCTTGCGCGTGAAATTTTTGTGGCGGGTGGTGCGCAATCTCCAACCACACCTCTCCTGAGACGACATTGCTAAATACCAGTGGCAAGTGAAGTACAGGACGACTGGAAACAAATGCGAAGATAAGCGGAGAGCACATACAGCGCCTAGAATTCCCATATGGTCACTCACCTGGTACTAACCAGGCTCAACGTTGCTTAACTTCGGTGATCTGACGAGAAGTGTGTGTGTGTGTGTGTGTGTGTGTGTGTGTGTGTGTGTGTGTGTGTGTGTGTTTAAAATTGGGTTGCATTTGATTACAGTATTGGATGATAATAGAGTTTGTGGTGTGATTTTTTTACCACCATTAGTCTATCCCCCTCACCATGCATCTTGTAAACTCTAGCTCAATTTACCAACATCTACAAAAACATAATGCCCCTCTCCGAAATTAAAATAAATCCTTAATTTCATTAAAATAATACATAGCGAAACCAATGTAAAATATTAAAAATACTATCTTCATCAAAACTCAACCTACAATTAATAATATTGTCTATAAGACCAGTAATAATATTTTAAAATACTTAATGCACTACAATTTAATCACGCGCCGCTAATTCTGGCATCACGGAATTTAAATTGTTTACGTCTTTCATGGAAAAATCTGAAAACGTTCTCTCAGTGTCTAACTGAATTCACGCGCCCATTTCATAGCTACTTTTTTGAATTCTCTTCTTTTCTCCAGCCTTTCTGTTTGTTCGGTATTTCATCTGATAATGATTCGACAAAGAATCTAAAACATCCGTGATACAAATAATTTTACGAAAAATGAACATGTGTAATTGAGCATTGATTTCTGTCATTTTTAACAATATTTTCTTATATATATATGGAACAGCAGAGCGTGTCGGTTACCTGAACCATGCAAGTTGTTCAAAATGGTGTCTTTATAAGTTTTTGAAGATAAACATCTGATGAATCCGTGACTAAATATGCAGCAATAACATAATTTTGCATACTTGTTAGTCGCAATACAAAATAATATTGTAATGGATACCTTTTGGAAAGTAATATATAACCAGCTGAGAAAACTTGATGTTTAGAACCTTGGAAAATTATATATATATATATATATATATATATATATATATATATATATATATATATATATATATATAGTAATTTATCAAATATATATGGCGATTAAGCTACACTGAATATTCCGCGTTGAAGAGTCTTAGAGTGGATGAAACGCGGAATATTCAGTGTAGCTTAATCGCCATATATATATATATATATATATATATATATATATATATATATATATTATAAATTACTAACTAGCTCTACCTACGTATTGAGCACTTTTGAAGTAAATACTTAAAGTTTACGCATAAATCTATACGAAAGTATAAATTTATGCTTAAACTTTAAGTATTTACTTAAACAGTGCTCATATATATATATATATATATATATATATATATATATATAGAGAGAGAGAGAGAGAGAGAGAGAGAGAGAGAGAAATGAGAAAAAGCTATTTTCAGAATGTTGTCCATCTTACGGTTTATTTCTTTCAGCATGTTAAAATGTTCAATTCTAGATAGTATCTGTTTTGTAGCGCAGAACCATTCATATAATTATGTCAATTTTTTTTTTTTTTTTATCTTTTCCGCCCTGACTCATGTGAAAAATTGAAACTCATCAACTTTAAAAGAAAATAAAAGGAATATGAGCATGATTACATAAATCCGTATATCCGGATAGATAGATAGATAGATAGATAGATAGATAGATAGATAGATAGATAGATAGATTCATACGTATATATGTTTCTCGCTTTAAAATTCTTATCCATCACGTCTCTCTTTATCAATCTATTTTTGTCTTTCTTGACGCCCACCTCTTTGTATCTCTCTTTCTCTTTCTCTTAAAGTCCCTTTCACTCTGTCTCCCTTAAAGTAATCCCACTCTCTTTCTTTACCTCTCTAACTCTCTCTCTCTTTCTCTCTCTCTCTTTCTATCTATCTATCTATCTATCTTTGTCTCTTTCGCTTCTATCTCTCTCTTAACATTGTTTCTCTCCCTTTCTCACCCCGTATATGTCTTTCTCTTCCTATTTCTCTTTTTCTTTCTCAAATTATTCTCTTTATTTCTCTCTATATCTGCCTCCCTTTCTCTTTATTAAATTCCTTTTTATCTATCTATTTATATTTCTTTCTTCATGTATATATATATATATATATATATATATATATATATATATATATATATATATATCTTGAGGCCCCTTTTATCGGTCTTTTTCTCTTTCTCTTTTTCTTCCCTCTCTTTCTCTTTTTCTCTCTCTTTCTCTATCTCCTTTATATTTCATCATTAGAAGTTTTGTCTCATTTCTCAACCACCTACAACGCCATTAGATCCGCCCGTCGCCATTTCCCGACTCATCGTTCTTCCGTGCGACTATGATGACACCTGTACACGCATTCTGATTTCCCGAAACACGCGGGAAGATGGCGAGGCTACGATGAACCACCCGCTGTTTTGTGCCACTCAAATTGACTGATAACAAATCGACAGGAACTATAAATGCAAATAAAAAAAACACAAATGAACATACAAAACAAGATGGCTGCCGTTGAGGGTAAAAATAAGGAAAGGCTTCGGCCATTACGACTTGATTAACACGACAAAAGACATCGATTAATTATTTATATCGATGATGACGTCATTAAGTCTACAGGGAGTTTTTTTTTTGCGTTAATTTTTTTCTGAGTATTTCTTGTCTCTTTAGTACCATCATATTTTTATACATCTATTGTTATACAGAAATTTAGTTAATTAAAGTTTGTTTCTCTAAGATGTTCTTTTTTTATATATTTTATCTGATGCTACAAGATCTAGCTGTTTGAAGATATAGACTTACTGACTTAAATGTACCAAACATTAATGTTGCTGTGTTTCTCTTTCCCTTTTTCAAAACTTAATCATATACTGCAAAGCTCAAATATGAAGATTTTTTCTCTACAAAACTGCCAAACTAGACACAATGAATCAATATTTCAAGATGTAGAAAGCTTGAAGAGTGATAGCTTTTACCCAAATGATTGAGCTCGAAAAGGGTTGATGTGCCGTAAAACAAAAAAGAAAACAAACAAGACACAATAAATATTT
This sequence comes from Euprymna scolopes, assembly GCF_053919585.1. Classification (NCBI taxonomy): domain Eukaryota; kingdom Metazoa; phylum Mollusca; class Cephalopoda; order Sepiida; family Sepiolidae; genus Euprymna; species Euprymna scolopes. The sequence continues at coordinate 118,604,678 of NC_136491.1, forward strand.
AAAGATAGAAAGAACTTAAAACATAAAACTCTTTTTTCCACTCAAATTACTGGCTTCAGTATAAAATAAATCGAAAAAGATTAACACACCTAAAACATAACAACAAAATAAAACACCATGGATAAATATTTGAAAATATAAAAAATATGAAGGAGAAAAACTGTTGATATGCCGTAAAATTAAATTAAAATTTTGGTATGCGGTAAAGTTAAAATTTTAGCATGCCGTAAATTAGATTAAAATGTTGGTATGCCGTAAATTAAATTGAAATTTTGGTATGCCGTAAATTAAATTGAAATTTTGGTATGCCGTAAATTAAATTGAAATTTTGGTATGCCGTAAATTAAATTGAAATTTTGGTATGCCATAAAATTAATTTGTGAAGCAGTGTACCTTGTGTAAATCTGATATATAAACTGCTATATGTTTTTCTATCGGTCTGTCTGTCTCCATATTTTAAAACTATTTCTACTGAAACTAAAAACTGCAAAGCGGTGCTAGGGGCCTCAAATGTTTGGAATTTTTACGATCAGTTCTTTTATGGGTCGTTAGCCGGTTAAAACAATCAAAACAAATAACCTATATATTTAAATCATATAAAATACACAGTAAAATATTCCTCAGTTTTATTGATTGAATTTTGCTTGAAAAAAGTTGTATATTTTAATTGCCATGATTAACTGCAATTTGATAATCACGTGGTCCACTTCTTACTAAATTATGACCTATCATTTTCACCCTTTCTTTCTTTATATTGTTTGATACCTCGCATTCTATATATTCTCTATTACTCTCTCTCTCTCTCTCTCTCTCTCTCCTCTCCTCTATCTCTTCCCTCTCTATATCTTTCTCTTTTTCCCTTTCTCTCTTTTTGTGGGGTTATCATTTATATACCTATAACGATTTTTCTCCCTCTTATATTGATATTAAAAACCTACTGTTTCTATTTTATATTTATTAAAACGATATTCTTGGTATACGCAGTCATAAATATACGAGCGACTTCATAAAATTTTACTAATTTGCATATTACTTTGAACAGCGAGCGTTCATTAATTACTTGATCATTTTTCATGGTTGTTTTATTAGATGATTGGTTTGATTTAACTGTTGTGCTAAATTCTATTCATGAATAGTTTGTACACTGTCATTATTGCGTAGAATGTAGGTTTAAAATATTCTAGCATATGGGTATATATCTGTCTATCTATCTATCTATCTATCTATCTATACTCCTATAAATTTGAGGGGTTTGTGTATTGATATTCATATTAAAACACTGTTTTCTATTTATTTAAAATGAAAATACAACTTTGTTACATACGGGTCGTGGAATTGCATACGGGTCGTGGAATTGCATTCATCTGCAAAAGATCTAGTTAATTTGCATATTCTTTTAAACATTCATTTTAATTAATTCCCTATCAGTTTTTTGCGGTTTTCTTATGTGGTGATCATCTTTAATTAACTATTACGTGTAATTATATTCATACAAATATTCTACATGATTTATACTTGCATAATATTTGCGTAAAAGGTTTATAGTAAACACAAACTCTGTCTATATATATATATGTATACGTATATATATTTAATTTTTAAAAATTTGCCTACTAAACTCGTCAGTCAGTTTTTGCTCTACAGTCATGAAATTTGATATATAGGGTATTCGAACCCATATGAAACTTCATATTTGGGTTTTAGCCGGGGAAAATCGGTGCAAAAGTGTTAAAAAAATTTTTTTTTAATTGCATTTGCCAGGTGAAGGTCGAACGACGAATTGCCAGGTAAAGATCGAAATAATGCATTACGAATATGTATGCGTAACGTAATAACTATTGGTTCATGTTTTAATTTTTAGCTTTGCAGTAAACATGTCTTCATAACTCAGGCATTAATGCCAAAGGAAAAAGTAAATCTTAAGCTAAACGTTTTTGGTTGTGATTCTCGCTAGTGGCGCACGAGTCATTTTTTATTTATTTATTTTTTTTTTTACTTTTAAAAGCATTACTATATATTAGGTCCAATATAATATAATAATAAATATGAAATCTGCATTAATCAATATATCATATTTAAGCGTATTTTATGACCAGGCAATGTTGGGCGGCCTGCTAGTATATATATATATATATATATATATATATATATATATATATATATATATATAGTTGAGTTTTATATATATATATATATAGTTGAGTTATATATATATATATATATATATATATATATATAAAGTTGAGTTTTTGTCGTTCTGAAATTAATATTACACCCTATTTTTTCTATTTAAAAATATTAAACGAACGTCTTAAAGACTAAATATTAGGCAGCTAAAAATATATAAGTACGCATGTTCAGAAGTCAATTTTCTCCTGCCAAGGATAAGTGCTTTTTTACGTCTTAGCAGCTATTTTTATAGGCTAAAAACTAAATCGAAAGTGTTATTGAGGTCCAAATACTCTGTATATCAAGTTTTACGTCTGTAGACCAAATATTCAGACAAAAGTTTGGCAGAGGAGTTTTGTACACACTCGGATAAGATCACGTTTTTATTCATTTACTTGTGGACTGTTACCCTCATCTTCATAGTTGTTGTTATTTCATCACGTTTCAGCCAACTATTCCTCTGGCCTTCTTCAGGTAAATAACCGCGACGGGATAGTAATGCTGAGTCCCTTAACTGTATCATCAGTAATTACTGCCTTCCATAGTTTTTGTTGTCTCACCGTGTTTTGGGTCAATAATAATAATAATAATAATAATAATAATAATAGTAATAATAATAATAATAATAATAATAATAATAATAATAATAATAATAATAATAATAATGTATATATCTATAAAAGTCAAATTGTCTGTGTGTTTCTATGTGTGTAAATTTCCCTACTAGACTACTCTGTCAATTTTCAGTCTACATACTCGAGATTCGACATCAGAGGTATTGAGATTTGGGAAAATCTTTTTAATCGGTTTGGTTTTCGGCCAAAACTTTAACTGTCAAAGGGGCAAAGTTCAACGATTTGACCTTTGAAAACTCTACCAAACTCCTCCGCCAATTAAACACTTGAAATTTTAAATGAAGATTACTTGGACATGGATAAAACTTATAACTTGACTTGAGCAATAAATGTTAAGGGGTCAAAATGAAGTCAAAGTTTTTCAAAAAATGACCTCTGCGGTCTCTACCAAATTACTCAGCTAATCTTTGATCTAAACATTTGAAATTTTACATAAAAGGTACTCAGACATAGGGCAAGCTTTTTAATCGTTTTTTAGCCGAAAATTTGGCTGCGAAGGTGGCAAAGTTCCAAAGATTTTATCGTTGCTGCCTCTAGCAAACTATTCAGCCAATTTTAGGCGTAAACATTTGAAATTATACATAAATAGTATTCAGACATGCAGTAAGCTTTTTAATCAGTTTGAGGGCAGAAATTTTACTGCCAAGAGGGCAAAGTTGAAATAGTTGACCTTTGCAGACGCTATCAAACTCCTCCGCCAATTTTGAGTCGAAACTCTTGAAATTTTAGATGTAGGTTACTTGGACATGAGTCAAACTTTTTAGTATATATATATATATATATATATATATATATATATATATATATATATATATATGCACGTAAAGTTATGAACATAGGGCCTGAGCAAAGCAGGACTGAACTGCGAATAATAATAATAATAATAATAATAATAATAATAATAATAATAATAATAATAATAATAATAATAAAACGATAAACCATATAGTAAGTGAATGCAGCAAACTGGGCCAAAAGGAATACAAAAACAGGCATGACCAAGTGGGGAGGCCGGTAAACTGGGAATTGTGCAAACGGATGCATTTTGAGCGTACAGATAAATGGTACAAGCATAAACTCGCAACAGCACTCGAAAACGACAACCGCAAAATCCTATGGGATATGGACATACAGACGGACAACCCCATCCAAGCAAGAAGACCAGATGTCGTAATAATTAACAAGAAAGAGAAATCCTGTCAAATCGTAGACTTTGCTGTCCCAGCTGACGACAGTGTGTATGAAAGAAAAGGAGAAACGAAGCAAATACACAGAACTAGCCAGAGAGTTAAAAGGGATTTGGATGATGAAGAAAATCAAAATAGTACCGATAATAGTAGGAGCACTAGGAACAATTCCGAAAAACCTGGAAAAAAGAATGGCAGAAATTGGAATCAGGGGAATGGCTGCAAAAATACAATGCCTAACGATAAGGAAAACGACTGAAATATTAAGGAAACCCCTTGAATGCGGAGAATAACACAAGACAATATAACGAAGAAGCGTTACAGGGAATGAAGAACGCCGAAGCTGTAGATCTACATGCTCTACACCCCCATCATATATCCCTCCATTGTTTCACCACTGTTTCCTCCCATTAGAAAAGTGATTGATACCAAAGAGCCAAGAAGGGTCAAGGAGGATGGAAAGACCGAGGAGGGAGCACTGGCCAGACCTCCGCTGGACAAGTGCGAAGAGAACTGGGATCTAGGGGAGGCTTAGTGCCACTTAAATTCCAGTATAAACCAATGGCCACTGCCAGCAAGAAATCAATGGTAAGAGGCTGTTGCGATGATGGAAATTTATTTTCAAATGCTATCGAAGTAGGAGGAGAGAGCTGGACGTCTGGGGCGACTTGTTGTCACTCAGCTTCCAGAGAACACCACAGGTCTTCAATCAGATCGTTTGCTGACTTGTGTGAAAGCTCCATGTGAGCCAATAATAATAATAATAATAATAATAATAATAATAATAATAATAATAATAATATCTAAGGTCAATTTCATATATCGATATAGATTCTTTTTTACTAATTCTCATAAAATTTTAATCATAGAATAGTATTATAATTTTCCAAAAGCCTGCGAATTTTCATGTAGTTTCATCCCATAGAATCAAAGATATGAGCATTTTAATATTTAATTTGGCTATGAGTATAGTTTATACCACCGTTTTTTTTGTTTTGTTTTTTGTTTTTTTGGCAATTTCATAAGTTCCAAATCTCAACGACTATTGATCAGAATGTAACAAATGAAAGCTCGTTGGAAAGATAATGACCTGTGTAGTGAATTATGTTATATTTGCTCTTAAGGTCGCATATTTAAAGGATCAGCAATCATACTAAACCATGTTTTTGGCACTTTTTTACAACCATGAAATGTTTCAATCATAGTCATTTGTTTTCAGTAGTTTTGCATATGAATTACAAAATATTTGATGCTATCCTAAAAACTCTGGACTTCATGCAGGAGAGACTAAAACTTGCTGCTATGGTTTCAAATGATCTGAAATAACAGCAAGGGGAGACTTGATTGCAAATATTTGTCATGTGTTATATCTGCCTTCCGGTTTTCATTATGCACATTTCACATAATATAAGGATTATTTTATACTGCAGATATTAATAACCGTGCCCTATTTCAAAAAGAGCCAAAATCAGTTTGAAAATACCACAAGACATGTTTCATGTATGGATTTTATTGCGTACCATTTCATAATCAGAGATAATTCCTTCAATCATCTTTCGCAGAAGTCAAAATCTCTTCCATCAGTTTATTAAATTGGTTCCCCATTACTCACAAACAACTTATTTTTCTTAAACTATATTTTAGCAAAAAAAAAAAAAATTAAAAACCATTCTATGAAAGCTAGGTAAACCCCATGATTGTATTATACCACCCCTGTTCAAACTGAAACACACTTACCACAATATTATTATGTTGGATTCATATTAAAAAACCTTGTTAAACTTTTTTCTATGGAGGTCAGCGCGAACGCATGCCCCATTATTTTATTATACCATATTTCTTCAAACTGAAACATAATTATCAAAGTATACTTACGCGGATAGATATCAAAAGTCTTTGTTAATGTTTGTGGCATATTTCCATTCTATGGAGATCAGGAGCGAAGGCATGCCTCAGAATTTTATTATACCATCCCTGTTCAATCTGAAACATACTTTTCAAGGTACTTTTATGCGCATCTATATCAAAAGCCCCTTGTAAAAGTTTTGTTTTAGTTATATATTTCCATTCTGTGTGGTGCTGGTGCGTACGAAGACCCTACAATTTTAATAAATCACCCTTGTTCAGAATGTGACATACCCATTTTTGCTCGTTGATACCTATTCTATCTATGTATATGACCAGTCTGGTATAATAGTAAACCATATAGGAGTCTATTCGTGTACAGACGGACACACACACACACACGCACGCACGCGCGCGCACAGACGTGCAGCTTTATCTATTATATAAATCTCACCTGTTTAAATGTATGTATGTATGTATGTATGTATGTATGTATGTCTTAAACTTTCGATAGAGGCGACGGATTTTCACGATATCCATATCATTTTGAAGCTCGACATCTCGGACGACAAATATCTAAACATTGGCCCAAAACATTTATTCCTTCACCCTCAACTGGGCAATTTTCTACAGGGGAGGATCGATTTTTTGCGAGCCATTTTTGCAAGTTATCGTATCTGTTGGATTGACTTTTCATAAGTTTAACGTTCCTAAATTCCGGTCGCGTCATGAAGTAGCGGTAAGACGTCAGTTTTCTTTCAATTTCTTTTTCGCCATCCCGTCACGGGTCCGAGCCTACCTGCCTACTACCACTTTTTTCTTTTTCCTTTTCTTTTTTTTTTTTTTTTTTGCTCAACACACACCTCCAAACACGCGGGCTAGTTCTACACACACACACACACACACACACACACACACACACACACACACACACACACACATACACACACACACATATATATATATATTTAAATATATATATATATATTTATTAAAAGATATATATATATATATATATATATATATATATATATATATATATATATATATATATCAAAAGATTGTTGAATTTTTATTTCTTTTTTTATTGGCGATTAATATATTTTCTTTTTTTTTTTTTTCGCTCCCTGGGCGTTTTTATTATAAGAAAGGCGTTATTTGCCATTTGTTTACATTTTACTTCGCCCACATTTTAGAACGTATTTACGTTTTTATTTTATTCAAATATTATTTATTAATTATTCATTAATAATTACTACGTGCATAAAAGTAAGTCATCTAGACTTACTTTTATGCATGTGGTAATTATTAATTAATAATTAATAAATAATATATATATGTGCATAAATTTAGTCACCATCACCTGTTCCTTCTTTCATCGGATTATTTTGATTATCGACTATTGATCCTTATTAAAGACCTTCCGATACAAAACCTATCTAAGAACACTACCAGGCAAATAAAGTATTTCGTGTGAAATTTTATAAAATCGGTCCAGCTGTGTTGAGAGCATAGAGAGCAAACACACAGATACACAAAGTTCATTTTATATAATAATAACGATATAGACATATGGTAAATGATGTAAAAATATGCTTGTGAGCAAATACGTTTAGATCCTAATTTCTAAGCAAGTATGCATCAAATTAATTAAGCGTACTAGGTAAATGAAACCAGTCATCTAATAATAAAACTAAGAAATGACTAATTAATTAATAAATGCTCGTTTTTCTAAGGAAATTAGTTAACAAAGTAGTTACAAATTAGTTAACATGATGTGCTCTCATATACATGACTGAGTATATTAAGAAGTCCGTTTTAATAATTTTTAAATAGAAGTGTTTTCATATCAATGTCAAAGTCAACTTTATATATATATATATATGTATATATATATGTATATATATATATATAACTACTTCATTTATTCACATAAATTTAATATACGAAAGTATAGATTTATGCGTAAACTTTAAGTATTTACTTCAAAAGTGCTCAATACGTAGGTAGAGCTAGTTAGTACGTGATGTGTTGAGAACGTGATGTGTTGAGAACGTGATATATTGAGAACGTGATGTGTTGAGAACGTTATGTGTTGAGAACGTTATGTGTTGAGAACGTTATGTGTTGAGAACGTGATGTGTTGAGAACGTGATGTGTTGAGAACGTGATATATTGAGAACGTGATGTGTTGAGAACGTGATGTGTTGAGAACGTGATGTGTTGAGAACGTGATGTGTTCAGAACGTTATGTGTTGAGAACGTGATGTGTTGAGAACGCATTAAAGTACCTTGAAAAGTATGTTTCAGATTGAACAGAATTCGCGCATAAGCCTGTATAAGCTTATAGTTGGATGAAACGCAGAATATTCAGTGTAGCTTAATCGCCATATATATTTTATAAATTACTATATATATATATATATATATATATATATATATATATATATATATATATATAAATTTACAATTCTTATATTTAAATTTCATTTAGAAAAATATAATTTTACAAAAAAAAACTTATTATTTGAGCAAAGAATACAATAGTCAAAGTAATTTCCTTAATCCATGGATTTTCGATGTAGACTCACCTACTCAGAGTAAAGTTATTAGCGAAATATTAAATCTGGTTTGATATAATTTTTAGTACATACATAGAAAAGATATTAAAGATTAAATTTTTCTAAGGCACATAGAAAAAGAAAAAAAAACGAAAACGATTCAATCTTTAATATAAATAAAGTCTTTATAAAGTTAATAAATCAATTTTCTTAAAACTAAATAAACGGTGAACTTTTTTCATTCTTTGAATTTGGTTTTATTATTTTTCGTTTGAAAGGCCGCCTCTGCGTTTATTTTTAAGTCGGTTCGGTTTCATTCGTCTTTTTTACGACTGTTCATGTAATTTCCGCGTCGACAAAAGTCGGTTTTATCCAGACCAATTAAAAAGCAGTTATATAGTCGCAAATATTACATTCCGAAACTAATTTGTTTTAAATACGTGAAGTTATAAAAGTCAAAGTTATGTTCTCCGTGATATTAGCGTTGTTTTACATGTTAAAATAAAATATGTATGACATACGTTTGTAATCCATATAAGCCGGCTCCTTCAGTCTTGGACAGACTATGGATACGGACGAAGGGTTGCTTGCGCGTGAAATTTTTGTGGCAAGAGATGCGCAATCTCCAACCACACCTCTCCTGAGACGACATTGTTAAATAGTAGTGGAAAGTGAAGTACAGGACAACTGAAAACAAATGCCGAGATAAGCGGAGAGCACATACAGCGCCTAGAATTCCCAAATCGTCACCCATCTGATACTAACCAGGCTCAACGTAGCTTAACTTCGGTGATCTGACGAGAACCGGTGTGTCAACGCGATTATGCCGTATTAATCCATACAATAACACAATGTTATGTGAAATAAAGAAATATTTATTTGACCAAAATTGATATTTCAACGATATACGCCATCATCAGAATTTTATACATTTTTTTCGTTTCGCTATGTTGGTAAATGGACGAATACAGTTACTATAGAATCCGTGTTGTTCTTCAGTGTTAATATTTTCTAACGTCCGGAAGATTACGCCTGACGCATGTGATATAAAAGTCAAAGCTGCGTTCTCAACACATCACGTTCTCAACAAATCACGTTCTCAAGACATCACGTTCTCAACACATCACGTTCTAAACATATAAGGTTCTCAACATATCACGTTCTCAACACGTCACGTTCTCAACACATCACGTTCTCAACACATCACGTTCTCAACATATCACGTTCTCAACATATCACGTTCTCAACACATCACGTTCTCAAAATATCACGTTCTCAACACATCACGTTCTCAACACATCACGTTCTCAACATATCACGTTCTCAACATATCACGTTCTCAACACATCACGTTCTCAAAATATCACGTTCTCAACACATCACGTTCTCAACACATCACGTTCTCAACAAATCACGTTCTCAACATATCACGTTCTCAACACATCACGTTCTCAACACATAACTTTCTCAAAAATTCACGTTCTCAACACATCACATTTTCAACATATCACGTTCTCAACACACCCGTTCTCAACACATCACGTTCTCAACACATCACGTTCTCAACATATCACGTTCTCAACATATCACTTTCTCAACATATCACGTTCTCAACACATCACATTCTCAACACATCACGTTCTCAACATATCACGTTCTAAACATATAACGTTCTCAACTCATCATGTTCTCAACACATCACGCTCTCAACATATCACGTTCTCAACACATCACGTTCTTTACACATCACGTTCTCAACCCATCATCTTCTCAACATACCACGTTCTCAACATATCACGTTTTCAACATATCACGTTCTCAACAAATCACGTTCTCAACACATCACGTTATCAACACATCACCTTCTCAACACATCACCTTCTCAACATATCACGTTCTCAACATATCACGTTCTCAATGTATCACGTTCTCAACACATCACGTTCTCAACACATCACGTTCTCAACACATCACTGCTGAAGAACCATGACGAGAAAAAAAGGAAAAAATAAATAAAATTTTGATAATTTCATACATAGTCAAAATATATTAATTTTAAACAAATAAATATTTGTTTCTTTTACATAATATTGCTTTGTAATTGGGCTTATAAATGTATTTCCTACGCTTTTTATTATAAAAATTGAATTTATCTATATAAAAAAACTAGGAATACACAATAAATAATATTGGACTCTAAATTAGTAGAACTATTTTAAAATGTTTAACGTAGACACAATGTATTCCGGGGTGCAAGTTTTGCCACCCTCTGATAATAAGATCTAACCAAGAACCAACACTGTTGGCGTTTATCGATCGGTATGGTGTTCTCGGTTGTCCTTGTGTCATTAGAAAAGTATTGTTTGTTTTGTTTTTTTTTTCAATGTTCTAATTAATGCAGGAATCGGCAACTCCCGGCCCGTGGGCCACATCCGGCTGGCGAACGAATTTTGTCCGGCCTGCGAGCATATTATGTCTGGCTTGCCGTCTTACCCTGGACACGATCTAAATATAGGCAAACCAAACCAAAGTGACAGTTGGGAGCCTGAATAAATCGCGTCGAAACTTTTCAAAAATCCTTTTTTTTTTATCTGGAGATTACCATAGTTTTTGTCTTTTTCTCTTCCGATATTTTTTTTTTTAACAAAAACAAGTCCATGTAAGAAAAGTGGATATGGAGAGCCGAACTTTTAACGATGGCTGGACAATAACTATTTTTTCATTGAGAATTTCGCAAAATATGTTTGGTCAATCTGTCGAGAAACCATTTCCGTGCAGAAAATTTCAGAAAAGCATCCATAGTTGGGACCCTAACAGGTACTACCACTCCGAGGCAGAGTAGACCTGGGAGCAATGACAATTAAAGGGTGGCTCCACATTCCCCAAAGCCTGCAAGCTGGGGCCTCACCATCGGATATAGTTTGAGGTCATATCCAGGACCGCATCCTTATTTACTAGAAAAGTTGAAGAAAGTGACCGAAACACTCGGACTAGCTACGCGGTGTCAAAACTAATTGCAGAAAGGATGAAACCTTTTACTGATGAAGAGTTCTTCAAAGAATTATCGTTAAAGGTAGAAGACGTTGTTTGTCTACAAAAAAAGGGAATTATTTTCTGCTATCAGCTTGTCAGCAATAACAGTAATAAGATCAGCCACTGCTGAATTCTACAAGAAATATATATTGCAAAGCGAAAAATAAAAAAGAACATCATGGCTAATGCGAAACTGATGCTGTCATTATTTGGAAGTACATATGCTTGTGAACAACTTTTTTCCAAAATGAAATATACTAAAAGTCATTTGAGAAGAGGATTGCATGACAACCACCTGCATGATGTCATCGACAAATATTTCACCTGATATAGAGAAGTTATCATACAATGAGAAGAAAAGGTTTCTCATAAAAGCATTTACCGTTTCTAAGAGTATTTCGTTTGTAGTAAGAAATTAGCTTTTTTTTGTTTTGTTTTTTGTTTTGCTTGTTTTTTTGTTGTTGATTGTGGTAGTACTTGTTATTTATGCAGTGAAATGTGGATTTTTTTTCCCAAATGTGTTTGTATTTTATTTCTTTTTTATATTATTATTCCTGTAGCAAAACAAGTGGTATTGTATAAAGACAATTATATTGAATCCTTACTTTCTTTAAACACCCAGAAAATGTATTTACATATTTAATAATATGGTTCTCTTCCATGACACTGCAGCCATAGATGTTTGGCCCTCCTCCATGACTCTACATAGCTGTTTAGCTCTCACTCTCAAAAGTGTTGCCGACCTTTGAATTAGGGGATCAGTGGTTCGCGTGAAATGAATTCGAATTTTTTCCGCGATGTAAGCATTGTGTAAATTTGATTTGGAATTTGTAAGTTAAAGACGTCAATCTAACGCAGACTTATTTTTAAAATCAATATGTATTTATTTAAAATAAATCAAGTTTGGGCGATATGTCATCTTCAGGCATAGGGACAGTTTATGTTTTCTTTCTTTGTACTTTTCCTTTTTCGTGGGATGGTGTTCCTATTTACTTGGCTTCCCACGAGGGCAGAGTTAAACACCAGGGTCGTTTGTTGTTGCTAGGAAAGTAAAGTTTGTATGATGTTAAAAAGTGATTCTTTTCGTTCATTGATTTTGTAAACTGAAAATGGTTCGACAAAGAATCGAAAGTACTCGTGAGAATATTTATTAGTCTTCTTTATTTTGGAGCTAAAAACTATAAAATAAATTGAAAAATAAAAAATATAATAATAAAGCAGTTGTGTCTACCAATATTTGTATGTGTGTGTGTGTGTGTGTGTGTGTGTGTGTGTGTGTGTGTGTGTGTGTGTGTGTGTGTGTAATTTGTACTCACTAGGAGTTATCAAACATAGCATGAGATTACTCACTGACAACAACCGATGGTATTCCCTGGACCAAGGTGAAAAACGTCTCCACAGATTTCCAATACTTTCCGTCTCTTTCGATTAACTTTACAAATGAATTTACATTATCCCAACATCCGCTTACCATTGTCTTCTCGCTGGTATCAACCATTGGTTTTCATTGGAATTTGAGTGGAAACAAGCCTCACCAAAGTCCCAGTCCTTTTTACACTTGATCAATGGTGGTTTAGTCAGTACTTTCACCTCCTCGTTCTTTCTATCCTCCTTGACCCTTTACAACTATTTTGTGTGGCACCAGTCGATGCCGACTATATTATTATCATCATCATCATCATCATTATTAAGGTATCAAAAAACTGGGAAATTGTAGCGTTAGCAGTACCTTGGGGCAGGAACGTGAGAGAGGAGAATGAGAAGTGGAGCAATTATGCTCCATTGGCGTTGGAGATAAGGCGTATACACGCGGTTAAAACACAATTAATCCCGGTCGTAGTTGGTACGTTATAAGTAGTATCAAGGGGTCTGGAAGGACAATTTAAAAAAAACTACGAATCCTCGATGTTTTAGGCGGCCTTCAAACCTCTGCTATTGTAGATACCACCAACATCCTTAGGAAACCCCTTGATCTTTGGAGCTCCTGGTTTAAAACATGTTAAAGAACACTTTTAAAAAGAGTAAAAATTATATTTAATCTGAAAAGGAAACACTTAAGAAGTGGATAGTCCTTAATCCGCGGAGTTTCGAAGAAATACTTTCCTTCTCATCAGAGGGTAGGAATTAGCAAAATGAGGGATCAGATTTTGCATACAAAAGTATTTGATGAAACTGCAAGTAAGTCAAATATCTTACTTGATAAAAAATAAATGACTTTGTTCTCGACAGCCGTGTTAAAAGCCTGTCTTATTTTTCTTTTATTATTATTATTGGAATTTTTCCACTTTTCCTTGTACATATTTGTGAATTATTCCACGGATTTCAGCCCTTTGGATTATTTTGGACCATCTTCCAATTACGGGATTTCCTTGGATTTTATTTATACGAAAGGAAAATTAAAATAACTTTCTTGGATTTACATTTTTGGATTTTACCGTCATTGGGTACTTTACCTTTCACCAGACTATCGATTCACGTGAAATCATTTTTTTCTTCACCATATTCCCTCTGCTTCACTTTTTGTTATCAAGTAAGATCTTTGACCTACTTGCAGTTTCATCAAATACTTTTGTATGCAACATCCGATCCCGCATTTTGCTAATTCCTTTTTAATGTTTGGGTTAAAAGGATATTCCAAATGATGTCCAGGCTGGATGAAGATAAATAAACAAAATCTGGTACAATCCAAAGAAAAAATTGATTGACCAGATGTAGAGATGTCCAGGAAATAACCCAGTAGAAATAGTAGTGATCCAAGTTGTTTAGCTGTAAATATGAATAAATTTAAAAAATTAAAGGTGACATCCTAAAATTGATGTAGAAGATTTTTCCACTAAATAAAAGAGCTATTATTATTGACGAGAAGGAAAATAACTGTATGCTTCCATTGGCCGACGAAAATAAAATTAATTAAAAAATGCTAAACATTAAAAGCAGAAAGTTAATGTTATAAGGATAGGCCAGACGTTCTATTTTAGAATATATATATATATATATATATATATATATATATATATATATATATATATATATAATTCCAGGTTAATAATAATAATAATAATAATAATAATAATAATAATAATAATAATAATAATAATAATAATAATAATAATAATAATATTTTCCAGGTGTGAAACAACCAATAAAGTTTTAAATAAGTTAAAGCAAGTGTGCTCAAAAAAGTTTTCAAGAAGTAAAGCAAGATATAATTTTTATTTGTTTTATATAAGAATTTATATGTCACTATACATTCATGAGAATAATATATAAGATATATTTTATGAATATATATAGAGTAAGGCTAAGTTTAGCTAAAGTTGAGTTAGACTTTTTAATGATCTCTACAATTTGTCACCATGTTTTCCATTTTGTATTGGGTACTTGAAATGTAAACAAATTATTTAACCCTTTTTAAACAATATATCTGATTGTTTTATGTAGCCATTCCTCTGAGTAGCTTATTTTAACTCTTTTAGACTATAATCTTAGTTTGATTATCTTAAATTAGGTGTTAATCTCTCATTTAAATAGTATTGACTGATATAGCCTATATAAGCATTTCTCTTCGTATATTATATTTCTCTCTTTATAGCATGTAACCATGATTTTCTATATAATATTTTGTTTTACTCACTTTTGTGTCAATCATATATTTAAGATTTCTGTTTGATGTCTAGTCCCTGTGCTGACGATGAAATAAGTTTTTTGTATCGTCTCGGAAATGATCGTATACTGATTAGTTGTTTATGTTGGGCTCTTGATGTCTAAATAAATGATTTTTACATAAATCGTTTGACTATTATATATAATTTTCAGAATGTGAGAGATCATATAATTATTTCCACAGCCAAACAAACCGACTCAAGTTTTGCCCTCATTTGGGCTCAGCAGTTAGACATATCCCCTTGCATGCATGGCGAGCGCTCTGTCACCTGAGCAAACCCGCCACAGACAAGAAAGTCTATTAACACAGATCAAGCAAACCGCGGCGAAATCCGACTATGGAACAGACCTACTTCGTATCGAACAAGGTATGTGGTCATCCAACCAAGTTATAACCCAAGCTGTTTTCTCACAAGCGGGAATTTTATACTCGCTAGGACGATGTCATCCAACAAGCTTACCTAGCGAAAAATTCGGAATAGAATTTTCAGAATGTGGGAGATTATATGATTATTTCCACAACCAAACAACGTCGCAGATCACAAAAACCATGCCAGCTAACAAATCGGAAGTGGAAGACTCGAGTTTCGCCTTCATTTGGGCTCATCAGTTAGACATATCCGAGCTCGGGACTCGAAACCCGAGCCCCTTGCATACAAGGCGAGCGCTCTGTCACCTGAGCAAACCCATCACACACAAGAAAGTCTATTGACACAGATCAAGCAAACTGCGGCGAAACGATGGAAACTATGGAACGTACCTACTTTGTCTCCAACAAGGGATGTTCCATAGTCGGATTTCGCCGCGGTTTGCTTGGTCTTCTTTAGTTAATACAGTTTCTTGTGTGTGTGACGGTTTGCTCAGATGTCAGAGCGCTCGCCTTACATGAGGCTAGGGTTTCGAATCCCGAGTTCGGTTATGTCTAACTGATGAGCCCAAATAAGGGCGAAACTCGAGTCTTGGACTTCTTGTTTGTTGGTTGTCATTGCTCTTGTGAGCTGCGACGTTGTTTGGATGTGAACATCATTATATATATATATATATATATATATATATATATGTGTGTGTGTGTGTGTGTGTGTGTGTATATATATATATATGTATATATATGTGTGTATATATATATATATATACATATATATAATGATTTTAGATAGATATAAATAAACATCCTTTACTTTTTAACTAAGTCATCGTTCGTGAGTATTTCAATGTTTATGCCTGAAACAATGTTCCGTCCACAGCTGTCCAGGTAAACACCCCAACGACCCCTTTTGCTGCCACTTTCATTGTCCGAATTTTCCTATTAGCCCCTTTTCCCGTCTTCTCTCTCTTTCTCTCTCTCTCTCTCTCTCTCTCTCTCTCTCTCTCTCTCTCTCTCTCTCTCTCTCTCTCTCTCTCTTTCGCTAAATCACAACGATCGCTTTCTCCCGATTACCCAAACAGTAAGCACCTTACCTTCCACGACCAAAGACACCGTTCGTTTATTTGCTCCTCCTTTTACAGAGTCCATAATTTTGAGCAAACAGGTCGCTATTTGCCCGTTTCCTTCCAACCAACTAACCCCCGTTCAAGCTCTCAACAGTCGAATCTTTGTTCACACCGTGAGCGCTACGCTAAGGTCTGATGTTTTCCCCAGAAAACCTCTAATAAGCAAAACAACACGATATGTGCGTAAGGATTTGGGCACATTAACACTTCCTCAGCACTTTGACTTTCTTCCCCTTACCCAGAACACTCAACTCCACTTCGAAACGGCTTTCTTATATGTTCAACACTTCTACCTTCTACCCTCTTCCGCCCGAGAAAAGAATGCTCACCTTGCGAGTCACTGGTCAAAAAAAATATACAAATAAAATTAGGTGTCAATATCCTCTGCGGAAAGACATACTAATTTAGTGGTTCATTTCGCTATGTCTATTTTACGATTTATCAACCTTTATCGAGTTTCAGGGTACCCCCCCATCCCCAAAAACATTATACCCGGGGAATCGTTTACATTATTCGGATTATTCGAACTACTGTTCTCATCTTTAGTGTTTTTCTCACGTTTTGGCCGATGTGATCGCCGACCTTCTACGGGTGTATCTTGTTGAACTCGGGAATCGTCCAGGAGGTTCCATGACGTAACGGAAAAGGTACTAATTTTTTTTTTTTTTTTTTTACAAAGGAGTCACACCTTATCATGGCCCGGAGGCGACTTCAGGATAAGGATTAATGACTATACGATAGTTAATGGAACAATATCGTAGTAATCGTGGAAATTTGGTCAATTGGATTACTAAATGGGACGTCGCATCAAGAACTTGTTTACATTGAACTTGAAGACGGTCATGTAGTAGTCAGCTAGAAAGCAGGGAACTGAACAGAGTTCCACAGGCGTGCAGTTCTAAGAAAGAAGCTTTGTTCATAGAATCTACGTTTCAATTTAGGAACAGATAAAGAGTGGAAGAAATTTTGATAGTGTTTTCAGCTAGATAAGTATTTTTCGCGACAGTTTGGCAAGTGAAGACCATAGATTAAAGCTCAGACGAGCACATATCATGAAAATAACGATAGAGAAGAGACAGGCTCGCAGAATCTCTTCTGTGGGAAAGAAGTTGCAGGGAAGAGAAAGGGGCATTCTCTACTAGGCTACAAAGTCTCTTTTGAATTCTCTCAAGGCAGGATAAGATGCTTCTAGCAGCTCCTGCCCAGATGTGGTAGCAGTACTCCATCCTAGGACGTACTTAGCTCTTATACATGTAGATAATTGGGTCGGCATTAAAATAGAATAAATAAAATTCTGTTCTAAGTGACACTCTTCTGAACTTTGAAGGTTCAATCCTCAGTGGGGCCGATAATAAGAATGCAATTGGTAATTACGTAAAACCTCTACTCAGTCATGACAGACGTAATAAGTGAATGCTAATTCAGTGGATTAAATAAATGATTCTGTTTGAAATTACGGATTTCGGTAGAAATATTCCCAATTTCGATAAGATACACTTGAAAAGAGTTGTATCGGCGGAAACGTTGTGAAAATAACACTCAAAATGAGAACGGTAGTCTGAATAATCCAAATAATACAAATTATCAATGCTCTTTTACCTTTCAAGTCCGTGACGCAGTGGATAAAGGTGTCTAGTGTTTTCTGTTCTAGGTTAGCATTGTCTGAAGATAGCGGTTTCAATCCTACCCAAAGCAGGCCAGAGGATTTGTTGGTCAAAACATTGTGAGACAACGATAACAATAGAACCACTTGATGTAAGGTGTTAAAAAATACGACTTTATGGTAAAAAAAATAAGCCAACGATGAGTATTATATATATAGATCGCTTACTCAGACGACAGCAATTCTTCCCCTTTGTCGGAAATACCACTTATGGTATGTGAAGACTAAACGGACACAATAAGGATTGTGAATTTACCGAGTTCTACGAAATACACGCGAAGAAGTATTTTTTTTAATCTAACCTTTTGTAGACAATATAGTTTCTAACAGTTATCACGCACCCGCATCTGTAATATTTTGATAAACGAAAAGCAGTCAAAGAATGGAAATATATAGTCTTTTCACTCAAACGCATACTTGTGTAACGTTGTCCGAAAACGAAGTCGCTGTATATTCCGTCGCAAAGGAGGACCGAGAATAGAAAAAAACTTTAACTAGCTTTTTGTTTGTACAAGAACATTTATTTCCTCATTCTCTCGTTACCGGTGTGATGTCCCTCACATTATCGTCTTCCGAGCGTCATTCACGTCTCGCACATGATCGCGAATGTTATCCACGTCTCTCACGAGATCTCGAACGTTATCTTGTTTCATGCTCCACATCTCTCACGAGATATCGAATGTTATATTTCCGTCTTCTTTTTAAAGTCTTTATTTTCCCTACCGGTGATGTCATTTGGACATTCATTAGCCGTCTGCGCTATGTTATACTTGACTGCATGTGAATGTTATTGCTAATGATCGATCAAAAAATAATTAATGAATAAAATTCTTTTTTTACATACGTGCGATCTTCATTCTTTTTAGCATTGCTTTCCGTGTGTGTGTGTGTGTGTGTGTGTGTGTGTGTGTGTGTGTGTGTGTGTGTGTGTGTGTGTGTGTGTGTGTGTGTGTGTGTGTGTGGCTATTAGTTGTATTCTTCTGTTAAGCAAAACGATAACAGAACTCATGTATTGAAACACAAGGCTTATTGGCAGTTTCAAAGGTTTTATTGGGGAAAGAAATTCATTTACAAAGAGAAAGACCAAAAAATAATTCCTTATCAAAGAAAGGCTATTCTTTCTTGCTTAATTTTCTTACTTAGCCTAAAAATGGTTGACGAGCGGGCAGATTCGAGAAAATATTTACTTAGATTTAGACATCGTCGAACACTCCTGGTGTGACCGTTTCCTCGCCTTAAACTTCTCGAAACTCCGTGTCGAACACATGATACAATTCCTATCTTATAACCCGACAGCTGCCTCTAGCGTGTTTGGTTTGGAGATATATTCCTTGACCCTATCGCCTCACTTGCTAGATGCAATGGGTGTATTTCCGTTCGCCGCCTGGTCGTCCCGACATGTACTTAATGTAACACTTCAGAAATTCATACTAGTTCACATAATATCTACTTATCGGCGTAGGGTCTCGATATATAGAATATCTAATCTGATATAACAGAAATGCCATAAGCTTTATAGATCGACTTTGATCTTCTGCCTCTTAAAACAGACATTATTTTAGGAGATGCGGTCTCTTGGAGATGTGCCAGCTGTAAAACTTCATAACAAAATGTTTTTTATGATCAAAACTTTGTAGGACTTGTTTGACCACTAATTAAGATAAGTCTTGACACGAACGAATTATTGCACTTGCCTCTAATAGTGCGGAGTCGTGTAGCGATGATGGGGGTGCGCTAACTTGCAGCGGGATGCTGTCAGAGGAGCCCACAGCGGGACGAGTGAATGACCCTTCTAATTATAAGTCATGAATATTTCATGAGAAACTAAGATGGCGCACTGTTACAACGAGTCGCGCCCACAAAAGAGGCGAGAAGAACAGACGAGCAATTTGAAAGCGAGAAAATGATTCGGTGAGGTTTTACGAGGTTGGCAGAAAAGTAAAAAGACAAAATCTCATGATATTAAATTGAAAACAGGTAAACAATTAAACACGAAAATAAATAAATAAATAGATCTATATTAGAGTAAACTAATACTATTTTACTTCATAGCAAAATTAAAAGCCACTCGAGGATGTTGTCAATTAAATTATAAAGAATATTTTGATAGGATTGAAAATGAATAGAATAAACAAAAAGAACAGTTTATTACATTGAACCATGGTTTTTAGAATTTTTTTAAATAATAAATAAAGAATCGCTTATTACATTTAGAATTCCCTTGAAGTGTCACTTCCGATAAGTATTTGCAGTTTTTTAAATATTGTGAGCGAACTTTGTTGGTTTTGCGTAATAATTGAATATTTTGATACCTTCATAATTTATTTGGAATGGCTTTATTTAATTTAAAATAGAAGGGCTCAGAAAAAAAAATAAAAGTTTGTAAAATTTAGTTTTAACGGATTTAATATTTATCGCGATGTGTTATATTTTGCGGGTTATTCAATTCAGCAGACGACTTCTTTTTTTTTTTTTTTTGGTGCCTTCTCATTGGATGTTTTGGGTCACATGACGTAAACAAAGAACATAGATGTTTTCCTGACTAGTAAAATTTACGAATATTGTCGGAATGGAAAATATCTCTGAGCGAATTAGTTCAGCTTTTTACGGTCTCCGGGGAAGCATTTTCCACTTTTGAAAAATGTTTCTTCGTTAAAATCTTTCTCTCCTTTTAAGTAAATTCGATATATCAAGAAGATATAGAAATGTATAAACAAGTTGATTAATTTGAACTTTCTACCAGGAATTCAACCTAGATGAAACAAATTAAATATTTTAACAGAGTCAAAATATTAAGAAGAATTGAAATATTGCAATATTTGTTTTAAAATATTTTGGAGGTCCAAAATATTAAAAATATTTTCAGTGAGCCTAAAATGGCGTTCTCATAAGGAACATTTAACTTTCAGATAAATATCTGTGTGACTAAGTTATTTAAAGATTAATAATTATTTATCGTAAGGATAATTAATAGATAAAAAATATATATAAGAGAATGGAGCAAAATTTTGAAGAGTATTGTCTAAAAAGTTAACAAAAAGTTTCTTGAGCTCAAATGATTTTTCATTCGTAAAATAAATTCGAAGGAAAAAGAATATTAAAAGAAAATAATGTTTTAGCTATTTTAGGCTAGGTTTTTCAGTATTATTTTTTCTTTTCAGATTCTTAACAATTTTTCCCGAATAAAGGGCGACGCTGAACTGTTTTTCTTCAGTCTGGAAAGATTTACGAAAAGAAAAAAAAAAGAGAGATTAGTTATCACAATATTATATTTACTCTAAAAAAAATTTCCTGAAAAATACTTGATTTATTTACATGAAATTTTGTATAGTTGTGTTGTGATTACATACAACGAACTAAGTGTTGTGGTATTCGATGCACAATTGAAAAAAAAACAGGTAATAGTATTCAATAAACAATGAGAATAAATTTCACCATATTCAACCACCAATTTTGCATAAAGCATACATTTTAAGTAACCGGGCTGTAACTATACGGCCGGGATCAAAATTATGGACTACTAATGGAAAATCAAAGATCGTAGGCAAAAAGTGCCCTTTTATTTTATAAAAATGATTTTAATTAAAGAAATCTTCAAATTGGAAATCTGCCTCCCCTATTTCTGTTATCTACCCCCCCCCCTCATTTTCAGTGTCTGCTTTAGCAAAGTACTTTTTAACGTTATGAATTTAGCAGTAATATCTGATTAGCTTAAAAGTTGTTTTTTTTTAGTGTTATAATTGTAAATATAACAAACAAATAAGAAAAGACCAAACAATAACATGCTGGTCTCAAATTTCAATCAAACAACATGCTGGTGTCAATTTGTTACTTAAAACTTTGGCTGTAATACGAGGGGCGTGCAATAAGTAATTCCCCTAACCCACTTCCAATTGTCTGATCTAACTGAAATTTTACATGTGCAATGATTTATATCTCTACGGGTTATGTGGCAAATTACAGCTCTGAACTAATTGTGGCTTCTGTTTTACAGATGTTTGAACGGAGTCAGGTGTGAAATGGAGCCTGTTGAATGTCGAGCATTTTGTGTTTGAAAGGACGCACACCACAGGAGACTTTTGATGAAATGGAAGAAACTTATGGTGATAATACCCCATCATATGACCTTGTAAAACGCTGGCATCGTTGATTCAAACATGGTCGGAAGTCTGTGGAAACAGCTCCCAGACCTGGTCGCGCCCCCTCTTCTGCCATTGATGAGGCATCTGTCCGTTAAGTTGAAGCTCCCATTTTGGAAGATCGGCACATTACTATTCGCCAAATAGCCAAAGATGTCAAGATTAGTACAGGGTCTGTGGAGACTATTATTCATGACCATTTGCATATTCACAAGGTGTCTGTCAGATGGATTCCCAGGTTGCTCACACTATTCCAGAAGCGAGAACGCGTCGAGTGCTCGAGGATGACTTTGGAGATGTGCCAAGAAGATGAGTCAAAGTTTTTCAAAAGACTGGTTACACAGGATGAAACCTGAGTCCATCACTATGATCCAGAGGCCAAAGCCCAGTCAATGCAGTGGAAGCACTTGGACTCACCAAAGAAGGCAAGGGTGCAGCCCTCCACTGGTAGGGTCATGCTCACAGTCTTCTGGGACCAGGACGAAGTAGTGATGACAGATTTCCTGGTAAAGGGTACCACAATTACAGGAGTCTATTATGCTTCACTTTTGAGGAAATTAAGGGAAGCTATCAAAATCAAGAGGCGGGGCAAGATCAGCAAAGGTACCCTCCTCCTGCAGGACAACGCTCCGGTCCACAACTCGTATGTCGCCAGATTAGAAGCACGAGCGTGTGGTCATTAAATCCTACCTCATCCTCCCTACTCTTCTGACCTTGTACCCTCTGACTTTCACCTCTTCCAGCCATGAAGTTTTTTTTTAAAGGAAAGCGTTTTCTAGATTATGCAGCCTTGATTTCTGAAGTCACGTCATGGTTAGAGGACCAACCTGGGGTGTTCTACAAAAACGGTCTCCAGAGCTGCATCAAACGATGGGAGAAATGCATAACTCTGGGTGGTTTCTATGTAGAGAAAGACTAATAACTGCGCCAAGTTTCGTTGCTCTACTGCTATGGGAAGTGAACCAGGGGCATTACTTATTGCACGCCCCTCGTATGTTGATGCCTTGCTACAAATCTATATAGCTTGTGAAGCTTCTGCCGTTAACTTAACTACCTATTCCACACCCTGCGAATGTCAGAAAAAAAACTGGCGAGTCACGCTTGGTTCTGGTTATCAATGATTCTCGAAGTTCAGATTCAGAAAATCTTCCCTCGTTCCAAAATGATGCGTAATGTAAATTGTATTAATTGTGTCTAATGTGAGGAATTAAGATTAAATCAAAAGCAATACATCTAAGATTTTCAACAAAAAAAATGCAACCTTCACAACATGTGTTGGCATTAGTGTTGTCAACAAGGATAGCCTTGACAGTGTTTTCACTGTTGAATTCATATAAAACATCAACCATTTGCTTTGCATGAACAACACCTGTTGTATCACTATTAAGAAGAACTCTATGTCTCAGAACATTACTTTTATGGGGTCTTTCTTTTGTAAAAGTTAAATGGTGTTCTAGTCCGTTATTTATTTTTATTTTTTTATAATTTTCTGTTCATTTTCCTCCACAATTTTCTTATGAATTAATGTGTCCTTATCCAATCTCCCATCAACTCTAATACATCTAAGATTTTCAACAATTTCATCATGTTTTTGTTGGGAAGTTGTTTTTGCTTTAGTCTTTTCCCTATCAACTTTACATTTATCAATAATAATATCGCTCGTATACCTTCAAACCAAAGTGTAAGGCGTCTTATTTAATGGTTGATCATTTAATTACATTTTTACTTCAAGTTGAAATTGCAGATTTTCCAACCATTTTTTTTATTTAAAAATCTGAAAAAATATCTACAATCAGAATTTAAATTATACAAATATTTTTGGTGTTTATTAGATGTTTTAAATAGTATTTTCAAATTAAATTCAAGTTTTCAAATATTTTTTTAATTAGATTGTTAGGTGAAAGTGCAGAATCGGTAAAAACACATTCTCCTCCCCATGTTAGGAATGGGTTTCTAAACAATAACGTTATTATTTTAGCACGGTAACATAAGTGCGTAAGTACCATATTTTAAACAAAATTTCTTCTGTACATTTGATAAATTTGAAACAATACATGAATTTAAAAGTAATGACTACTTTATTCCAAGATTAGCCCGCAAAAAAAGTTTCCTAATGAATAACCACTAACTGTTATATAGACCACTGCCTTATAGCATTTAATATGAAAATATGAAGAAATCAGAATAATTATCTGTATTTTCATTAGTTAAGTTAACTTTTAAAACAATTCAACATATATTTGTGATAATTAAAAACGTAAACATAGGATGAAAACGATCGTTTAGTTCGAAATTATTTTATGAATAAAGATTAACTTGAAAAAATATGAATCAATCAGAATAATTATTTTAGTTGTAATTTTTAACAATTAAGTCTATTCTAATGAAAAATTCAACAGATATTCGTTATAATTAAAAAGTAAACAATACACACAGAATGGAAACGCTTTGTTAAAGAGGAAGTTTGCAACCGGTAAATACTATAAAAATAATCGATAAATAAATCGACGGGTGTAAATAATTATTTGCATATGAAATTAAATATTATAGTGATTTTATTCCATTTTAATTTTTATATTTTTATTTAATTTCTAAGGAAAAGCAATAATAAACTTTAAAATATTTATTACTAGCGAGGCTACCCGGCGTTGCTCGGGACCGTATAAACAATGATAAAATTGAATTTGATTTTTGAATATATTTGTTATTCTTAGGAGAGAGGAATTTTTAATTTCTATGTATCATTTGCTATTTCGAGCAAAAGAATATTTTACCTAGCTAGGACGGGTATTAGACGTATGAAATAATTGTATCTTATCTAGGGTAGATAATTTACAGCATGTATATGAAATAATTTTACCTTTGCAAGGACGGTGAATATACAACACATATTTAAAATAATTTTACCTACACTAAGACGGGTAATTTAAGTACATATATGAAACAATTTCACATACTTTTTGACACTAAAACGGGCATTACTCTCTCCAACCCAACCCCAAAAAAAGAACTTAAAATTAACATAATCATGCTTCTTTCTACCCACCTCTCCAACCCTAACCCATGCCCGGATGATAACATAAAAAATTTTTAAAAATACAGATTACCCCCTACATAATCTGGCCTAGTAAACTTTCATAGTAAACCAACAATATATATGTATTAATCTAATTTGTAGATCGTAAACTGTTTAAGCCATATCCGGAATCGACTTTACAAATTAATTAATTTGGAGATAGAAAATTGTTTAAGCCATTTCTGGTACAACCTTTATATTCTACCACCCTCATTTAATCCAGAGTGACGCTGATTATTCTGCTAGTATAAATTTGCCCCTATCTTATTCAATACAGACCAACGCCAGGAATTCTGCTAATAGATATTTCCATCAATATCCTTCAATCCCGGGCGACGCCGGGGATATTGCTAGTATATTTTCTCACCTATCTCATTCAATCTTGAGCAACGCCGGGTATTCTGCCAGTGTATATGTGCAGCCATCTTATACAAGCCTGAGCAACGCTAAGTATTGGTCTATTCTGTATTTGTGCCTATCTCATTCAATCCCAAGCGATGCGGGGTATTAGGGTTAGTATATATTTTTACCTACATTATTCAATCCAGAGCAACGCCGGGTATTCTGCTAGTATATATCTCCATCAATCTCCTTAAATCCTGGGCGACACAAGGAATTCTTCTAGTATATATTTCAATTAATCTCATTCAATCCCAGACAACGCCAGGTATTCTGTTAGTATATATTTGCATCTATCTCATTCAATCCCAAGCGCCCGTGTATTCTGCTAGCATACATTTGCATGTATCTCATTCAATCCTGGGTTACTCCGGGTAGTCTGCTAGTATATATTTGAGTCTATCTCGTTGAACTCTATAATTCTTGGATACGTTACTAATTTTGACAATCATTTTCGACAACGAAGCTATATTAAAGGGAGGTCATTCGCATATTATAACAATGATTGTATATTATTCTAATGATATTCGACAACGAAGCTATATCAAAGGGAGGTCACTCGCATATTATAACAATGATTTTATATTAATCAAATGGTATTCGACAATAGAGCTACATCAAAGGGAGGTCACTCGCATATTATAGCAATGATTGTATAATAATCTAATTGTAATCGACAATGAAACTGCATCAAAGGGAGGTTACTCGCATATTATAACAATGATTGTATATTAATGTAATGGTATTCGACAATGAAGCTACATCAAAGGGAGGTCACTTGCATATTATAACAATGATTGTATATTATTCTAATCGTATTCGACAACGGTCCGTATTCTACAATAGTAAAATGCGATCTCCATTTTATATGAAGAATTATTAAATTGCCTTATATTAAGAAATTAGGAATTTGTAAGTATAATTAGAGAAGATATAAAAAACATCCACTCCCAATACTAAGAATGGCTTTCTAAATAATAATGTTTTTATTTCAGCACGATCCTATTCTATAATAGTAAAGTACTATCCCCCTTCTTATACTAAGAATTATATATATATATATATATATATATATATATATATATATATATATATATATATATATATATATATATATATAATATGCATCTTTTCTTAATAGAAGATAATGTTCGGTAGGAACTTACACTATATAATACGTTTCCTTGATCTTTTGGCTAAGATGAAAGTGTAGTATCTGTTCCTAGAATTCAAGCGGTCACATCTTTCCCTCCCCCCCCTTCCGGTAAACAGTTAGGATATCATATTGTTACTAATACAAAAAAGAAAATGGCCGTACGTTTTGTTTTGTTAACATGCCGACTCGTTCTTTATGTGATTTGTGAAATGTTACAAATAAGCACTCAGCATGCAGATTCATTCACTTGATTTTTGGAATCAGCAGTTCAGCGATGTGACTTTTGGAATATGACGTCTCGTCTCAATGTAGTACGATCGGTAGGAAAGTAGACTATATAATACGGTTACTTGATCTTTTGGCCAAGATCAAAGTGTAGTATCTGTTCCGGCAGATACTGCACTTAAGATAATTTGTACCAGTCAATGGAGGGGAAACCCTCTATACTGGGACAATTATTATTTTTGGTAACCAGAGTGACCCCTTTTAGGGGAGCTGGTTTTTACCTCACATTAAAAACGGCCTTGTGCCTAATTTGCTCAGTGGGGGAGCAAATAAATACCATCTGTTCCGGCAGATACTGCAAGCAAAGACCATATGTGGGGGCAACCCCACATATAAGACCTTGGTCAATGAAGGGGCAACCCTTCATACCAATTGTCACTATCCAGCTCCCCTACTCCCCGGGGAGTTGGTCCCCATTTCCCCTTCACTCCTCACTTTAAAAATCGGCCTCGTGCCTAATTTGCTCAGTGGGGGAGCAAATAAATACCTCAAAGTGTAGTATCTGTTCCTAGAATTCCAGCGGTCCGATCTTTCGCCTTCCTCCCTCTAAACAGAAATATTCTTACTAATACTGAAAAGAAAATGGCCGTTTAATGGCCGTTTGTCTGTGTTATTTGTAAACACAGCGATCGTTTTAAACGTATTTTTTTATACTTAACATTCTCGCTTGTCATGTATTGTTTAACTCTCCTATTACACTATTTTTAAGCCGCTAATAACTTTGATAACGTTTAATAACGTGTAAGTTAATATTTTAATTTGTATAATATTCGCATCTTTATCGATAAGAATCTCTTAGTATATACATTGTTTTCTATACAGACTTCGCCATTGCAGCTTGCTGACATCAGATCACGTGACATGAGTAAGCGTTTTTCTTTTTCAATTACGTATAAATATCATTAGATTATTACTTTATTACTACACTACGAAGTAACCGTTCGATTCGGCTAATTCCACGTTTTTCAACATACGAAGTAAAGAAAACTCAAACCGGTGTTCCTTCGTAACTTTTCCTGGTTAACGATCCCCCAACGGTGTTAAATGGTGGCGGTTATAGGAGGAATTTACAAGAGAGAAAAGATTTTACCACTTCCATTGGTTTTAATCGATTTTGCCCGTGAACTCTAAGCAGAAAAAATATAGAAATTTACGAATATCGAGGAAGTGGAAATTTAACATGCCTATAACACACCTTAGATATTGTGCTGCAGTTTGTGCATATTAAATTTGCATGGACTGTCTTGATTTTTAAACCTATTGAGGTCAAAATCAGAGGGGAAAAATGAGTTCATTTTATATATATATATATATATATATATATAAGAAGAAAGAAGATAGATAGAAGAAGAAGAAGAAGAAGAAGAAGATATAGAAGAAGAATAGAAGAAGAAGAAGAAGAAGAAGAAGAAGAAGAAAGATAGAAAAGAAGAATAGATAGATAGAAAGAACATGAATAGAAGAAAGATAGAAGAATAGAAGATAGAAATAGATATAGATAGAAGAGAAAAGGAAGAGATTAAGTGTATGTGTTGCCGGTGACATATATACCATAATAAAAAAAAATCTCGATTTATTTCTAATATATAGCAAAAAGTAAAACGATAATTGGTTAAGAATTATTTACTTAGGTTCCAAGAATTCAACATCAACAACTAATGGTGTACAATACAAAATTTTATTTGATTACACTCTCACCATTAGTACCGATAACAGACACTATGTGTGTGTGTGTGTGTGTGTGTGTGTGTGTGTGTGTGTGTGTGTGTGTGTGTGTGTGTGTGTGTGTTATGTAATACAGACGGATGGGGGGCAAAGAATATAGGAATATTAAGTGCAATCGTGAGACGAAATAAAAAGTAAAGCAAAAAATATTGAAGAAAGCAAAAAAAAAAAGAAATATAAAGAAAAAGGAAAGAAGGTTAAGACGAAATAAAGAAAGATAGAAAAGGCAGAAAGCAAGAATGAAATGAAAAAGAAAGAAGGAAAGGAAAAGTAAAAAGAAAAAAGAACGAAGACAGAAAGGAAAAAAGAAAAAATAAAGAAAGCAACAGGGAAAAACGAAAGGGATAAAGAAAAATTATTTTTTTAAAATATAGAGAAATATGTAAAGAAATAATTCAAACGAATGAATAAATAATGTTCGGAATAAATTTATAAATCAAAAACATTAAGAAAAACGAGAAAGAAGAAACATTCGGATGAAAGAAAAGGGAAGAACACATGTTATTTCTTTTAGAAAAAAAGAAGAAAAGAAAGAAAGGAACTATTTCGTCTGACAATGTTCTGAACGGAAAGATATTGAACCATGAATACTGATAATTATTCCTTTGTTCCGTGATCCGTAATGATGTCTCCGTCGAAATGACCTGTTGACGGTGGCTCCGTGTTTACACGCAATGGCCAAGTATGAACAAATGACGATGCGACGGAAGTGCGAAAACGGGAGGCGCAAAAACGGGACGCAGAAAAAAAACAAGAGGCGGTCGACCAAAACTGTTTTTATGCTAGCTATTATCAATAATAGTCCCTCGTCTTTCTGCTCTCACTATTTTGTTACTTTTTAGCGTTTTTTTTTTTTTTTTTTTTTTTTTCTTTCATTTTGGGGATGATCCAATGGTGATTCTTAATAATTATAGTTACATTGCACAAACCGTCGATATAAAAAAAAACATATTCACCTATTATAAATCATTATGTCGCTGCAGAGTCGTAAAGTAACGTGCAAACACTACCTTTCCCTTCAAACCAGGTTGTTTTTATATGACCATTAGAATAGATCAAAAATATTTTATGCGCATAAAACGTGGTTGGGCTTGTCAAATTTGCATATTTTGACTGTTTGATATGATTTATCTGGCTTTTTTTCTCTTATATGAGTGTCCTCTTTGAAAGTCTCCTTTGAAACCCTCCTTCGAAACACAAAAACACACAATTTATATTCTTATTACTTCCGCATAAGAAACCATCTTCTTTCATAAGAAAGCAATCTCTTAGTATATACATTGTTTTCTATACAGACTTCGCCATTGCAGCTTGCTGACGTCAGATCACGTGACATGACTAAGCGTTTTTTTCAATTACGTACTTTGAGAGGAATTTGGAAGCCTTTAACTGTTAAATAGAAAGCATTGTTTTGTTGTTGTTTTTTGCTTAATCCGATGTTTACTGTTAACAATTTCGTCTCATGACCATTTAATTAAAAATGTACTTTTGTATTAAGTTGAAGTTGGGACATTTTAATTGGTTTTAATAAGTTTTTGTTGTTTTGTGATATTTAAACCAGAATTTGGTTATCCAATAGAACGGCTCAACGTGTATTTGTTTACATTAGACTTGAAGACGGCCATGTTTTAGTGTGTTAGAAAGCAGGCTTGTTGTACCTTGTTTCATCATATTAGATGTTTTAGGAAATAAACTTTGTTTATGGAAGTTTCGCTTGTTTTTGTTGTTGTTTATTTTGTGCAGAGAGAATGTATAGTTAATTGCCTAGGTTGTAGCTAGATGAGTTCTTGCTGTGAATGATTTATAGATTATATACGAAATGGAGCTCAGCCGAGCAATTATTATATAGACATAACAATAGAATACGGAGAGACTAGCAAGATCTTTTCTTTGTGAAAGGCACGCTTCCGTTTAAAATAACATTTGCCTCGCTAATCGTCGAAGATAAATGGATATATTAGAAGACTTACCAATCTTTACTTTTCAAATTTTACTTCCCGCCTTTTTTTTTTTTATTTTTATTTGTTTTAATCTTTGTCCGTTAACAACACCATCAGATGAATATTTAACCAATATTTTAATTGGTTTTAATGTGTTATTGCTGTTTGTGGCATTTAAACCACTTTGTGTTATTCAAAGTATAAACACTATGAATATACAATTCATTTGTGGCCCGATGTGTGTGAAAGTCGCTCAGGATTGTATCCCGGTCATAACACCAAATGTGGTCGAATGTGCTGTGGACGTCAATTAGTTTTTAATCTTTGGTTTTACGGCATTATATATAATCTGGTAAAGACCGCATTTGTTCCAACTGGTAACCTCGTCAATCGTTTTGCAAAACATGATATCCATGCAACATAGTCGGGAATATGAAATGAAGAATAAATAACAACTCATCCATAACATATAACTCTATTTATGATCTTTTTCTTTTGAATTCTTCCTAAAATAAAATACCTTAGATGTTTATTTGATATTACAAATAATAATAGCGAAATCTGGTTGATATTCCCCTCATAAAAATAGATTCAAGTTGGATATTAATTCGATATCATGATACTACTTGTACGTGTTTTTCTGACTTTCATAATTACTCGTTCAATTATTAGTTTTACTATTAATTGACTACTTATTGAAATCAAACTACAATAGCGTAAAATAAAACGATTTTAAATAGTATTTCAAAAGGATTTTTTTTACGAACTTAAGTTTACAAGAATGCATTTCGTTTGTACGTAAACATGTCAGACATGTGATGTTGTTTAATAATAATAAACAATGTATTACTTTGTGACCTT
Source organism: Euprymna scolopes (assembly GCF_053919585.1). NCBI lineage: Eukaryota > Metazoa > Mollusca > Cephalopoda > Sepiida > Sepiolidae > Euprymna > Euprymna scolopes. Next base: position 118,636,506 of record NC_136491.1, read on the forward strand.
TACTATAAGAATCTCTTAGTATATACATTGTTTTCTATACAGACTTCGCCATTGCAGCTTGCTGACGTCAGATCACGTGACATGACTAAGCGTTTTTTCAATTACGTACTTTGAGAGGAATTTGGAAGCCTTTAACTGTTAAATAGAAAGCAAATTTGGGCTTAAAGATTCATAGCAAGTAGTTGTGTATTTTCTGTTAATTCCAGTGTTATGTTACCAGTAGTTTAAGAGTTTATCGGTTAAATATTTACACGCGTACATGCAGGAAATATGAGTTGGAACAATTAGATTGAAAGCATTGCCAGGGCCGCTGCAAAGAAGGTAGGCTCTCTCTACTGTGCTAGAAAATTACTAACACCCGAAAGTATCCTGTACCTCTATATGGCTACCATTTGCCCATGTATGGAGTATTGCTGTCATATTTGGGCTGGTGCATCTGCTACTAGTTTCTCGATCCTTGACAAGCTTCAAAAGAGAGTCGCCAATCTGATAGGCCCTGAACTGGCATCTAAGCTTCAGCCTCTGTCCCATCGACGAAATGTTGCATCCCTCTGCCTGTTTTACAAGTATTTTAATGGAGAATGCTCTGACGAACTGCAAGCACTTGTGCCCCCAGAACGTAGACACCCTCGACAAACCCGACAGGCAGCTAAATCTCACCCCCACACAGTAGAGATCCCTAGATGTAAAAGATCTTTCTACTCCAGTAGTTTCTTCCTCAAAACCGCAAGACTCTGGAATTCCATTCCAGGTCCCTGCTTCCCCAACTGTACTGACGTGCAGAAGTTCAAGTGTAACGTGAACAGACATCTTGCTGCCCAAATCCCCACATAGTACCCCAGTAGATGTTACCCCTGATAGTAGCTCCCTACACCAAAGTGGTAACGTGCCTTGTTTGGGGTGAAAATGTAATAAAACAAAAATCTACTGTTTTATTTATATAGAACAAAGATAGTTCGAAAAGTTTATTTAGAAGATATTTACATCAACTAATGACTGGTAAAAAAGAGTATTAGTAATATAAAACTCGTACCGTATAAAAAATGAAATATGTGCATAGTTTTTCGCAAACGCAAAAATAATAAAGTTATAGTCAGCTAAGCTCTTCCCGTATTTTCTGCGTGACTGTAACTGCTAACGACTCAAAATAGTCCCTTCGCTTCTGTATCTCCCCTGTGCATTTATTTTTTTTTTTTTTTAACAAACTTTGTCGAAACGCCCTTTTCCCACCTTTTTTATTGAGAATTATCGGAAACAGTTTTTGCAAATTTTTTATCAAAAATTATTAAAAAAATTTTACTTGTTTCTTTGGATATGTATATTTTATGATGTTTGATTTCTAAAAACCAATTTTTTTTATTTTTATAATTTCCTAAACATATTTATCATAAAATTTCAAATAAAAAAACTTATTTTTATAATTTTTTGGTGATACTATAGCGTGATTCCTACCCTCAAAGTTCTACTATAATGTGATTTCTACCCTATTTTTCGGGTCTAAGGTGATTCTTACCAAAGGAGGATAAAAAAAACATACTTCCTGACTATTTTATTTTATTCTATAAAACCTGCTGTAAAATTCATAAAACGAACTTTAAACCATCAGAATTTACTTCGGTCGTCAATATGGCAAAATTGAAGCACTAATTTAGTAAAACTATTAACAAAAACTTGTTAAGATTGATATAAAGTCATCGTCATCTCCTTTCAAAACACGCCAGCGGTATTTGTTTAATTGCGACTAGAGGGGATGCTGTAGAACACCTCGCTTTTTTCTTCAAAACCTCTATCTTGCTGTCTAACCAAGTTCTCTCAGTTTGTTGGATGTGCGTATCTGTATTTGGATCTACGTAGTGTTCCTGGTGATTGACGGTTTTGTGATGTACTCCGCTTGGTAAAGCTGTCTATAAGCTGGCCATTCATAGAATGTATTGTTGAACCTGCTTCTATTTTGCGTTCAATGATATGAATTAACATTGCTATATTGAGATAGAAACAGAAAATGAGGGTAGGAATCACGCTGTAGTAGCACCATTTTGTTATTAAAAGTGCAAATAAAGACTAATCTTGTTATTTTTATCTGCAAAATTTTCTTATTTTTATTTGTATGATTTTGTTATTTTTATTTGTATAATGTTATTTTTTCTGTATACTTTTCAATATACGTTTTATATCTTATTTCAATAAATCGCCTCAAAATACAAATACAGAATAACAAAATGGCGAATGCACTATTTTTAGTTCCTGTTACAGCCACGCAGAAAATACGGGACGTCTTTAACTGACTATAACAATAATAAACTATTAATAACTAGCAGGATCCGTTAACCGGCGTTGCTCGGTGGAAGCATGACACAGATCCAGAACAGAATCGTTAAAGGGCCCTCTCCTCGAAAACAAATTAAACTACAGTTGTTGGTGGTGTCCACTGCCGTCCCTGAAAAATAGCGGACACTGGCGGCTATGGCTCGAATGAAATAATCTGGCTTCCACTGTCGAGCATTGTTTTCCAGTGGCAGCTAGTGGAAGCTACTATCTGTAATTGTCAGCACTGTTGGTTACTGGCGATTTGTGCTTCTTTGGGGCGATAACCTGCAGGTATTGGCGAATTCTAAAAACAAAATTAAGGGGAAAACATTATTACGTACTTATTTGTCAAGCTTAAATTTATATAACTTTTTTAAAAAATACAAAAATGGTTCATTAGAAAAATAATAAGTAAAAACAGAACTTTTAGAAGTTAGGGATTCTCACTGTATATTAACTCTTTAGAGTGATCGAAACCAGTTGTAGATAACTGACATCTACCAATGACAGCAACTTTCAAGTTGACCATTGTATTTCTTTTCGGTATACTGCACCCATTTTTTTTCTAAAAGTAGCTTTAACACATCTTCTACTGGAAAATTTAAGACCAAGAAGGAAAAAGTAGTCCTGGCTATTTCCGTTTGTTGTTCGAATCTTTCTCTTCTTTTTTTTGGGGGGGGGTCAAATCTTACACAGATAGTATTAAATTAAATTCTAGTCTTACGTCATTTTTTTAACTTGTTAGGTAGAAAGTACAGAATAATTACAGAACATCCTCCCTTCTGCCTGTGAAGAATGGATTTTGTAAATAATGCCGAAATAATTTCAGCATGGTAACATACATGTATAAGAAAAAAAAACAAAGATAACGTCTTTGAAGTCTCGATAATCACTCAGAAAAAGAAAATTAAATTAAATACTACAACAGAAAGTATAAGTGGTAAAAAAAAACAATTATATAAACAAGAAATGTTTCCGTAACCAATAAAATTTATTTAAAATTCTACCAGCATTATATTTTGGTGTTTTAACTTATTTTAAAGCGTTTAATCAGTTCTAAAAAGAAAGTGTCGACATGATGAGTCACAACTTTGAACGCCAAGTAATCGGTCAAAAATATAAAATTAAATCCAATCGTCAACAGGAATTGAAAAAATGCAAAAAAAAACAAAATAAATATAGCGCTATTAAAGTCTTGATAAATGGTCAAAAGAAAGAAAGAAAATTAAATATTGGTACCCGAATAAGAAATTTTAGGGTAGTTTTGGATGGGGGTAGTGGCGTGTCAGTATTTTGTGTTTATTTAGATTCCCAAACCAATGCCGTGTTTACATTTTGATAGTGTTCCGTCTGGGCAAGGAAAGAGTAATATGTGTTTCTTTACATTTTATGTTAGTTCCGCCTGCGCACGGAAATAGTTACCAATGCGTGTTAAAATGCCAACAATTCTCAACCCTTTTGTTAGAGCTCACCGTATTAAAAGTGTAAGTGTTCCAGCATTTAATTTTTTATAATTTTGAGCGATTATCAAGATTTCAAAGATGCTATGAAGATTTTCTTTTTAGCAGAATTGTATCACGTTTAGAAGTTGTTTTAATTTTATGTTTTTGCGATTATCGAATGTTAAAAGTCATTATTGTTTTACTTATGTATGCATGCTAATACGCTGAATAGTTAAAAATAAGACAATTTTAAGGTTACCAGTATTTAATTTTATGTTTTTGAGTAATTATTATCTTTGTATTTGTTTTTAGCACTATTGTCTCCTGTAGAGAAGTGTTTTTATGTTAGAGCATATTCTCAGAATCCACCATGCAATTATTTTACCGTAGTAATCTTTAAAACGTATATTACAGATAAATTTAAGCTTAACATCATCTGTTACTAATTTGTTATGTGAAAGTATGGAATAATTTCAAAGCACTGCCCCCTCTTCACGCTAATAATGAATAAGATACGTATTATATCTAGTAGTAAATGTATGTTTGTGAATGTTTTACTCTTAGCAGAAAAGCTAAACAGCCATTAGTTATTTAAAAGTGGTGGACGATTCGTTCACTGTTGTTATATATTGAAAAGTAAGTGGCTAATAATTTAAATTGACGCCGTGCGAATAAGTATTTGTCCTCGCAACGCCATATTGTAATGTTCTGAAGTGTTCGTTTAGAATGATCTAATTCCGGAATAAGATAATTAGCAGGCAACCAATCAGAGGCAGCGGACTTTCACGAGGGAGACTATATTATTTTTTTATTCTAATACGGAAAAGAAAATGATATATCTGTATATGTATGAGCCAGTTACGGCCGGCGTAAGTATAGAATCTGTGAAACATGTAGGCTTCCTTCCAGTGTCAACTGGTTGCGGTGGTAGGTCTAAATATTTAGAGGGAAAAATAGGTACCCCTTCCTCTACCAATGTAGTGATTGTGATAGTGTTGATCGTAGGATGTAATGTAGTATTTTATTATTACTATTGAATGTGTCTGCAAAGGTGTTCGAAAGCTACATTAGAATGGCTATTAGCCTAGCTGTATGGGATTTGTATGTGGCATCTGTTGTTGCAAACCTAAGATACTGTTTTCCAGAAACATATAAAAGAAGATAAAAAATTACGTTAACAAAATTATTTTTAATAACTTGATTCAATTAAAAATTTTATAATCAAACGGTACTATAATAATTAAATTCAACTTCCGAAAATGGCTATAAAAAAGAGCATCGCTAATATAAAATAAACATCTAAACGTTTGATTTTAGTAAAGAGTCTGAAGAAAAACATTAACGTCAATTTTTTTTTATTGTACGGAAACTAGAAACCATTGCGCATACATTAATCAGAAGGGACTTTTGCATACACCGGCGTTGCTTCCGCTAAGCAAAAAGCGGAAATCAAAAAGAAATAAGTATCTTGAGTTAAACCAAAATCCGTACTGTTTTTATAAAATACAAGGTGGAACGATAAAATTGTCACTCTAGAAAAAGACGACACGATTTCATTTCCTTTTGATGAAAACCGGTTTTCTTTTTTGTTGCAGACCATCTATTGTTGGGCAATTGTGTGCAAATCTCAAGAACGATAGGAGCCTTCTATCATGTTTGAAAATGACACAATGTTTAACAAACGAGATTGGAGATGTGCCACTGTACAACTCATACTCACTACCGGTCCAAATTATGACAACAGCACCCTCAAAATACATCGCTAGATTGCCACGAATAACAGGGACGTGCGCAGACTGATGAAAACAAAGTTTCCGGCCAAGATTCTGGATTTTGTTGTGGTTTCAAGTGAGGGCCACATCATGCCACCTCACATCGTTGATATCGGCTTGAAAGTCGACACCAAAGTGTACCTGGATGTGCTGAAGAGTATGGTTATGTTCAACGAGCGAGATCAGAGGTGCGCCGTTGTACAACTTATACTCTCTACTGATCCAAGTTATGACAACAGGACTATTTCCAGCACCCTCATAATGCATTGTTGGATTGCCACGAATAACATGGACGTGTCCAGAGTGATTAAAACAAAGTTTTCGGTCACGATTATGGTTTTTGGTGTGGCTTCAAGTGAGGGCCACATCATGCCCCCAGTGTACATAGATGTGCTTATAGTGATCCCCTGGTGCAATCAGGTGGCCGCTGGTAGACCCTAGATGTGGCAGTAGGATTCGATGCTGACCCACAAGTCCAAAGAGACCCAGGCTTCAGAAGGAGTGCTAAAACTTTGTACTTTTCTCTCGCTGCCCCCTCCTCCCGCAACCTGTATCCGCTGGACTACGTCGTTTGATCATACATCAAGAACATGACCTCCCACAACACCAAAGTCAGCTTGATCGCTGCCATCCACCGAGTATTCGCCGAGCTCCCGCCAACGCTTGTGAAAAAAAGCATGCTTTGTTCCGGACGCGTATCGAGGTGGTGATTGAGACGGATGGCGGCTACATTGAATTGATGTTAGCTCTACTCCATAATTAAGCTAGCTGCATTGTATTTCAATAAAAGTTTTGAAATAAAGCTGTGATGTTGTTTTCTTTAAGGTGACAATTTTATCGTTCCACCCTGTACTAACTTTCAAATAGCAAATGTCAAAATTTGTGTTTAATCATTTATGATTTACGGTTATTTAAGTTAAAGACTTAGAAAAAATATGTGTATTTTAAACCTCGTTTTAGTTTAGTTTCTAAATTGATGCAAGTCTGAATTATCTTGAATGCAATCGTTGTTGTAAAAAAAGGGGGATACAACTGTATAAATGTTTTTACCACATTTGTCATTATTTTTTTACCCGACTTTTTTGTTAATCGAATAAATTATGTTTCTCCTCGCCCTTCTTAAGAAAAAAAAAACAGCTTAATTATAAGTGGCGGATATGCTGCCTTTCGTTTGTGGGCGTCTGCAAACCCCTACTTCCGGTAATATGGAAGAAAAGATATTCATCAAATTGTGCTGCGTCGTTTACGAATACCGGATGCGGTTACGAACGACATCGACATTGATTACACGGTTTTTTAATTAATTTATTTTTACCAAACCTCTTTTTTATATTAATGTGTCAACACTACTAAGACCAAATTCCACTCGAGGATAAAGATTGAGATTGTCAGTTTATCTGCTGAACTATATTTTAAGTAGATTGAAAAAGATTTAAGGAAGAGACAAAATTGTATTATTTACTATTAGGTGGGTGAGCGCCCAACCTTGTCGATCGTAAAATACGCTTAAATATATTTTAGTATATGCAGATTTTGATTCTATTATTACGGGGACAATTCTCCATTTAATATTATATTGTACCTAATATATAGTACTGATTTCAAAAGTAAAAGAAAATGACTTTTGTGCCTTCAGCTAGAATCGAAACCAAAACATTCAGTCCTCGAGCCGCGTTCCCTATAGTTTGAACTATCCCGACAGACAGATAAAGTTTAAATATTAAACCACTTTTACCTATCATTACCAATATGACTTCCCACAGCACCAAAATTAGCTTGATCGCTGCCATCCGCCGAGTATTCGCCGAGCTCCTGCCGGCGCTTGTGGAAAAGGCATGCTCTCAGTTCCGCATGCGCAAACTAATACGATTATGTCGACAAGTTGAAAAGAACATTTTGTATTTTAACTTGTCGACTTCTGTGCGTGCTATTCATCCATCCATAAAAAGATTATAAACCATTACTATGTCGTGTTAATTTCAGTGTTATGGGGCCAGTAGTTTTAGAGTTTATCGGTTAAATATTTATACACAGAGACACACATGCATATATACTGTTTTATTTATATGGGAAAGGGCAGTTAGACAAGTATACGGTAACATTAACATTGAAGGTGACCATGTACGAAAGAAAGCACTCTCCCCGATTCTGATTCGTTTAATCTCTCTAAATATTAAATATTAAATATTATAGACTTAGGTTTTTTTGTTTTGTTTTGTTTTTGTTTTTGCTTTTTTTTTTTATTACTGTAAAAATTCGTACCATAAAAAACAAATATGTGCATATATTTTCCCAAACATAAAAATAGATTTATAGATTTGATCTATAGAGTTTAGCTTCACTGGTATTTTAAAACCAATAAATATTTACCATTTTATTATTTTATAATATATCATTTTCAAAAAGTGAAAAAATTCTTTAAAACAAACAAAAAACAATTAAAATAGGCAAATTTTTCTAATTCCGATACTGATTCCGACTTTCCGATTCTCGATTAATCGTCCAAACACTACTCCAACCTATTTTTAATATATTTTCGTTGAGAGTTTTAATATAAGGTAATCCTATTTCAATTCAATTTCACGTTATCTTAACCGCTTGTATTTGGATATTTCACATATAAAAACTTAAAAATTGGTCAAATTTATAAACACTTTTAAAATAATGATTAATTTAAATTCTTTCGTTAATCTTCTTTCCAACAATCTTTCTATTCTTTCTACTCCCAAAATTCCGAATGCACTTCCAAAATTTATAAATTTTAAAAACTTCCCAAAAATTTGCTTTTCCAAAATCAATCTCCCTCCCCACCTCTGTTATCAATATTCACAGTATGTTTATTTTAACGAATTCTCTGTGAACAAAAAAGGTTCTTTACTTTAAAACCTTAATATATTCTGAATATGTGACCAAAATTTACAACCAAAGATTAAAACCATTTTTTAAAACTTCCATGAATTCCTTTTTAAATGTTTTTAAAATTTTTAAATAATTAAAAAGCTTAAAAATCTTAAGAATAAAACATTTTAAACTTTTAAAAAAATGAAGTACTTAACAATTTTTTTAATCTCTAAAAAATCCAAAATTATTTTTTTAATCTTAAAATTTCCAAAGGATTTTAAAAATTCACCTTAAATCTCAAAATATTTAATTCCGGTGAGTTTGAACCCAAAGGGTTTGGTCCAGTTATGCCTAAAGGGGTTGGTCCAGTTATGCCTAAAGGGGTTGGTCCAGTTATGCCCAAAAGGTTTAATCCAATGAATCTTTTATTATTAAATCGATGCAAAAGGTTTTACAGGTTTGTAGAAGGTATATTTTAACCATTGTCATTTATAATATTCATATTGTTATTGCTTAAACATATTATCATGATTAATTTATAACATTTTGTTTCAGATTATCAAAATACTATTCATAATATTTTAATGCAATATTATTATCCTTGTCATTTTTTTATCATCTAAAAAATTAGGCGTGCTCTGCTCTATAGGTTTTACAGAGATCCCAGTGGCAATACCACATCACGATTTATTTCGGAGGCTAATAGAATTGATGCAGTGAAAGAATGACGCTGTAGGTGGTGGTTATACTATTTTCGGAAATGAGATTTTAGCTTTAAAGATGAGGATAGAAGCTGTCACCCCAAAAGACTCGATTCAGATGTGAACATCGCTGTTACTGAAAACCCTACGATAATTTTAAATAACTTGCACACAAATTTACTGTATTCCATGTATTTGCATCACGCTAACTGAAAAGAATGGGGATATTATTTTTTTTCACTTTAAGGCACCATTTTGGAGGTAGGTTTGTCACAAGTGACAGGAATTGAATTCTCTGCTATTTAAACGTTGACGATCGTGGATAAATCGAGGAGAAAGATTAGTTCAGCAACTAATCACCAGGTGGAATATTGAAAGGATCATACATTACAGACTTTCAGACAACAGTCAAACCATTACTGCTAGTCTCTGCAATAACAAAGGATACCCCTTAGGGTCAGTAGCGTGTGTAATTGTGAGGCAAGGGTTGCGCAGTCCCCAACCACACCTCTCCTGAATCGGCACTGTTTGAGTCCAGTGGCAAGGAAAAGACCAGGACGACTGGAAACAATGCCGAGATAAGCGAAGAGCACATACAGCACCTGAAAGTCCCAAATGGCCACCCATTTAATACTGACCAGGTTCAACGTTGCTTAACTTCGGTGATCCAGCGGAAACCGATGTGCCAACGTGATTATTTGCTAAACAACCTTCAACAGAAAAAGAGTCCTCTTCCATCATGATAACGCTAACCATCATACAGCACTTAATCAAAAATCTAGGAGAATTTCGTTCGGAAATCTTGCTCCCCTCGCAATGTTAACCTAAGGCCAACTAAATAGTTTTGTAATCCTCGAAGGAAGTGATAATCCAAATAAGCTAGGTCAGGAGAATACGCATTTAAGTTAGATTAATATTTCGCATCAAAACCTAAAAGTCTGATTTTTGTTTTAGATTAGGCTTGATTATTCGTATTATTTAGATTCTACAAACTGCTGTTCTCATCATGGATGTTATTTTCATTATGTTTCGGTCGATGTAACCTCCGATCTTCTTCGAGTATATCTTGTAGAACTCGGGAGTTTGCTTGAATTTTGCAAGTGAGGCATTTACAAACTTGTTGACAGATGAAATCAGGTTATACAGAATAAAGGTCGTTATTGTTACGAATAAATATGTCCAAATTTGCACAGGTTTCCATTCTCAAAATGAAATCTTAAATCCATAAAAGCTTTTGCACCAACCTGATATATAAAAATGTACAGCTGTTTTGACGCTTAAAGTAAACCTTCTGCTGTTCAAGTTCGAGTACGTTTTACTTATGAATAATGAAATACTTTTAATTGACAATTAATTTAGGTTATGTTCAACAACAGAGTAGGCTAACGCAAGGGCTGTCACACATTTGGGGCTACGACTTTTACCAAAACAGAATTTAAAATCACACGAAGAAAAGAACTTTAAAAGTAGATGCACAGTTTGAATTAATATGTTCATCTTTTAAATTTCTTCTTTTTTCATGTGGTTTAAATTTCTCATTTGATAAAACAAACACGCAATAGTCTTTGCGCTCACCCAATTCATGGCTGAACATCACCTAATCTATAATATCCAATTATGAATCAATAAGGCGCTCATTATTTGTCAGTTTTCGCGCTATATTGTTAATGCAAACGTCCCAAGTCAGACGGAAATACAATAAAAAATAAAAGTCCCCTCTTAGCGTTTGACAATGGGCAGGGGTAGGAAAAGAACAATGAAAAAAAATTTGAAAAAAAAAGATGGCTGACTTGTCATTGTACCCCATTTTGGATGTGTGGGATCGTTTTTTTTTTCTCTCTTGTCACTCCGTCGCTGTCAACGCGAACGAGTCAACTCGAATCCATTGTTTGGATAGAAAAAAAGCAATAGAATTATTCCAGAAATGTTAACGCAATAAAACGTCATTTTTTTTTTTTTTTTTTCAATTCGTTTCGATAATGTTTCCCTATTAGGGCTTTGATTAATTTTACATCGAGTCAGCTTCTTTCTTTCGTCCGACTTTTGCTTTTTTTTTCCTATCTTTTTTACTTATTACAGTTTCTTACCGCTTGAATCTGGTTTTTTTTTTGTTTTAGTTTTTTTTTTTTCATATTATCATTTTTTGTCTCCTTTCCTCGTTATATTTTCTACTGATGCTCTGTAATTATTTTTTTTCTCTTTTCTTCTTCCTTTAAAAGTAGGTAAAGATGTAGATTTACATACCCAGGTAGTGTTTCAATGACGCTCAAATAGCGGTTCTAAACCAATCTTCTTCTTTTTCTTCTTCTTTTTTTTTATTATTATTATTATTATTATTATTATTATTATTATTATTATCATTATTATTATTATTATTATTATTATTTACTAGTTTTCACACAGGCTCTCATCAAAGAATACTCTTTGAGAATAACATGTGGTATTCCCTGGAGTATGAGTGACAACAAGTCTCCCCAGGTTTCTAGTACTCATCACCTTTTTCGATAACCTTTGCAAATTAATTTGCGTTATCGCAATAGCCATTTACTATTGTTTTCTCGTTCGAAGCTACCATTGGTCTTCATTGGAATTTGGGTGGCAATCAGCTTTCCTAAGGTCGCAGTCCTCTTCGCACTGATCCACTGGCGGTCTGGTAAGTGCTTTCTCTCCTCGGTCTTTCCATCCTTCTTGATGCTCCTCAATTATTTGGTGTGGCGGCGCCAGTTTATCCCGACGCTTTATTATTATTGTTGTTGTTGTTATTATTATTATTATTATTATTATTATTATTAATAATAATAATAATAATAATAGTCACCATCTTTCTCGTTCAATTTTCTTTTTTCTGTGTTTTGTCTTATTATTCCACCTCCTTCTTTTCTTTTTCTCAGTTTTCCTTCTTTTTCTTATTCTTACTTATTTTGTTTTGTTTTTTCTCATTTTCGTCTTTTCTTTTTTCCTTTTTGGTCCTCTTTTTTTCTTTCTTCTATTTTTCTTTAGAAATCTACTTACTTTTGTCCGAATATCTTCCTTTTCTTCTTCTTCTTCTTCTTCTTCCTCTTCTTCTTCTTCTTCCTCTTCTTCTTCTTCTTCTTCTTCTGTTTTCTTTTTTTCTTTTTTTCATTTATTTCTTCTTAATCTTTGTGTAATTATTGTTTGTTTTCTTTCCGTTTTCTCTAACTTTTTCATTTTTTTTAACTTTTACTCACTCTTGTCTATTATATTTCCTTTATTGCTTTCCTTCCTTTATTCATTTTTTTTTGTTTTTCGAAATTTTGTCTTTCTTTCGCTTGTCGCCCGATTTCTTTATCTTTCATTTAACTCTTTTTGCTGTTCGATTTTCTTTCTCTTCTCATTTCTATTTCCTGCGTATAGCTTTGTTTATGCTTTATTTTTTCTTCCTTTATGTTTATTTTCCTCCGTTCTTGTGTCGTACTCTATTTTCTGTGTATTTTCCCCCTCAAATAGTGGAGAGAGCAAATCCTTATTGAAATCTCGACTCCTACCCTGATTGAATTAAACAATGAATATTTAAATACCCCTGGTAGAAAAGTGCTTTCTATCGTGGACATATGCGAACCTCAAGATTGAGAGGGAAAGAGCTATGGCAACGTCCATTTTTATTTTCATAAAGGTATATTTGCGAAAATCAAAATGGACGTTGCTGTAGCTTTTTTCTCTCCTGATCTTGAGGCTCGCATATGTACTCATATATATATATATATATTATATGTGTGTGTGTGTGTGTGTGTGTGTGTGTGTGTGTGTGTGTGTGTGTGTGTGTGTGTGTGTGTGTGTAAACTAGATGGAATATCCGTCTAGGCCAAGTGATTGATTATTACATAAATCTGAAGTAATCAGGTCTGAGCTGCAACCCCTGGTCCCCCGTCGCCAATTTTTCATGAAAAACACCCGTCTAGCTGAAACCACTGTCAAAATTTTCCCCACTCTTTATGTGTGCCAAAACCAAAATGTACATTCCATGAACAAAGCTTCTTTATTAGAAGTGCACGCCTGTTGAACTCTGTTCTGTTTGCATGTTTCCCACCTGACTAAAACCTGTATGTCTTCAAGTCCAACATAAACAAATTCCTGACGAACCGCCCCCTTAAGTAAGACACTTTATCAAATCTGAACACTAACGTGCTAAACACGCAATAACCCTTCTCTCCGAGTGGCTTCCCGGCCTTGATAAGTGGTGACCACCTTCTAAAAAAATCTCTCTCTCTCTCTCTCTCTCTCTCTCTCTCTCTCTCTCTCTCTCTCTCTCTTCCTTCCTCCTCTCTATATATAATGTTGTATATGGAAGAGGACAGGTCCCGGTAATTAGAGAAACAAAGTAAATAGGATCGAAAATAATATTTTTTAAAGGAGAATACTAGAATCGAACTCAGTGATCAAAATTTAAAAAGAATACATATTGCTATATAGATGCAATGCTAGGAATGTGGAGAATTGGCTATTATATTATAAATAACTACACAACTAGTTAAGTCAGAGCAGAAGAATAGGACAATGGAAATTAAGGAATGTCTTTGTATTGCCAACAACGTGTTGGAGACATGTAATATGTAAAATCCATGTGAAAAAAAAAAACATTCACAAGTTTGAGCATGACGTCATCTGCTATGACGAATACTGTACAATATATATTATCTGCTATGACATCATATATGACGTGTGAACAAACTAGTCAATAGAAAATTCATTATGCTCAGAACGTTCCTTTATTGATTAAACATGTAAAAGAAAGAAGCGGAAATGCAATTTCATTGAGCTTATTATTTGTAACAATTTAGATTACAAGTCTACATATAATGAATTAGAATCAATTATTCCCCCACAGAAAAAAAAAAACATTATAGCTTGGCAAACGCAGATGTCACATATAAATTCATTATGATCAGACTAATAGCAACTATCTTACGTAGGTTTTGCGCACATTTGCAGTCGCATTTATCCGTTATAAATAAACCTTATATCCTTTCCTAGGGGCATCACAGTTCAAACTACTTTTAAATTAACAGTGGCAACACAATTTTTTCTCCTCCCACTCTTTCAATCATAACCGCGAACTTCTCTGGATTCCTTACAAGTTTGAATCCATTGGCGTTGGATTCTAAGATAGATACATTTTACATTAGCTTCTTGGTTTTCTATTTCGTAAAATAATGAACGCTCTCTAGGCAATGTCGAGTCACTTCAACAGGCTGTCCGCTTGATTTTCTCGGAATAAGGGAATATCCGTTTACAATGTTCTTCGAGGAGTTAAACACAAGGCAAGATGGCGTTGATCAAACAGCAATACGAGATCGATTATCAAACTATTATTTTTTCTTCTTTTTCTTCGTCTTCTTCGCTGTCTTTGTCGTCTTTGACGTTATATTCTTCCACTACTCTTCATCGTTCGTTCGTAAACAACGTCGTTTTTTTTTTAAATGACAGGCAGGCCTGTGACTTTCTATTATTATTATCTTTCATCATTTCTTTCTTCCTTTTTCCGCTTTCTTCTTGTACATAATAATTATAAGCAATTCCTTAAGGGATGCTTATAGGACACGCTACTGATTGAATGGAGGGTTTTTCGTAAGGATACCTTCCAATACGACAGTTTAAATGCTTCGAAATTTATTTCGTTTTACCTAAAATTAGTCATTCTATGTCACCCGTACGGAAACAAAGACTGTTTTTTAAACACCGGCAAACCTGTGGCTTTCTATTTTTCTGACATTTTTTTCTCGTTTTCTTTCTTTCTTCAATCTTCTTTATTACTATTATTATTATTCTCCTTCGTAAAATTTATAAATGCTTTTTTACGGGATGCTTAAAAGAACACGCTATTGATTAAATAAAAGGGTTTTCGCAAGTATAACTTTTGATTCGACAGTTTAAATGCTTCCATGTTGATTTCGAATTTTCCGAAACGTACATGGATACCGTACTATATGCAAAGTTTTCGACTTGCCGCCATAGCTTGCCCAAGTTTTAACCTTCCTTAACGGGACTGAATCGGTCGTATTAAACAATATTTCCAAATAATGAATATAAATAATACTTTTGTAGAGAACATATACTTTAACAAATTGTGCATAAATAAACATGCCGGATCGCATTAAGGCTCTTACCATTTTACACATCGATAATCATGCAGAATATTGACGGTGCTGAATACTAACGTTATTATTTATTGACCCAGTCTTAACATGGAAAGCACCTAACAATTAATTAAACTATACCTATTGTAGACATTATAATTTTATTTGAACATAATATGCACAATATCGCACGCTCCGTATTCTGCATACTTACAAAACACATGTTGCGATATAACATCTACACCAACGCAGCGAGCACTACATTCGTCATGGCCGCCATTCACTAACACTTGACGACTGTGTTGTTAAGACAGCCAGTGCATAATAATAACCGCCTCAATAAACAATAACTGAACATACTCGCCGGTACCTGCCAGTGTCTGCCTGTACCGTCAACTAACAATAACTACCTATGAAGGTCACTATTCTTCAGTTATCGCAGATAACTGGATAACAGTGCCCGCCACTGAATGATAGTGATCGATACTGACCACCATACACCAACAATGACGGTTGTAAAGGCAAATAAACGCCTTAAAACAGCACTAATCACCAGTAACAACCAGTGCCAACAATGACATCCGGTGGCTTCCGCTAGTTGCCACTGCCAGACAATGCAAGAGAGTGGAAACAAGATGCTTTCATTTTTTTCTGCTCTCACCAATGCCCGCAAATTTCTGAATCCGAGAATGACTACAGTTAGCAACCACCACTATCTATCTGTGTTGTTTTTTCTGGTTATGCATAGTCAGTAATTTACTTGACTCAAATACGATAATATACTAGATAATCAAAGGTTATTTTTTTCGGGGGGGGGGGCTTAGCTGTTCTGACTTTGTGTCATGTTTCAACAGGGCAACGCCGAGATACGAGCCTTGCTCGTTAAAAATATTAAGTGTTATATATTCTCAAGAAATATATATATCTAAATATGTATTCACGTGAACTATATTTTTCCAATTATACTTCACCTTTCATTTATACCAATTCTTCAATTCATGAAGCTCGATGTAACTATAGAGCATATAAAATAAATGACAAAAGTGTACATTCCAAATGTAAGATGTTGACCATCTTACCATTTACTCCTTCTAAGATGGCATAATAAAAGGAAACAAGGTAATTTTCTCCCAATTTTCAGCCTTTGTAATCATACCATATGCATTTATTTAATTTAAAAAATTTTAAGTGTTTTTTTTCTTCTGATGAATTAAGCGCAAAATAAATTTATTGGTTTATATAATAATTCAGTGAATGATGTTGCGCTACGAAGTAGGTGCTGTCAGGAATTGTGCTTGTCAAACATACTTGAAGGAATAAGTGGTAAAATGGTCAACATCTTGTAATTTGGAATATGGTCATTTAATGTGTGCATATATATATATATATATATATATATATATATATATATATATATTTACAAGTGATACTGTGGTGTTTTTTTCACTCCCTGTGTGCTTTAAAGGGAGAGGTTATCTGCCCTTTGTTTATATTTTAGTCGCCCCCACATTCCACATTTTTGGAACGTATTATTTGTAATTATTTTATTATTTAAATATTTTATTAAAATATTTTCTACATGCATAAAATTAAGTTAATTTTCATATACATATATATATATATATATATATATATATATATATATATATATATATATACTAGCAAAAGTACCCGTCGTTGACTGGGTTCAAAAACAGCCTACAGAAAATGGACTGTGATTGATGAAAGTATGATAGGTTATGAAAAGGAGGGGGTTGTAAAGAGATAGGTTTTGATACTCAAAAATAAATTTTACCTGAAGCAACATATGATGAAAGTAAATATAATTTTCGCGAGAATATATTCTTTTATATCAAATTTGTTTTCTGTTTCCTTACAAAGAGAAAATGTTATATATATAATAATATAAATATACAATAAATGTTACCATAATCAATAAAAGTTACTTTTATGGTAGAAAAGTTCATTGGTTTGTATTTTTAAGTAGTTTGTAAAGAATTTTTTTTTTAATTCACGAACCGGTTTTAAAAAAATCAAAATGGCAACGACTTTGAAATGGAGAGCCCCGTTTTCAATTTGAAGGAGGGGCACCTGAGCATTCTGTGTTAACAATTTAAGAGAGTTCCGTCAACGTAAGGAATATTTATAAACATATTTTAATGTTTTCCGTTATTTTGTGCTTGAGGAATATTCGATTATGGCATGTGTAGATTATATAAAAATTCATTTAAGTAGTTATCGCCCCAAATTTCGATTTAACTTCGGTTCGCTGAAATTATTTCAAGTAAAGAACATTAAAAACTATTTCAAAACAAAAAAAAAACATGAACTGAACTTTTATTGGCTATGATAACATTTATTTCTTGTATATTTATTTTTTCGGGTAGTCGTTTGTTGGATTTTCTACTAAACACTCTTACTAAATAATATCGACGAAATATCGAAAAACAAAGAAAAAAAACAGCTTTGAAAAATAATTAAACTTTACTTACTTTAGTAAAATAATCCGAAACAGAAAAATGAGGTATTAAAAAAGTAAACACGTAATTACTTTAGTTTTTTAAAGCAAAAAATCGATATAAATATGAATAAGAAGAAAATGGCGCCCTTTTCAAGCAGAACAGTTTGGTTTCAGTTTTACAGTATTGGACAGTGTAGTATCGAGCCGTCGGATTCAGGGTTGTAGTATTGTAATGTAAAGAACACGGAGAAAGGGTTGTAGTCAACTGAATTCCTTCTAGTACACTGAAAAAATGCTTAAACAGATACATAAATTAAAATAGAAAAGTTATGTAAATGTTTTTAAAAAGACACGTAATCACGTGAGCAGGATTTTTCCTTCTTTTGACACGATAATAAGTAACGTTCTTATTTGTTATTATTTATTTATTTATCTATTTTCGAAAGGAAAAAACAGAGATATGCAAAATTTGTGTCGAGAATTGACTTCTTTTTTTTTTTTGCTTTCACTTTAAAAAGAACGTGAATTTATGAGGTGAATTTATTCGACACAATATGATTCAACTCAAAAAAATAAATAAAAGCTAACGTGAATTAAGATTAAATTTAAGGTGTTATTGTGGACCCTCACTCCTTTTAAAACCCCTTGTTAAACTTTGTGACATATTTACATTCTATGGAGGTCAGGCGCGAACGAACACCCCATAATTTTATTATACCATATTTCTTCAAACTGAAACATAATTATCAAAGTATACTTATGCAAATAGATATGAAAAGTATTTCTTAAAGTTTGTGCCATATTTCCACGGAGTACAGGCGCGAACGCAGACCCCACAATTTTATTATACCATCCTTATTTAAGTTAAAACATACTTATCAAAGTATTCTTATGTACATCTATATAAAAAACCCTTGTAAACGGGTTTTTTCCATTTTTTTATTTCCATACTTTGGGGGCCAGGCGCGAACACAGACCCCCACAATTTTTATGAACCACCTTTCTGCCAGATAAAACATACCTATTCCTGATCTTCGATGCATCTTCTCTCATTATATGTAATCAGCTTTTTAAAATAGTCAACCATATAGGAGCCTATTCGTGACCAGACACACACACACACACACACACAGAGACGTTCAGCTTTATATATATATATATATATATATATATATATATATATATATATATATATATATATATATATAATGTCTTAACGAATCCTACTTTAACGACTGCTGGAAAACCGCTTCTGTGGTACCAGTCTTCAAGAACTCTGGTGAAAGAACTGACCCACTAAATTATCGCCCCATTAGCCTCCTCCCGCTTTTCGCCAAAATATTTGAGTCCTTAGTTAATCAAGCCCTAGTCCAACACCTAACAGCTACTAAACTCCTGACCGACAAACAATATGGATTCAGGAGAGCCCGTTCAACAGCAGATATCTTAACTCTAGTCTGAACGTATATACCGTTCACTGGACAAAACATGGAAGGGTAGAACGGTAACCATTGATATATCTAAGGCTTTTGACAGGGTATGGCACTGTTATATAGGGATCTTATTAAGAGAGTCTTATTAAAAGTTTGTTGTTGAGGGATGTTGTTTTACTTAGAGAGTCTTATTGAGTGTTTTTCGTTGAGAGAGAGTCTTATTACAAGTGATGTTGTATCTTAGAGAGAGAGATGTTGTTGTAAGAGAGATTGTTCGTGTTATGATGATATTAAAAGTTCATTACTTAGAAGTATTGCTATGGAAACTCTTTGAGTGAGGAGATAGTGTTCAGACAGTCTTAGTGTAGATATGAGATGTAGAGTTCACATTGTAGATATGAGATGTGTATGTCATGACATTTTATAACACAGACATATAGACATATAATAACAATTCACTTTACCTTTTGCTGGAATCACAACATAAAGACGACGTTTACAAAAACACCTGATGGGTTTATTTCTTCACGACCGACCGTGGTTTTCATCATCAAGAATTCAAAGCTTCACATATTAAGTTTCAAAGTGACCGTCTCGCTTCTAGACGTTCGAATTCCAAACTCTCTCTGAGTTTTCTCACTAACTCTAACTAACTAACTAACTAACTCTCACTTCCTATATTGAGAAATCCATGCATGTCCGGCCAACGTGACCACAATTCACGTACCATCAACATGCGCGACCTGCACGTTTCCGAACATTCTGATTTCCCATTTTTTCTTTATTGTTTTCACAAAGGAATTCAACCTACATATCTAATTCATTTAACCCATATTTTATTATCCACATTCTTTCTAACAATGATAGTTTATTTATTATTTATTTCATCAGAATCAACAATTTACTGGACATTCCATTTAAACCTATTGTTCTTTAAAACTTATATCCAGGGTTCGATTCCTGCTTTCTCTCATTTTCATTTTAACTAAATCTCTCTATTTTTATACTTACATGAAAAGGGGACAGCCCTTATCATATAACAGCACGATGGCCTTCTAAGGAAAACTAGATCATATGGTATCACTTTAAGAATACACAATGTAATTAAATCCTTAAGATTAAGAGTCAGAGAAAAATCCAAGTTGTCCTCGAGCATCTAAACAATATGATATAAATGCGGGAGTACCCCAGGGGTCTATCCTTGGACCTTTATTATTCCTGATATTCATAAATGACCTCCCTGATCAAATTGTTTCGGAGATGAGTGTATTTGCCGATGACAACACCCTCTATAACAGGCATGAGGGCAAAACAAATGAACATATGTCTAAGGAAATCGCAGAATCACTAGAGGATGACCTCCAATCTGTAGTGGAATGAGGACAAAAATGGATGGTCACATTCAATGCTGCCAAGCTTGTTTCCTTCAATATCTACAAGAAATCTTTTCTGCCGCCAATAGCAAAGAATACACTGCCTGAAAGTACTTCTTTTAACCTCCTCGGCCTAACGTTTACAGGGAACATAAACTGGAATATATACATTGAGAGCATTGCCAAAGCGGCTGCAAAGAACGTGGGCTCTCTCTACCGTGCCAGAAAATTACTTACGCACGAAAGTATCCTGTACCTCTATAAGGCCACCATTCGCCCATGTATGGAGTATTGCTGTCACATTTGGGCTGGTGCATCTGCTGCTTGTCTTTCACTCCTGGACAGGGTTCAAACGAGAGTCGCTGACCTGATAGGTCCTGAACTGTCATCTAAGCTTCAGCCTCTGTCCCATCGACGAAATGTTGCATCCCTCTGCCTATTCTACAAATACTTTAATGGTGGCTGCTCTGACGAACTGGAAGCACTTGCGCCTCCTCGACGTGACTACCCCCAACAAACCCTAAGCAACTAAGTCCCACCTCTTTACAGTAGAGATCCCTAGATGTAAGAAAGCCTTTTATTCCAATAGTTTATTCCCCAGAACTGCAAGTCTTTGGAACCCCCTTCCGGGATACTACTTTCCCAACTGTACTGATGTGCAGAAGTTCAAGTGTAATGTGAATAAACATCTTTCTACTCATCTCTCTTCATAATGCCCCCACAAATTGTCCTCGATAGTAGCCCCCTACTTCAAAGTGGCACTTGCCTTGTTTGGGTTGGGGCGAAGACTGAATATATATATATATATATATATATATATATATATATATATATAGAGAGAGAGAGAGAGAGAGAGAGAGAGAGAGAGAGAGAAAGAGAGAGAGACTATTTTTTTACTAAAATAAATATGCTCTTCCCTTAATCTGGACACAATATATATATATATATATATATATATATATATATATATATATATATATATATAGTTATATATATATATATATATATATAGTTAGTAAAACTGGTAATTAGTAAAAACCTGAAGATATATAATATAATATAATTTAATGTAATATATATATATATATATATATATATATATATATATATATATATATATATATATATATATATATATATTGGTACTAAGTAGTAAGATTCAACTATTGCTTCTAATATAGGTACGTTCTTCAGTTACCTTCTTATCCTATACTCCTCGCCACACTGTGATACACTTTGTATTTTCCCCCACGTCACAATTAATTAACCTTACGACTGATATCGCGTATACATCAGAAATGCATAAGAAATACATAAGAAATAGATAAAAGAAAGTTAACTGAAGTTGAATTAACTGTGAATTAACTCAAATGATTTATATGGGAAAGACGTTCTAACTTTAACCCCAATGCGAGAACTAGGCCCAACTTTGACATTTATTCATGCTGATATCGATGCCGGCCTCTATCTGATTGGGGCCATGTACAATGAGCCTCTGACGAACAAATTTGGCCTTGGCTCGTTGTTATTCTCGCACGCGCACTGCTCGTACAATGCGACACGCGCAGTTGACGAGAAGGGAAAAGAAACGACTTTTTAATAGACTTTTTTTCGCGTTTAATAGAATTCAAAATAGTGTAACGCGAACACTTTATCCGCTATTCAAATTCCCATAAAACGTACTATTGTCACCTAAACAGCAGCGGTCATTTTATTTCCGTTGCCCCTCCCCTCGAACACAAATCCAATCAAGTGAAAGAGACATCCTCCTGTAACCGCCGTCGCATTATCCCCCTTTTATGGTTCTTTATCGTTTCTCACTCCCTCCCCTCCCCTATCTCTCTGTATCTATCTATCTATCTCTTATACAATTCAAGAGAGTAAAAAATATCTTCTTGTCATTTGAAGAGCATCCTTAGACCTGATGGCTATTCACACAGAAAGAAAAATAGAAAGAGAGGGAGAGATCATCTCACGTATTTAATCTCGAATTTTAGGCTTCAGGCATAAAACTGGGAACCCCGCCATATTGTTGTATTTCGATAAAAGGGAGAAGACGGACGGGCGGGGAGATGGGGGGTGGCTAAAGCTAAACTCAAGTTCTCTCACGAATTTCATAGACAATGATCCATACTGTTTTATGACATTTTGATTGGTTCTAAAAAGTGTAGTTTGCTTTTTTGATAACGTGATCATTGTGTTCTCTCTCTCCTTTCCTCTTTTAAAGCGGATTTTTAACAAAAGTTTTGACAACTGGCCAAATAATGAAGAAGCACATTTGTACCTCTACGGATATATATATATATATATATATATATATATATATATATATATATATATATATATATATATATATTATGTATTTAAATAAAATATTATGTACATAATTTCAGTATTTACTTCGACAATACGTAGGTTGAGCTAAGTAGTGAGTATATATATATATATATATATATATATATATATATATATATATATATATATATATGATTAGTTTTTTTGGAAAAAGAATTCCAGCAGAGTGCTCAATTAAAAGGAAAATCCAAATTTTAAGAGCGTACTTATATTTTGTGTACAGAAAGTTGTTAGTTGAGACAGATCATTGGTACCGTCGGTTTCAAGCCCGATAATAAGGCCCGTTTAAGGTATCCTTATCGAGCTCTCTTCAGCCAATATTCGTCTATCTTATAACCGGAAGTGTGAAGTATATATACCTCGCGAGTCCACGTTCAAATCTCGTTTTGTTTAATCCCCCCCCTTTTTTTTTTTTTTTTTATTTTTTTTTATCTATATATATATATATATATATATATATATATATATATATATATATATATATATATATATATATATATCGGGTAATGTAATACCTAATTTTCAACTTTGAATTATTTAAATTTAAGATCTAATTTCGAAAAAATGTTTTTTTTAATATATGAATCGATTTTAATTTGAACCCCATTTAATTTTAAAATCTC
The DNA here is from genome assembly GCF_053919585.1 of Euprymna scolopes. NCBI lineage: Eukaryota > Metazoa > Mollusca > Cephalopoda > Sepiida > Sepiolidae > Euprymna > Euprymna scolopes. Next base: position 118,659,909 of record NC_136491.1, read on the forward strand.
TTTCCTTATGTATAAAAACTTTAAAATCTGTATTGGTATCGGTTAAAAACTTAAAAATTCGTTTAATTATATCGAACATTTAAAAATTTCCAAAAATACGTTTAAAGTTTTAAAAAATATATTTTTAATTATATCGAATCACGTTTAAAAATTTCGAAATACGTTTAAAAATTATTTTTTAAAAACCCAAATCTTTCAAGGTTTGGGGAAGTGAGTATTTATCTATCCTAAGTGATTTCGCTAGTTTATTAACATTATTATATTTTTCTATAGTTTTAAATTCGAAATAGATTATAAATTACATTTATAAAATATAATATATATATATATATATGACATTAATTAAAAATCTATAATATAATTGCGATTAAAATCCAAGTTTACCGACTAATTATTTATGTATTTACAATTTTTTTTCCTTATATATATATATATATATATAAAAACAACATCTAAGTGTTGTTCTTTTCATTGATCCAATTTATTAGGAGACCCTTCCTTCTATGTATGCAACTTTTCAAAGCTTCACTCCTCACATTTAAACATTTTATTTTTGGGTCATGAATGGACCGGAGGATGTAGTATTTCTCTGCGTTACAGAGTGAGCATTGACTTAATTCCGGGACGTAGGCTGGTCTATGCTCTATTTTTCTCCATTTTATGGAAAAGGGTGTATTTTTTTCTTTAAGCTCCCACACGCGGGTAGCTAATGCTGTATTCATCCTTGTTTTAGCTCTAAAGGAGCTCATATGTGCATAATATCTTTGTTTAAATTGGCCTTTTGTCATACCTATATATATTTCCGGTATATTTGTGGATTGTTCCGTTACTGTGGCCTCATAGACAAGGGATTCAGCTTTACAATTACCCTCCAATGGACAGCTATTTTTGGTCCTACAAGAGCAGCCTGCGTTATCTATCTTTTTTGGTTCTTTGGATATTATCGACTTTATTGATGGAGCTGTCGAGTAACTAACTTTCACCGTGTTTCTATTAAAAAGTTTATGTAGTCTATGTGTTCTTGGAAAATGTTTGTCTAGAAGGCTAAGAAAACAATGCCCTACTCTAGTTTTAGTGTTCAATGAAAACGGAGGTAAGAACCAGATTATTTTCCGTTTCCTCTTTCGTTTTATATTTTCTTTATTCTGGGTTTGTTGAAATTTTATGTTTTCATTGAACCCACTTTGATGCAGTGCGTCATTATAATATGGTGCTGCTTTCTCGAACACTTCAGCGTTCGAAGAAAGCCGTGAAATCCTTTGGCTAATGTTCGCTACCATATTTTTAAACACTGTGGGTGGGTGGCATGAACCCTTAACCCACTCTAGATCTCGAGAAGAAAATACACAAACCCTTTCACAAACTAAATGAAAAACTCATGTATATAAATAAATGTTTAAATGTGAGGAGTGAAGCTTTGAAAAGTTGCATACATAGAAGGAAGGGTCTCCTAATAAATTGGATCAATGAAAAGAATAACACTTAGATGTTGTTTTTATATATATATATATATATATAAGGAAAAAAAATTGTAAATACATAAATAATTAGTCGGTAAACTTGGATTTTAATCGCAATTATATTATAGATTTTTAATTAATGTCATATATATATATATATATTATATTTTATAAATGTAATTTATAATCTATTTCGAATTTAAAACTATAGAAAAATATAATAATGTTAATAAACTAGCGAAATCACTTAGGATAGATAAATACTCACTTCCCCAAACCTTGAAAGATTTGGGTTTTTAAAAAATAATTTTTAAACGTATTTCGAAATTTTTAAACGTGATTCGATATAATTAAAAATATATTTTTTAAAACTTTAAACGTATTTTTGGAAATTTTTAAATGTTCGATATAATTAAACGAATTTTTAAGTTTTTAACCGATACCAATACAGATTTTAAAGTTTTTATACATAAGGAAAGAGATTTTAAAATTAAATGGGGTTCAAATTAAAATCGATTCATATATTAAAAAAAACATTTTTTCGAAATTAGATCTTAAATTTAAATAATTCAAAGTTGAAAATTAGGTATTACATTACCCGATATATATATATATATATATATATATATATATATATATATATATATATATATATATATATAGAGAGAGAGATAAAAAAAAAAGAAAAAAAAAGGGGGGGGGATTAAACAAAACGAGATTTGAACGTGGACTCGCGAGGTATATATACTTCACACTTCCGGTTATAAGATAGACGAATATTGGCTGAAGAGAGCTCGATAAGGATACCTTAAACGGGCCTTATTATCGGGCTTGAAACCGACGGTACCAATGACCTGTCTCAACTAACAACTTTCTGTACACAAAATATATATATATATATATATATATATATATATATATATATATATATATATATATATATATATTAAAGCCCCCAAGTTGGCATGAGCACTTTGTAAATATATTTTCACGCGACGCGTATTTAAGCAATTAAGCGAGGCCTACTATTTATTTGTTTGTAAACAAATGATGGTTTGAGCACTGTAAGCGACGAGCGGGTGTGGATTTAATACATTAATATATTTAGAGCACTGATTCGTGGTCCGATGATTAGAGGTGTCGAATGTCAACGCGACGATTGTAGGTTCGATCCACGGCTCGGGAAAAGTGTATGTCTAGCTGCACTGATGTGTCGTTATACAACGAAATAGTACTATATGTGGGTGATATATATATATATATATATATATATATATATATATATATATATATATATATATATATATATATATATATATAGTGGCGCCAAAAAAGAAAGTCCGTTTAATGTAACTCTTTGAACAACCTCATTTGATTGGCATCTTATTCCTCTACAATTAAACCTGTTCATATTTGACGTTTAATTAAAGTATCATAGTGTTCATGTCAGTTTAAAAAATTAACTTCAAATTGAGAAGGCAAAAAAAAAATGGAAAATTGTTATTTAAATGTAACTTAGAACACAAATACAACAGGAACACAATGAACTAGTTAATATTTAGTAGGATAGCCCTTCTGCAATTTGACAGCCTGTAATGTTTTTGAGCAATTCTTGAATTAGTTTGCAGCAATATTCCGGTGAAAATACATCCCACTTGTCTTTGATTATTGTCCAAAGTTCTTACAGATTTGAGATTTTAACATTGTGTAACTGTTGCCTGATGTAATGCCATACGTTTTCAATAGGATTGAGGTTTGGAGTTTGTGCAGGCCAATCCAAACACGGAATATCATGCTCTTCAAGGAACCTCTTGCCATTGCCCGCTGTGTGAATGGGAGCATTATCCTGCATGAAGGTGGGATTATCATTCAAGTTTCAGCCAAAGTAGGTTAGAAAATGCTCAGTCAACATCTTAATGTACTTGGTCGAATTAATTCGACCTTGCAAGCGAACTATAGGCCCTGGACCTTTGGCACTAAGAATGCCCCACACCAAAATGAACCTCCACCACCTTGCAGCGTTGAAACTGTACACCTAGAATAAAAAACCTTTGTCCTTCCTTCGACAGACGTACTGCCTATTGAACTTGCTTTCGTTGCTAAAAGCACTTTCTACCGATATGAAGAGTCATGATCTTCATTGCATCTGACGAAGTCCAGACGGTACTTTCTGTTCTTTACAGAAATCATTGGTTTGCGTCTTGCAACACAGCCTCGCAAATTATATTCCTTCAATCAGTTTTTAACTATAGAAAGAGGGCACTTTTTAACACGATTACACTGTTGTTGGATTCGGGGATCCGTTTCAAATCTGTTTCTGAGGCTGTGGATCTCGATAACATTGTCTTTTCTGTAAAAAGTAACTCTAGGACGACCAGATTTAGGAGCATCACGAACACTGTCGGTGTGTTGGTACTTTTGCACAGTAATTCGTACCGTTTTCTTATCACATTTCAATCTGCGGCCGATTTCTTAATTGGATAAACCAAAAAATGGAGATTAATGAGCTGCTGACGATCACTAAGAAAAAGTCGAGGAATATAGTCTGAATTGTTACGTTGTATAATCTGAAACAACAGCAACTACGATTAGAGATGCTTTTTGCCTAAAAGGTGGATATTTGAAGCTGGTTTTAAGCTCATTTGTTGTTGCGGAGTTTCATTTTGCCATCTCAATTTGAAGTTATTTTTTTAATTAACGTGAACACTGGGATACTTTAATAATAATAAAACGTCAAATATAAACAGGTAAAATTATAGAAGAATAAAAGGCGAATCAAATGATTATATGTTGTTTAAACAGTTACATTCAATTTTGCTTAAATTTGCGGTTTTTGAAAAGATGACTAGTATGGACTTTCGTTTTGGCGCGATATATATATATATATATATATATATATATATATATATATATATATATATATGTATATATATATAATGAGGGCGAAACTCGAGTCTTGGGCTTCCGGTTCGTTGGTTCTCATGGCTCTTGTGGGCTGCGACGTTGTTTGGCTGTGGAAATAATCATATATATATATATATATATATATATATATATATATATATAACAAACCAAGTTATATGTTCCTCAATGTTTCATTTCTATTTCAAGATTTCCTCGAGATGATTAAAGAAAAGAAATTACTAGTACTATCCTTTAATTTAATCCTCCCTAAAAAGTCTTTAAATAAAGACGAAACGTTGAACAAATAACTTAGTTTGTACTATTGTCATCTTTCCATCTCATTGGAATATTATTTCCTTTATTTTCAGCGTATACATATATACATATATATCGTCAAGGATGAGAGTTCATATAGAAACACAGCTTTAATGTGAATAAAATAAAATACGCATCAAGTGCGCTTGAAACCAAATCACAACGTAATATTAGAAAAATAAACAAATATTTTACTTCTTTGAAATTTATCACAAATATATTTCGGAAGTAGATTCCATCCTCAGTGTGTTGTCTTGTTTTCCTTTTCTTCTTCCTTGCCATGTTGTAAAGTTAGAGGAAGAAGTCTGTAAAGAGCTGTGCGTTGTATCTAACGGTTGTATTTTGAAATGTTTGAACTGTAGGCAACGCAAGAATAACGTCAAGGATGAGAGTTCATATAGAAACGCTGTTTTAATTTGAATAAAATAAAATACGCATCAAGTGCGCTTGAAAGCCAAATCACAACGTAATATTAGGAAAATAAACAAATATTTTACTTGTTTGAAATTTATCACAAATATATTTCAGAGGTATACTCCATCTTCAGTGTGTTGTTTTATTTCTTTTTTTCCTTTTCTTCTTCCTTGCCATGTTGTTAAGTTGGAAAAATATTGGTTTATTTTCCTAATATTACGTTGTGATTTGGCTTTCAAGCGCACTTGATGCGTATTTTATTTTATTCAAATTAAAACAACGTTTCTATATGAACTTTCATCCTCGACGTTATTCTCGCGTTGCCTACGCACAGTTCAAACATTTCAAAATACAACCGCTAGATACAACGCGTGGCTCTTTACAAACAGATTTCTTTCTCCAAATTTGTGTTAATTTCAAATTAGTTCGAATTAGAACTAATAAAATGGAAGTCTTCATATTTATATTAAACAAATCAACACGAGAATTGACGAATACGGGTATTTTAGCATCTTTTTGTTTTTTAATGAAGAACCTTACAGAAACAAACGTTTATAACTCAGCTATGGTGTAATGATATGAATGATTGGCACGATTTAATTTGAATATTTGATATCGTTGTGGTCAGATCACCATCTTGAAACTTCATTTATGTGATAAAAAGAAAAGATTCAAGCAGTTTTTTTTTTACAAAAGAGTCGCCGCTTATCAAGGCCCGAATCCTACTCGAGGATAAGGGATAATGTGTATCAGGAGGTTAATACGACAATACCGTAATGATGGATTGTAGTCGAAATTAGACAGAATGTTAGTATTTAAGAAGACGACCCAACAAGAACTTGTTTACGTTTGATTTGAAAACAACTATGTTGTAATCAGCTGAAAATCAACCCTGCAGTAAAAAGTTCCACACGTGGACAGTTCTATAAAATAAAATTTCTTCATGGAATTTACGTTTAGGTGTAGGCACAGATGGAAAGCAGGGGAAATTGTTAATAGTGCCTCTTGTTTGTTTGTTTGTTTGTTTGTTTGTTTGTTTGTGTTTTAAGGTAACAACTTATTAATATCCGGGGACCACCTAAGAATAAGATTTAAGTGTTTGGGTTAGGTAGATGGTGAGACGAGATCAGTCACGGTTGAACTAGATTATCTAAATGAACAACTCTAGAAATTTATTCACATTAGACTTGAAGACGACCAGCTAGGAAGGAGACAAACGGTATTGTGTTCCACAGACTCTAAACCACAGCTCTAGGAAAGAAACTCTGCTCATGGAATTTTCATTTAGTTTTGGGCACAGGTAGGGCATGAGCAAAATTGTTGACAGTTGTTTCAGATAGGCGAGTATTTGCTGTGAACGTTTTTCGGGAATGAACCATAGATTGGAGCTAAGTCGAACACCTATCATAAAAGTATCGATAGAACAGAGACAGACTCGCAACGTCTTTTCTGTGCGAAAGAGGGCGTAAGGATGCGAAAAGGTCATGTAGCTGTGAATGTTTTGCAGGGGACATCATAGATTTTGAAGAGTTATTTCCCTTTGGTTATTTCTTAGGGAGTTGGGCTTTAATTGTAAGGATAATTTTTAATGACCACAAAATGTTTGATACGTCGTTTAAATAGAGAATCTGTAGCATTTGTTTTTTTACTATTCACAGAGAACGAAAAATTTGTTTTATTTTGTGAGTTGTTTTTTCTTTACTTTTTGTTTTCTTTTCATTATTATTGTTGTGTTTTTATTGTTTGTTTATATATATATATATATATACATATATATATATATATATATATATATATAAACAAACAATATATATATATATATATATATATATATATATATATATATATATATATATATATATATATATATATATATATCCAGCGGATAGTCGTATATTGTGTCTGGACAAGTTCTGAAAGTGCTTATTCATTTCTCGTCATTATTTAAAAAATAAAAATAAAAAAAAACCTCTGTGCGAAGTCTTATATTTTTCTTTTTCAAAAGCATTCATCTGCAACATTCTAAGCCGTTCGCATCACTAGCGTGTATTTCTTTTGTCTTGACTGTGTAAGCCTTTGTCACGACCAACTTCCGGCGACACTCGAGGTATGCTAATGAGGCGTTCAGATAGTCGTGTGCGGGTCAGCCACTTCCTCGTTTCATTGAGTTAATGATATGGAAGGTGGAGCAACCGACGCGGCCAAGACCTGGCCTTTGACTCGCAGACACGAACACAGTTCGATCGACAACACAACGAAGGCAGGTGGACCGTCATCCATGACCGAACTTACGAGCCCGCCAGCTTAACTATTCCTATTATTAATATATCTTTTTTTAGCTTTCTTGCTTTCATTATTATTAGCATATATGTGTGTGTGTGTGTGTGTGTGTGTGTGTGTGTGTGTGTGTGTGTGTGTGTGTACAAAATCACCCAACGTTTTCTGGGATCGAATGATGATCAACAAATGTTCCACATTTCCAATACTTTTATTGTCATCCAAATCGATGAAATCGCCTATTTTTCAATCAAATCGATAGATTACCATGGTGCAGTAGTAAGAAGCTTCATACGCCTTCCCGCAGTGACTTAGTTCGCAATACATTGTATATTGCTCTGTAGAGAAACTACTGTTTATTTTATAAAATTAATTTTAGTCTTAAATGAAATTATTTTTAGGCTTACGTTCAAATTCTAGCCTTATATTTTAGACTTAAATTATTGCTTAAAATGTAAAAATAAAGTACCATGGTTTAATTGTGTTCTAAACAGAAACATTCATTTCGAACGCGTCCTTGTCTTATCAAAGAACATCCTGTTGATTTTATACGCTTGGCCCTTTTACTTGTGAAGTGATAAAACTTCTCAAATGCATATGTGATGTTAAGCTGTACCAGTGTTAACTTTGGTCAAAATCGAACTGTTCCTTTTTTAATCGGATTTTTGATTTGTGATACTTATCGGAGGCATTCCGATACAAAACTTATCTAAGAACACTCGCAGATATATAAAATACATTTGTGTGAAATTTCAAAAAATCGGCCCAGCCGTTTCAGAGTCCATAAGGAACTCTCTCTTTCTCTCTCTTTCTCTCTCTCACACACACACAAAGTACCTTTCATATAAATAATTGCTCGTCTGAGCTCCAATCTATGCCCCTCACCAATCTTTCACGAAAAACACGCGTCTAGCTGAAACCACTGTCAATAATTTTTCCCCACGCTTTATTTGTGCCTAAACCGAAATGTAGATTCCATGAACAAAGCTTCTTTCTCAGAACTGCATGCCTGTGGAACTCTCTTCCGTTAATCTGTTTTCCAGCTGACTACAATTTGGTTGACTTCAAGTCTAAAGTAAACAAATTCTTGATGAACCGTCCCATTAAATAATCCAATTTACCAAATTTCTATTACTAACGATTACTAAGAAATTATCCCATTAACTACTGTACACTCAATAGCCCTTATCCTCGAGTGGCTTTCGGGCCTTGATAAGTGGTGACCCCCTTATAAAAAAACAAATATGTTCTATACATTCGTTAGTTTGTATATTTTTATGACACATTAATCCTTTTTATTAGTAAATCAATTCTGCAATTTAGAAACCTTAGACCGACTCATTAGACATTTTTTTGTGTTTGCTAATAGGATAAGAGATCGGGATTCAATACTTGGCCGAATAATACAAAAAAAGGTTACTTGATACTTCTTTGCTAACTATTCAGCATTACAGGGTGAGGATCAAACTATTCAGCATTACAGGGTGAGGATCAAAGTTAAGTAGATGAATCTCGGAAAAGAAGTGGCGCCCTCTCCTACACGTCGATGTAGTAGCTAATAAAAAGGAAGCCTTCGGGTCGCCGTTGACTATGGTTTGTCATACTAGTTTTAATACCTGAACATAATACATATTGTATATCGATGCCTCCGATCAGTCTCGAGAGACAACGGAGAGTAGCTGCGCGTGTAATTGTGAGGCAAGAGTTGCTCAATCTCAACCACACCTCTCCTGAATCGGCACTGATTGAGTCTAGTGGCAAGGAGAAGTGCTAGATGACTGAAAACAAACTCGGAGCAAGTTTTTTAATGAATTCTAAAGGCAAGAAATTCCAGAAAATACTAGAGTATAAAACCTTCTGACATCTCTGGGACCTCTACATTGAAGGAGTGCGATTTTGCTGTTAGACAGAATAATCGTGGATGCTTATGTTGAAAGGGAACAAGTGCACCACATTCTGTTGAACTACTTGCAAAACACCTGTGATGTAGCGAATAAAGTTCGAAGTAAAATTTAGTTTTAAGTGACACTCTTCTGGGGGCTGAAAGCTCAATCTTCACTGCAGTCAATATTAAGAATGCAATTGTGAATTACTTATGTCTTTTACTCGGTCATGGCTGACGGAAGAAAAGCATTATACTCCAATGGATTAAATAAAAAGGTATCGCAGATTCCCGAGTTCAACAAGTTCTACAAAATATATCTGAAGAAGGTCGGGGGTTATATATATCGAAATGTTATGAGAATAACACTCCAGGTGAAAACAGTAGTCTGAATAATCCAAATAATGTAAATTACTAATACTCATTTAAATAAATCAGAAACTGAGTGATTGGTATACGGCACCGAAGTTAAACAACATTGAGCCTGACCAGTACCAGATGGGTTACCATTTGGGAAGGCGGAGCGCTGTATGTACCGCGAGGTAAAATACCAGGTTGAGAAAATGGCGCAGTCTATCTTTCTCTCGAGAGTAGATGGGACTCTCTTAAACCGTGATAGACAACCCCATCTAGTGATAGGATCACGATAAAAAAAATACCCTTGATAGCCCTAGGGAAGCATACAGTATTCAGCTACAGACAAGATTTGAATTAAACTACAAACTCGTGTAGTGAGTTCCATTTCAACTGTGGCCGCGCTGGATGATACTGGGTGATTGTGTTATTAATTATTCTGCGTTTTATTTCTGTCTGCATTGCAATTCTACTCAATATTCTAAACCAGAGCAATTATCTGCCTTCGACAAAATACATCTGAAGAAGGTTGGAGGTTTCTAGACAAGAAGGTCACCACATATCAAGGCAGGTGGCCACTAGAAAACAAAGGTTAATGTGCGTACGGTAGTCATTGGAACAGTAGCGTAGTAATCGTTTGTTGTGGAAATTTGGTATAATTACATTATTTACGATATTGACTTGTTTACGGTAGACTTGAAGACAACAATATTGTAGTTAGCTGGAAAGCAGACCAGCGGATCAGAGTTCCACAGGCGGACAGTTTTAGGAAATAAGCTTTGTTCATGGAATCCACGTTTAGGTTAAGGTACCGGTAGAGAGTGGAAGAATTTATTGTTTTGGTTACATGAGCGTTTTTTTTTTTTTGTGAAAGATTGTCGAGAGAGACCATAGATTAGAGCTCAGTCGAACACTTGCCATGAAAATAAGGATAGAGCAGAGGCAGAAAATAATTGTTAAAAATTTCGATATCTATTCTAACCAGCAATTCAAAAAAGTGATTTAGAATACTAAAAGAATATTCAAATGGAATAAGGAATATTTTTCATTATCTTTCTCGCTTTTTAACTTTTGATGAATTAATAAATAACTAGTGGGACCTGTGGAAATTTTTGTATGTCTTTTGTTAAAATTGCAAAAGTATTTATCTAAGCTAGTAGGGACGCCCGGAGTAGTACGATCGTAAAATACGCTAAAATACGATATTTTGATTGATGCAGATTTCGTATATATTATTATAGAGTTAATTTTCTATTGATTTTTATATATTATAAAGTTGTGATTTCAAAAATAAAAGATATATCCATATGACTAGAGTGCATCAGCTTGAATCGAAACTGAAACCAAAACTTATGATATATATATATATATATATATATATATATATATATATATATAGTTTGTTCCTTCGGCTATAGCCGAAACCAACATTTATGAAGAATTCTTGGTAAAATTATTTATAAAAAATTCGATGGCGCGAGTGCCATCAGCTATAATCGAAACCGGAAGCAAAACTTATGAAGGATTTTTGGTATCTATATATTAATACGATAGCATGTGTGTTATTTTCTGTGTTATGAATACATTCGGGTCGTTTAATTGTTATGTACTTCCATTACTTGTAATAAATAATTTTACTAAGAATTCTTCATAAGTTTTAGTTTCGGTTTCGATTATAGCTGATGGTACTTTAGTCATCTATTTTTCATAAATAATTTTACCAAGAATTCCTCATTAGTTTTGGTTTCGGTTTCGGCTCGATTTGAGCTAATGGCACTCCAATGATCTATTTTTTTCTTTTTATCAAGAATTATTCATACATCTTGGTTTCGTTTTCGATTTCAGCTGATGGCACCTTAGTAATCTATATTTTATAAATAATCTAATCAAGAATTTTTCATAACTTTATGTGTCGATTATAGTTTAAGGAAAGAAGGAAATAAATTTATAATATATATATATATATATATATATTTATATAGTTTGCGATTCGGTTTCGATTCAAGCTGATGAACCCCATTCATATGGATATATGTGTTTTTTTTTTGTTTTGTTTTTTTTTAATCGGAACTTTTTAATATACTTGCGATGTGTGGTTGGATGGGGTCGTAAAATGAAAACAAAGCAAGGTAGAACCCTGTTAAAATATAACAAAAACAAGCAATGTTAAAACTATTATAAAAAAAATCGTGAAAAAACAAAAACAAGCATAAAAATGAACGTGATGCAATACGAACGGTCCGGCGGTGCCTGAGTGTTTGAAAAATCCCAAAAAAGTTCGAGGGGGGCTCGAACGCTAATCATTGAGGCGGAAGCGCAAAAAATCGTGACGAATTAACCCAAAAGTGAATTAGGTCAAATATCAATTCCGCAGTGAAGTTTGTTTTGGTTTAGTTTCAGTAGTCGCGCATCACACTCGAATTCTAAATGAATTTTTTGTTTTCTCGAATTCTAAATTAATTTATTTGTTTTAATTTTAATGTAAGTGTAATGCAAAAGAAATCACGATATCGTTGCGTTGTAATAATAAATATCAAAGAATGAATTCTTTGTGTAAAAGTAAATGTTGAGTGAAAGCACTAATAAATAAAGGTTATAGTTAGATTTTACGGTTAGAGTCGTTAAAACCGGAAGTAAGAAGAGGCTAGTCTCGCAGCTTGCGTCTTACACTAACTAAAAAAAAAGGCAAAAAGAAAATAATAATAATAATAATAATAATAATAATAATAATAATAATATTAATAATAATAATAATGATAATGATAATAATAATAATAATAATAATAATAATAATAATAATAATAATAATAATAATAATAATCGCGTTTTCTTTTTCTTTTCTTTTTCTTTTTATTTTATGATGGGAAAAACAGGAAGCATAAATCATGGAAAAAAGATTTTTAAAAACGGCATAAATAACCTTGTACGATTCCAAACCGGTGTTTCCTCGTACTGTTCCTAGTGAACGCATCCGCTGCGGTGTAAATGGGGAACGGGGAAAGGAGGAATCTAATAGAGAGAAAAGATGCTGCAACTTCCATTGAATGTAACCGATTTTGGCAATGGACTCTCACTGGAAAAAATATAGGAATGTACCATTGTCGTGGAACTGTAGAGGCACACCTCAGATAATATGCTACAGTTTGTACCCATTACATTTGCATGTAATGTCATGATTTTTAATTCTATTAAGGTCAAAGTCGGAGGAAAAGGCTAAGATAAGATAAAAATCGATAGAACATTAACTCCATAATAATATATATGACATCTGCAAGTATTAAAATATCATATTTAAGCGTATTTTACGACCTGGCTACGCCGGGCATCCTTACTAGCTTGGATAAATACTTTTGCATTTTTAACAAAATAGCTACAAGAATATCAGCGCGTCTCCATTTACACTTAATATCTACAGAATGCCAACATCAATATATTACATATGAATCAGTCCCCTGTGGAATTTCCATATATTCCGCTAGTAATTTTTTATTACAAGAAATGGAAGGTTATAACAATTAAACGACAGTCACTCGGAAGAAAAAAGATGTAAGCGTAACACAAAATAACACACACTATCGTATTAATATATAGATGTAATTCAAAAAACAATTTAGTTTTTCCTTATATTGACGCTTTATGTTGAGCATTTCTTTATCAAAATAGGATCTAATATGAAATATATATATTTATATTACTCTTTTAAGTTATAATTTTTATACATCCATAACTACAATGACGATCTTTGGCTTGCTTTTCCGTTGGACTATGTCTGCAATGCTTCGGCGGGGACGGGGATTCTGGTAACTGGGTAACCTTTGGTCTCATTATCAACCGATCAGGTCTGGATCCGAAGATCCAATTCCAGCTTTGAACTGTAAAGCCACAGTAGATGCGGCAGTGCACCAGACGAAATGCAGAATTCCATTGTCTCATTAGACAGAAGGTTGGCATCCGATGTTAGATTCCGTAGACTGTAAGAATTATGGTTTATGTTATATTTGGTTAGGATCCCTATGTGATAATTCGGTCCCCACGTTGCCCTCTTCTACATAAGAATGGCTTTTCTATTTTAAATACAAATTTGGAAATTACAATGCTATTATGTCGGAATTATCTTGCCAACTAGTAAAGGGGAGGGGGGAGACATTAAGGCTTACAACTAATCTTTTCTTGTAAAGGTAACAAGGTAATGATGTCGACATTTTAACACATGTGTATTCTGTCTAAAACTCCGAAGAATGCTACTCGTAAATAGACTGAATGCAGAACATCTTATAGACTCAACTTCTCGTTCGGCGAGATTTGACGAAACTAAATTGTCTATATTACGCGTCAAATCCGAGCATCCGGTTTCGGGTAACAGAAAAATGGTCTGGCGTCGTCCATAGATAGGAGAATTATTTTATTTCCCTTTCCAGGCCCATTTCCGGTAAGTTCAACACGTCCAAATTATCACAATTATTTTAATATTTAAAATCTCTATAATAAAAAGTGTAGCTTCATTAACAAGTTAAATATTTCAATCCTTTCTTTTAATATGTAATAGTTTTAATTAATGCTTTTAAGAAAACGCCAATAAGTGACACCCGCCACAGACCCCTGAGGCTAGAGCCACGAAAAAGAAAGAAGAGAGAATAAATAATTAAATAGATAAAGCAAAACTGATTTTTTCGAACTTCTCTCTATTTGATTTATAATCTCTCGATGTGTCTCGTTTTGTTGTAATTGTCCCTCTTTTTATGTGTATGCGATACAACTTCCGTGAGATATAATCACTATATTTATGACACGATAATAGGTAAATTAAGCGTGGGCCTGGTGTTGCTGAATACACCAGGACAAATGAAACCAGAGAATATTGACAGTGGTAATACTTTGAAGAATTGTCTGAGTATCGAGATGACTGAGATTGTTATATTTGAAGTATAAATGTTTTTATATAAAATTTAGGGGTTTTTTCCTGATTCTTTTATATGCAAATCAATGCGTATTTAAGTATACCTTCATGTTCCTTATGGATAATCTAATATAAACCCATCTCTTCCAGACACAGTTAGCCCTCACTACACGATTAAGCACACAGCTAGCCCTCACTACACGGCTAAGCACACAGCTAACACTAATACACGGCTAAGCACACAGCTAGCCCTCACTACACGGCTAAGCACACAGCTAGCCCTCACTACACGGCTAAGCACACATTTAGCCCTCACTACACGACTAAGCACACAGCTAGCCCTCACTACACGACGACGCCAAATAAAAAAACGGCTTTAATTGTATTTTAAGCTCCTCATTTAAAAGTGACAACTTTTAGAAAATTAACTTAATCTTATTTTAAATTCTTCATTTAACAGCGACGACTTTTCATAAAGACAACTGAATCGTATTTTATTCGTCTCCATAACTTGACGACAGTATTTCTCAAAAAAAAAAATCATTCCGTTGTTCATCTAAATGTTTCCCGAACTGCACCTTTCAATCGTAGTTGCAGACCTTCCTCCATCTAGGTTATTTGGCACAGCTCACTCTAGATCTGAAGTGAGTCTAGATCTTCGAATCATACTATTATTGGAGTATCCGTTGCCACTGAATTCAAGGATTAGATGAATGTCGAATTGTCTTAATTCCATAGTTCTAATAAAACTAAAATAGTTTGTGGTCAAATTAGGATTTTAAAAACTTATAAAAAATAACTGCGCACGACTCGTCTCTTTCGTCTTACCGCAGTCTTATGTCTTTTTCGGACTGCTGATTCGTTGATATGCAAATCAATGCATACTAACAGCAAGTTGAGATTCTTTATTAAGTTCCTTAGCGTGGAAATACTTTCATTTGAAAACCATTTTTAAAAAGTTAGATTTGAGTTTTTTTATGTAAAGTTGAGATCGTTTTATTTGCAATGTGGACATTTTAACATTAACTTTGGGGTTAAGGATTTGTTTATTAAAATTAAGATTTTGTTTTTATTGGAAATTGAGGTTTATGAATTTTAATGTTGATTTCTTTAATTACAATTTGAGATGCTTTTGCTTGAGTCTATGAAGATATACTTCTCCTTCTCCCCTTCTGCTCTCCTCCTTCACCAACTACAACCACAACTATTACTACTGCAATACCATTCAACCAAATTACGTGGTTTCTATTATAAAAATGATAGGTTAATAATAATGATAGAAAACAATAAGATATTTGAAAAATAGTGGGAGTGGCCACAGAAAAAGAAACAGACGACATAATTTACAGGCAAATTGATATTACGTCGCTCATTACGTCGTAACGAAAGAGGAAAATGGCGGAAGACCGAGAACAAAGACCGCGAAGGCGACGGAGACAGTAAGTAATACAAACAGGACGCTTTCAAAAAAAAAATTAAACCGTGTCAATGATGGGACACAAAGTCTGCAGATCTGACTGGTAACATAATGGCGTCTTTGGAATAATAACTAACATCATGAATCTTTAACATTCCATCAACAAATAAAAAAAAAAAGTTATGGTAGAATAACTATGTGCGGTAAGGATTATTATATACTTTTTCTACGAGTGTGATGCGAGAATGTGCGTGACTTGCAGACGAGAGGCGCGACAGGTAGGTGCAGGAAACGACAAGAAACTCGCCGTAAGATTATTATCATCATTGTCATACCACAAATGAATTGGCATATATGTCGGTGAAGCGACAGTGTATGTATATATATATATATATATATATATATATATATATATATATATATATAAAGCTCTGTGTGTGTGTGTGTGTGTGTGTGTGTGTGTGTGTGTGTGTGTGTGTGTGTGTGTGTGTGGTCACGAATAGGCTCCTATATGGTTGACTATTTTAAAAAACTGATTACATATAATGATAGAAGATGTATCGAGACACAGGAATGGGTATGTTTGATCCTGCAGAACGGTGGTTCATTAAAATTGTGGGGTATGCGTTCGCGCCTGGTCCACAAAGTATGGAAATAAAAAATTAAAAAAACTTTTACAAGTGTTTTTGATATAGATGTACATAAGAATACTTTGATAAGTATGTTTTAACTTAACTAGGGATGGTATAATAAAAATGTGGGGTCTGCCTTCGCGCCTGGCCTCCATAGAATGGAAATATGTCACAAAGTTTAACAAGGTTTTTTGATACAGATCCACAGAATACTGTGATACGTGTTTCAGTGTGAACAGGTATGATATAATAAATTATGGATGTTATCTATTTTATTTTTACTTTCATCATATTTTTTTTCGTTTTGTTTTGATAGCCCAAAATTCGAAGCTATCTCTTTACAACTCTTCCTTTTCATAACCTATCATACTTTAATAAATCAGAGTCCATTTTCTGTAGGCTGTTTTTGAACCCAGTCAACGACGGGTACTTTTGCTAGTATATATATATATATATATATATATATATATATATATATATATATATAGTGTGTGTGTGTGTGTGTATAGTGTATATGATTACTTTATTTAAGATATAGAATATAGAAGATATAATTTTTTCGTTAATTTTTCAGTATTTACTTCAACAGTGCTCAGTACACGGGTAGAGCTAGATAATAAGTTATGAAAATATACAGGAAAATTAAGCTACACAGAATATTTCGCCTTTCATTCTTAATCTCACGAGAATGAAACGCGGAATATTCTGTGTAGCTGAATTTTCATATATACTTGCATAACTTACTATATATATATATATATATATATATATATATATATATATATATATATATATATATAATTATTTACTATTATAATTAAATACCTACGGACACTAGAGTTTCATCCTTTCAGGAATCTTCAGTGCAGGGTGTCACAATTAACACCAGTTGATAGTTGAAATTAAACATTTTCTTTTTAAATGTTTTTTTACGTCAGTCAGAGTGAAAATTGATTATCCACTGACACATGTTTCGTCGTCTACGACTCATCAGAATGGTTGGATCTAGCTAGATTCGAAATCGGGACCCCATGGAAAGAAGCGTAGACCTCTACCACTAGGCTATCTCGCACGATTGCTTGAATGTATCGCGTTTTTTATGTAAATGTTATATTTTTTTTACTTATATATACCCGGATTAAGTTTATTCGCAGGATAGAAATCCAGATAATTCCAACCGGATTAATATAATAGTGCTCAATAGTAAATAGAGCTATTTATATTGGTATTTTTATTCATACAGACACAAACTTCGCAACACTGACGTGATGATATTTCGATCAGTAGTTATTAATAATTAAGATCACCATCGAGCGAAACGTTGGTCTTTTCTTTTAGATGTTCATATTGCACAGACATTAATAACTACAGATCGAAGCATTGTCATGCCAATGTGTATTGAAGTTTTTACATGTCTGTATGAAGAGAGCTTCTGTATTTAGGTAACATTATTTCAGTTTACTAAACTTTTTTTTAACATAATAGAATTCTCCAGTTTGGTTATATCTCTAATTTACGCAAAAAAAAAAGCCAAAGATTATTTTGGAATGCCAAATTGCTTAAAAAGACCAAATTGGCGAAATTCGGCTTTTTAAAAGGCCAATCTGGCAACTTTGGACAAGAATAATACAGTGGCCTCCCTTTGATATAGCCTCGTTTTCAAACATTATAATAATATATTATTATTGCTGTAATGGTTTGAGAAAGGAAGTTGTAGTAATTCCGACGTGCAGCGGTTCTTTAGTGAAGAAAGAAGTCAGCGAAATGTTACGTAAAAACGGGAATATTCGAAAAAAACAGGGCAAAAAGAACATTGTTTGCTAAGAAGTTCTAGATTGAAGGAATAAATTAAAGATTGTCTCTTACAATATGATTTTATTATTTGTATTGAACTATGTAACACAATACTTCTTTTGGAGTATTTATTAGTGTTAAGTGTTGACATATTATGTTAATATTTATTTATTTATATTATGTTTATTATTTATTAATTTATCTCACTGGGATCAGTTCTATATTTAACATACAAAAGACACTATTCTCATAGAAATGTTAATAAAGTCATATTTGCTGCGTGTTATTGATTTTTTCTGCCTCCCAAAAAGTAATTTTTGCGCTATTCAGAAAAATATCAGCTTCATCAAAACATAAATATGAAAAAAATATATATAAACGCTAGCTACCTTTAATACATCCAAAACCATGCTTCTATCTTTTCATCACCAACGCTCACATACCTACCTTGCCCTGCTAAAATATTCGTACTTGACAAGCTTCTGGCATTGGCCTTTACTTCTGACCTGAAATGGAAGACCTACATCAGATCCATTGCTAAAATCACGGGAAAGATGGTGGAACTCTTTTACCACTCCGGAAGGTATCTCACTCCCGACGCAATCCTCTACGTGCACAAGAGTCAAAGGTACTTATGCAGTTTAAAGCTCGTTTGTTTTTTTTTTTCGTGAGTCTTGCTCTGCGACGCCCGGCGAACGACGAAAACCGCCGGATCATACCGAGTGAGTAAAAAGAGACGCGAGCGAGTAGATGGTAAAAATTGGAAGAAAAAAGGGGCAAGTATAGAGTTTAAAGGAAAAGAAAAGAAATAGTAGAGTATCATTGCCCCCAGCGTAGTATAAACACCCCCAACCTCCCCATGTTAAGAACGGCTTACGGAATAAACACCCCAACATCGAAAGCCGTTCTTAACATGGAGAGGTTGGGTGTTTAATCCGAAAGCTGTTCTTAACATTAGGAGGTTGGGCGTGTATATTCCCAAAGTAGTTCTTAACATGGGGAGGCTGGGGAAGGTCGGAAAAAAATACCAAAATAACTTTCCATACACAAACAAAACAAAATATATTTGTTCACTAATTCAAAGAAACAACTTTTATTACCAAAAAAAAAAGACAAAAACGCAGTTGCCATAAAAAATAAAACAGTAAAATTTACGAAATTATTACGTAGGTTGTTTGTCTTATTTTCTTTATTTTTGTTCGTTTTTTATTAACTTCCGTTCGCTCGATAAAATCCGGGGCTCATGGAAAAACGGGTTTAAACTGCAGAAGTACCGAGTCAAATACGTCCTAAGATGGAGTAATGTTGCCACATCTGACGTGCAGCTCCTAAGAGCGGCCTTTCCTGCCTTGACAAGGTGCAGAACTATCTTCGAAATCTAGTGAGCGATGACCTTTTCGCCTTTCTACTTCTTTCTCACAGGAGAGACGTTACGAGTCTATCTCTGCTCTATCGGTAATTTAATGGTAGATGTTCGACTGAGCTCCAATCTATGGTTCCTCCCCATAAAATTCGCAACAAATACTCGTCTATCTGAAACAACCATCAACAACTTTCCTCACCCTCTATCTGTGTCCATGAACAGAATTTTTTTTCCTAGAACTGTCCTTCTGTGGTACGCACTACCGAGTGTCTGCTTCCCGGCTGACTATAACATAGTCGTCTTCAAATCTAATTTGAATGAATTCCTATAACGTCCATTAAGATAATTTAACTTTACCCATGTTCTACTGTGATTGATCTTGTCTTATCATTCACTTAACCCTCATCTTAGAATGTACTTGATAAATGGTGATCTTCCCTGAAAAATATTTTTGTTGATTAAATATATTTCTCATTCTGTGGAATTTCCGCGGGTCTTAATAGTTTTTATAATAATCTCTTTTTTTCGGAGGAATTTAGTAGTTCTCCAACAAACGACTTGGAAAAATCAAATATGCAATAAATAAATGTTACTACAGTTAATAAAAGTTACTTTTGTATCCAACCCTGCTCATTGTTTTTTTTTGTTTGTTTTTAGTGTCGTTTGAAATGCTCTTATTAATCTCAAATATTAAGTTTTTATTACCTGTTTTGCAAACAAGATGGCGGCCCAGAATCTTAGTCATGGGAGACGAACGTGTCATCATATTGTCCATTAAACAGTTCATAAAACAAATAGTTGAGATTAAAAAGAGTATTTAAAACTACTTTGAAACAAAAAAAAAGAGCTAGGCAAGTTCAAAAGTAACTGTTATTGATTATGGCGATATTTATTTATTGTATACTAGCAGGGTGACCCGACGTTGCCTTGGATTTAATTATGATCAATGAATGTTTCCGACTCCCATATTTTTTCATCGAAATCAATGAAACAGCCCATTTTTCAATCAAATCGATTGATTGCCAGATTTAATTGGGAAACCATCACGATGCACCGGAAAGGAGCTTCACATGCCTCCTCGCAGTGACTAAGTTCACATTATGTTCTAGTCTACATTGCACTGTAGAGAACCTACTGTTGATTGTATAAAATTATTTTTATAAAATGGCTTGGATTAAAATTTAAAATACAAAATTCAAGTATAATAAAACAAATTAAATTAAGTTTGGAGAGTCTACATCTGAAAATGGGTTTTCAAATATGTTTGGAATAACAATTACCGCGACCGCATACGATTTCCTTATGTCCAAAGAGGTGCCATAAAATTTTAATCATTTCAGAAGAAGCCGATGACAGACACCAGACACCCCAATGTACAGCAGGCTCAAATAAAATTTACCCCCCCCCCGCCCAGAGTATTTAAAAAAATTGAATGATCATATGAACTTCCTCTTATGAGAGCGCATAGGCATTTTAGCGAATAGATGCGAAACAATTACAAAGGCAATAGGTAAGTTATCTCTCAATAAATGACCAATAAATAAAATAAATTTAACTCTGCTAATCAATGTTAAATCTGTAAATGAGATTTATAATCCATTCTCAGTATTATGTTGCAAAGAAACAACTTCTAATAAAAATAAAAACAATTTGTGCTTGTTTTATTTTTTATTTAAAAATTTTAAAGAATCGGTTTGGAATTGGAAATTAGACTATAATATTTCCGATACAGATTCCGATACCTCAAAAAGTTCCGATTTTTCCGATTTCCGATTAATCGTCCCAACAAACACTATATATATATATATATATATATATATATATATATATATATATATAATGAGAGAGAGATTATCATATAGAAAATACCGCGAGAGATCTTACTAAGATTTCAATTTATTTTCATGTCGTACCTAAAATCTTCGTATTTCGTTATCTTTTCCCTTTCAGCCCTGTTTAACCAGCATCGTTGGATACACTAACTTATACTGTCAAGCTTAGTAGCTCCATTTTCTTGGTACGTCGCTCTAAGAAATACATAGTTATAATGGATGATGTATGACTCATTTACAACTGATATTTCTGACACGTGTTTTCAGGACTTGCTGCTGCATTCAATATCGTCCAGTGAATTTTTTTTTTCTTTTTTCTTATATAATTTTTAAAATGCGCGACTAAATCAAAATTAAGGATAAACGTGTCTTTACTGCATCCCGAGCATCGCCGGTTAGAAACAGTGAGCATTATAATAAAAAATATATTTAAAAATTATATGGCGTAAAAGAATGAAACCAATCACAATATAATTTTCATAATATACGAATGATTCAGAGGCGCCTGACGCAGTCAGATAAACCTTCTGGTTGGGTTAGTCCTGGGGTAGCAAGGGTTGGTCAAAAATATAAAGAACGATTGAACATGGTTCATACATTGTGCAGCCGATTGTCACATCCTGGTGCCGCTCGGACACGGTGGCCATTGTTTCCGCCAAGTTTATTGTTGTCTTGTCTTGTCAACAAGGCGTCGGCATTCCTTTCGTTCTCGATTTTCCAAAGACAAAGTTCTTTGCCGTAAATTTCGCCACCGGATGAATGAATTGAGTTTACGGATACACACACAACTTTTCTTTTCAGGTATTATAAAAGAATGTTTACTAAACCGGACGCCGTCGTCACACTCAATTTCAATCCTGTTATTAACAGCACACCAGTACACACACACACACACACACACACACACACACACACACACACACACACACACACATATATATATATATATATATATATATATATATATATATTACAATAGAAAAATGCGAGCATTAAAAGTAATATGGTTAGGCTTAAACATGGAAAAGTAAAGGACTAGTTGCTAAAACTGGAAAAGAAAAGAACAAGATATTCTAGTTTATAAATTGAATTTTAAAAAAAATCCCCTCCTTACTTATTTTTTCGATTTTGAACACCAGAAAATTCATAACTTTTGTTTTACTGAACGAAAATTGAAAATTTTATTTTCAAAAGCTGAGGTGATCTATAAATTGTAATAATTGTTTGAAATTTGGTCGAAAAATGAGTGAACGGTGAAGATTTAAAGCAGTTCTAAATGACTAAAACTGCCACTTAATCATATATTCAAACACTACTGTGTTTGAATGAGATATTGGGAAAACCCAATAAATTTTCTTCCCCTTTGCCTGTCTGGTAACAAAGGTATTGAAGCTGTTTTTTATTTATATTTTTACCGTGATTTTTTTATTTATATTTTACGGTGATTTTTTTATTTATATTTTTACCGTGATTTTTTCTGTATATTTTTACCGTGATTTTTTATGCATATTTTTACTGGGAGTTTTTTTATTTCGCAAACAGGATCCTGAAGAGAAGCGTGTGCTCCATCCCAACTATCATAAATGGACATGGGGTAATCTCGTCAGTATCCGACAAAACCAAACTCTTTGCCAAAAACTTTGCAGCTAATTCTACCCTTTGCGACCAAGGCCACCAACCTCCAATATTTCCTCCTGTATCAGAAAACACGCTATGTGATATACAAATATCTGTTCGTGATGTTGTCAAGCTAATCAAAAACCTTGATTCCAGTAAAGCAACCGGCCTTGACGGTATTCCAATTATAGTACTAAAAAAAACTTCAACCAGAACTAGCGCACATACTTGCAAAACTTTTTAAACGTTGTCTTAAGGAGAATTGTTTCCCATCACCCTGGAAAATCTCATCAGTATGCCCTGCATTTAAGAATTCAGGTGATCGCTCATCCCCCTCTCAGTACAGGTCAATAAGTCTTATGTGGGTCATGATTAAGTTGCTGGAATCTATGTTAAATAGAGAAGTAATCAACTATCTTAGCAAAAATAACCTTCTTGGTGACACGCAATATGATTTCCGTTCTGCTAGATCTACAGCAGATGTGCTTACAGTTATATCTCATAGGATGAGTGAATCGCTCGACGGAGGCAATCTTTCTAGCGCAATTGCTCTTGGCATATCAAAGGCTTTTGATAGATTATGGCATAAAGGTTTACTTCACAAGATCTCCAGCTATGGTATAGCTGGAAATGTCTTCTCAATTATTAAATCATTTCTCTCTGATTGGTTTATAAGAGTAGTAGTTGATGGGCATAAATCAGAAGCTCTCAGTATTAATGCTGGAGTCCCTCAGGGGTTCATCCTGGGCCCAACTCTCTTCCTGATCTACATTAATGATCTTCCAAATCACATCTTTACATCATCGTAGACATTTATGCTGATGACACTATTATCTATGGTAGCACATCTAAGACCGTAAACGATCAAGTTCTCTCTGATTCGCTCTCCTCTGATCTTGAGCAAGTGGGACAATGGGGAAAGAGGTGGCTGGTTACTTTTAATGCATCTAAAACCAAGTTTTTATCTTTACATCATCAACGCTCTGATCCCTATCTGGCATCAATTGAAATGAATGGCTCTCGTCTTGGGGAGGCCTCATGTTTTGACAAGCTTCTTGGCTTGAACTTAACTCCTGATCTTAAATGGAACACATACATTAAATCCGTTGCCAAAGCCGCTGGAAAAATGGTAGGATCTTTCTATCAATCCAGTAGATATCTCACTGCTGATGCAATTATCTCTATATATAAGAGCCAGGTACGTCCTAGTATGGAGTACTGTTGCCATATTTGGGCAGGAGCCGCTAGAAAGGACATCCTGCCTTGATAGAGTTCAAAATAGACTACGTAGCCTTGTAGGGGATGTCCTTTTCTCTTCCCTGCAACCTCTTTCTCACAGAAGAAATGTTGCGAGTTTTCTCTGCTTTATTTTTATTTTCATGGCAAGTGCTCAGTTGAGCTCCAATCTATGGTACCCCTCGCCAAACTTTCACAAGAAACACTCATCTAGCAGAAAACACTATCACTAATTTCCCCCACTCTTTATTTGTGCCTAAACCTAAACGTAGATTCCATGAGCAAAGCTTCTTTCTTAGAAATGCACGCCGTCTTCCGTTTTCCTGCTTTCCAGCTGACTACAATATGATTGTCTTCAAGTCTAACATAAACAAGTTTTTGATGAGCCGTTCCATATAAGTTAACAAATTTACCAAATCACCATTACTAACGATTACTATATTGTCCAATTTCTAATGTACACTGTTTAATCCTTATCCTCGCGTGGCCTCTTGGCCTTGATAAGTGGTGATGCCTATGTAAAAAATTTTAAATAACATCTTTACCATGCTTTTTTATTCATATTTTTACCGTGATTTTGTTATGTATATTTTTACCGTGATTTTTTATTCATATTTTTACCGTGATTTTATGTATATTTTTACCGTGATTTTGTTATGTATATTTTTACCGTGATTTTTTATTCATATTTTTACCGTGATTTTGTTATGTATATTTTTACCGTGATTTTGTTATGTATATTTTTACCGTGATTTTGTATTCATATTTTACCGTGATCTTTTATTCATATTTTACCGTGATCTTTTTTATTTATATTTTTACCGTGATTTTTTTTTATTAATATTTTTATCGCGATTTTTTATTAATATTTTTACCGTGACTTTTTATTCATAGTTTTACCGTGATTTTTTATTTATATTTTTACCGTGATTGGTTTTATGTATATTTTTACTGTGATTTTTTTTATTTATATTTCTACCGTGATTTTTTTTATTTATATTTTTATCGTGATTTTTATTTATATTTTTACCGTGATTTTTTTATTCATATTTTTACCGTGATTGTTTTTATCTATATTTTTACCGTTATTGTTTTTGTGTATATTTTTACCGTGATTGTTTTTATTTACATTTTTACTGTGATTTTTATGTATATTTTTACCGTGATTTATATGTATATTTTTACCGTGATTTTTTATTCATATTTTTACCGTGATTGTTTTTATTTATATTTTTATCGTGATTTTTTATTCATATTTTTACCGTGATTGCTTTTATGTATATTTTTATCGTGATTGTTTTTATGTATATTTTTATCGTGATTGTTTTATGTATATTTTTACCGTGATTTTTTTATATTTTTGCCGTGATTGTTTTTATCTATATACATCTAGTATATAATTTATATGCTAACTAACATATCACAGAAAAGTTCCAAGAGGAATTTTTAATAGTATCGTTATACTTATTATATTTTTTATTTACTTATTTGCTTATATGCGTATGTGTGTATAATTATTTTCTATTTATGCATGATTAAACTAGTGAAATCTCCGAAACAGCCTTATGGTAAAAAGCTTTTTATCTCCGTTTTCTATTTAAAAATTTAAATTAAGATTTTAATTCGGTGATGAAGTAGAATTCTCTTTGTAATTGTCATAAAATGCTAAAATATATATATAAAGTCATCCACAAACAGTACTGTGTCGTTGTATCACAACTCATCAGTGCAGTTAGACTAGCACTTTTCCCCAGCCGTGGATCGGACCTAGAACCATCGGGTTGACAACTCTACTCACAGGGCCACAAATCGGTGCCCGCAAATATCTCTCATCAAGTGCTTATTAAATAAGCACTTGCCTTCGAACTGCTAGTTTATTTACAAACAAACGGACAGTGAACTTCGCTTAATAGCCAGACAAAGCATCGGGTCAAAATACATTTGCGACAGTACTCAACCCAAGGAAAGGGGGCCTAATAGTCCTCCACATGCAGTACTGTTTCGTTGTATGACAACTCATCAGGGTGGCTAGACATACACCTTTCCCCAGCTGTAGAGCGAACCAAACAGATATACATATCGATATATATAAAGGAGGAATGTGTGTGTGTGTGTGTGTGTGTGTGTGTGTGTGTGTGTGTGTGTGTGTGTGTGTGCGTACAACTTCCCTACAGCCCACACTACTGAACCGATCATGACCAAACCTGACATGATGATGGTCCTCCAGCTAGGGATGTATCACACCATTTTCCAAGGTAACGGTCAAAGATCAAGGTCATAGCCTATGAATATATACTCTCCTACAGCATATACCACTGCACTTATCATGACCAAAATTGACATGATGATGGTCTCCGACGTAGGGAGCACACTCTTTTTCAAGATCATAATCAAATGTTAATCTTACTACATCTTTGATAAAATTGGGGTTGTGATACTAAACAACTGTTAACCATGTTGATTCTTTGTAATTGTCTCAATTTTTATGTATAATAATATAAGTATCAACATCTATTTGCTTTAAAGTTCATAGTTATATTTCAGTCACTTCAGGAGGTAGTTGAAAAACTTTAAACACATTAAACAATAGTTGCTCTTACAAAGTCCACTTACTTCGCGGGCACCCGAGCGTACAGCAAAATCCCACGCAAAACGCGAGTATCTTTGCTAATATATATATATATAATATAAAGCTGAATGTGTGTGTGTGTGTGTGTGTGTGTGTGTGTGTGTGTGTGTGTGTGTGTGTGTGTGTGTGTGTGTGTGTGTGTGTGTGTGTGTGGTCACGAATAGGCTCGTATGTGGTTGACTATTTTAAAAAACTGATTACATATAATGATAGAAGATATATCGACACACAGGAATGGGTATGTTTGATCTGGCAGAACGGTAGTTCATTAAAATTGTGGGGTCTGCGTTCGCGTCTGGTCCACAAAGTATTGAAATCAAAAAAATTTTTAAAAACTTTTACAAGTGTTTTTGATATAGGTGTACATAATAATACTTTGATAAGTATGTTTTAACTTAGATAGGGATTGTATAATAAAATTGTGGGGTCTGTGTTCGCGCCTGACCTCCATAGAATGGAAATAAGCACAAACTTTAATAAAGACTTTTCATACCTATCTGTGTAAGTATACTTTGATAATTATGTTTCTGTTTGAAGAAATATAGTATAATAAAATTATGGGGTGTTCGTTCGCACCTGACCTCCATAGAATGGAAATATGCCACAAAGTTTAACAAGGTATTTTAATATAGATCCACAGAAAATTGTGATAAGTGTTTCAGTGTGAACAGGCATGGTATAATAAATTATTGGGTTGATCTATTTTATTTTTACTTTCATCATATTTTGCTTTGGTTTTGATACCCCCCAAATTCGACCCAAATTGACAACTCTTCCTTTTCATAACCTATCATACATACAATCATAAATCAGAGTCCATTTTCTGTAGGCTGTTTTTTAACCCAGTCAACGACGGGTACTTTTTCTAGTACATATATATATATATATATATATATATATATATATATATATATATATATATATATATATATATATATATATAGTCAAGCAGACATTATTAAATACAATGGAGATACTTTGCTTTATGATGTTTTTGTTGATTTTTGTTTCGATTTTCTGCATAATCTTTTTTATATTACAATCGAAAATATTTAAAGTTCCATAGTTATCACGAGCGCTTTCGATTCGACTGTGAATCATCTTCAGGTGTCGATGACGTGAAAGTGAATATAAACGAAAATGGAAAGTCAAAAAGTGAAAAGTAAAATATACAGTAAATTATATCGACTAAATAAATAGTCGACTAAAAATCTGAGTATAAAAATCAAGCAGTCCATGGACAATATTGGCAAAGTCCGTCGTTTATGCGCTACGCCAGACATTTTAAAATATTGTTGTTCTTCTCGAATGCGATGTTAGTCATAGTAGGATGATAGATTCTAATATGGTTCGAGAAATTTTAACTTTTTAAAATTGTTTCGTGTTGTACAATTTTTGTATTATCAACAAAGGATTTGTCCAAGATTGGAGGGGGCAGTTATGTTCTTTTATTAAACGCTGATATATGGCGCTGGTGGTCAAATTTGTCTGCTCTGCTTTTCGTCCGATTATTTTGATTATCGATACTTATCGAATACATTCTGACACGAAACCTATCTAATAATTACCATCCCGCTAAAGCTTTTCCAATGTCACAAGCCTCAGACGAATAACACCAGCGTCCTTCCGCCTGCGATAGTGGAATGAGTCGGTAAAAAACAACAACAATAACGAGGCTCTTCCAGCACCGAAAGAACTCACAACATGCTCTGAACACCAACGAAAAAAATGGTAACACTCAACCGAGCTAGAGCTAAGATTGCTAAAACACGGAACACCCTGCACAAGTGGGGCTATTCACAGGGCGTTCGGTGTCCCTGTGGCGCCGACGTGCAGATTGTCGCACACATCCTCACAGACTCATTGAAGACTCTAAATTGTGTAAAACCGAGGCATGCTTGATGCGGACCTTAGAGATACATCGGACACTGCCCGACGATGGAGGATCACAAGATGGAATGAAACGCTATGATGAGGATTGGAATCCATCACACCCCACTAAGTTTTCACATACTATGAACAGGACCATCTTATTAACATTGCAGGTATTGACTTTTTTTATCCACAACATATATGTAATGCGTCAAGCAAATATTATCAACATTTTATGATAAAGTACACTTACCTTTTTCATTGCCTTAACGTCTGAGTACCGACTTATCTTTTTTTTTGCCATGATTTATTGTACAACCTAGCAAATAGTTAATATATATATAACTACTTAATTTACTCACATGAAATTAATTTACGAAAGTATAGATTTATGCGTAAACTTTAAGTATTTACTTCAAAAGTGCTCAATACGTAGGTAGAGCTAGTTAGTAAGTTATAAAATGTATATGGCGATTAAGCTACACTGAATATTCCGCGTTTCATCCACTCTAGGATTCCTCAGGCTTATGCTAAGGTCTATTATAACGGTTATTATTGTAAAATCCGACCACCATAGATGGTCGAATCACACAAAATAGAACAATAGAATTACAAATTAATCATACATTTTTATTCGCCAATTAATTTTCTATTATCAGGGGAACCTGACGTTGCCCAGGTATTGGGCATTTTTCATTGAGTAACATATAACACAACATAATAAAAAAAATGACAAAGTAATTATTTCTTCCAGGACACGCTGCGCTTAAACACACCTGCTCTATCTAGGATATTGAGCACTTTATAATCTCAAGTCATCCTCCACTTCCCACAATAATTTAATGTAAATGACATCATAACCGGAAGTAACCCCTCGTACCCCCTACTTAAATAAAAGGGAGGAGATGAAGTCTGAGAGGATTGTCTAATTAAAACAGTCGTCAATCCATGTGATGATAATCTCAAATCGTACCCCACTTAACACCATAATTTTAGAAGGAATGACGTCATCACTGGAAGTTTCCCTTTAGCCTATAACCCCCTACTCGAATATGCAAGAGGGGATAATGTCTGGGAGGATTGTCTCATTAAATACTCGCCAATCCATGTGATGATAATCGCAAGTTGTCCTACACTTACTACCATTATTTGAGGAGGAATGGTATTATCACCGGAAGTTACCGCCCCACCTATCACCCGCCCGCCCTATTCGAATAAATAGGAGGGGATAATGTCTAGGAAGGTTGTCTAATTTAAACACTCGTCAATCCATGTGATGATAAACTCAGGTTGTCTCCCACTTAACACCATAAATTGAAGAGGAATAACATCAGAAGATAATGTCTGTGAGGATTGTTTCATTAAACGCGCTAATCCATGTGATAATAATCTCAAGTCGCCCCCACCATAATTTCGAAGAGGAATGATATCATTACAAGAAGTTACCCCCACGCTTAAAATTCCCTCCCCACCTACTCGAATAAAAAGCTTGTCTTATCAAAACTGCCGTCAATGCATGCTATGGTAATCTCACGTCGTCCCGACCCACACCATAATTTAAAGAGAAATAGCGTCTGGATGGCTCTGCAGTTTTTCCTGATTACTACATAAATACAAAGGCTTAATAGTAAAAAACATGTATGAATAAATTGAGTTTGTGCATGCACACAAATACAAACATGTCGGCTAGTTTGAATGAACAATTTGCATGTAAATTTGCCGGTACGCGTTATTCAAACAAAGAATTTACTCGCTATAAACCATCCTTGGTGCATGAATATTATTTCCTGAGAATTTCAATGTTATGTGACCATAGGGTTTACCTGTTAGATATTTAGAAACACACACGCACCCGTCTACCTTTTTATTTATATAGATTAATTATAACTATTTATTAATTTAATACATACTCATGTATGGTTTACGCTCTGAATGCAAACATTGTCAAATTGAATATTGACATGGAAATGTTGATTGGAGATTATCCTAAGAGAGGTATAAAAGCAAGCAGACAAATGCACACATGTAGAGAGGCATACACACACGCGCACACACAAGAATAGCCACTCGAAATAAAAAGGCGGAGTAAACATGTGTAGACTGAAAAGCCGACGAAAGGAACCGTTCCACCCGGTCGAAATCTGAAACGGGTAGGTTCGGCTGGAGAGTGAAAATCGAGGTATCGGTGGGGGACAAAGTTCTACGTGAAACACAAAAGAGCAGGAGATGGTGGGGTTAGACAAACGGAGTGGGGGAATCTAAAGGTCCATAAAAATGAAGGAATGGAGACTTTAAAAATGAAGACGCGAAAACTGTGAGGGTTGGGTTGACTGTAAATTCGGGGGTGAAGTGATAGAACACGAAATATGGAACGAGGAGAATGGGGGGGGGGGCTGTAGCAGGTAGGGGGTAGAAAGATCAGGGGAAATTGGGGCTGGAGTTAAATACCTCAAAAGGAGAAAAACATTTTCTTCGATGGCATGCATTTTGCTACTGTTTCATTTTTGTTTCGCGCGCAAACGCGTATCATTTTGACTATAGACCAATCGCCGTTCCTGTCTTTTCATCTGCCTGCCTCCACCTCTCTCTCTCTCTCTCTCTCTCTCTCTCTCTCTCTCTCTCGTTAATTTTTTAAATTCTTTTGATTTGTGGGTTAAAATTTAAAAAAAAATAATATATGTTCCATATATGTCACGAACGTTTCGATTCTTCGTTGAGTCATCATCGGCAGAATAAGTGATGAGCAAAAAGACGAGTGAAAAAATGTCGACTCGACAAG
>NC_136491.1:118696582-118809082 GCF_053919585.1 Euprymna scolopes
AGCTAAAACTTAAAACATGAACCAATAGCTATTATGTTACGCATGCATATTCGTAATGCTGTCGTTCGTCTTTCATCAGGCAAATTTCATCTTTTTTTAAATTTTTACACTTTCGCACCGATTTTCTCCGGCTAAAACCAAAATATAAAGTTTCATATGAGTTCGAATACTCTATATATTCTTTCATGGCTGTAGACCAAAAACTGACCGGGACGAGTTTGGTTGGAAATTTTTTTTTCAACGAAAATATATACGCATACGTATATATATATATATATATATATATATATATATATATATATATATATATATATATATATATATATATATGTGTGTGTGTGTGTGTGTGTGTGTGTGTGTGTGTGTGATTTTTGTGTTTACTATAAGCTTTTTACACAAATATTAAGCAAGTATAAATTATGTAGAATATCTGCCTGAATATAATTACACGTAATAGTTAACTAAGATGATTATCCCATGAGAAAATCGAAAAAACTAATAGGAAATTTATTAAAATGAATGTTTAAAAGAATATGCAAATTAGCTAGATTTTTTGCAGATAAATGCAATTCAACAACCCATATATAACAAAAGGGGTTTTAATATGAATATCAATGAACAAAAAAAATTTCATAGGAGAATAGATAGATAATATCTCTCGCAGTTTCTCTGTCTTATTTGCTCTAGTAGACTATCTACTTAATTTCTTATAGACAGTATGTATTCTTCCACAAACTCTCTCTCTCTCTCTCTCTCTCTCTCTCTCTCTTTCTCTCTCTAGCAAGCTCCCACTATTTTGCCATCGTCTTGTTTTTCTTACTTACACACACACACACACACGCACACACACGCACACACACACACACACACACACACACACGCAACACTTTCACTACCCGTATCTTTCTTTTCCAGGCGACTGCGCAAAAACCCCTAAAGCCTCCTGTCGTTTGTACAGGGTCGGTTCTCCTATGACTTTCACGCACCTGGCAGTGTGTATTGTCACCCGTAGACAATCGCACAATCACAGCTTGGAAGTCATACAAGCAGCTAGTCAGCACGCTTTTCAATCACACACCTCCTCCTCCTCCTTCTTCTCCTTCTTCTTCTTCTACTATATTGGAGAATCTCTTAGATTTACAAGACGCTGTTTTGTTTCTCGTCAAGTTACAACAGGAAAGGGATAAGGAGAACACACATTGTTCCTAAATACTTATGCTTTGTATAGACGTAAGCAAATACATTCCAATATGTATAAATGTAATCCTTCTAAATACTTAGATATGTGTATTGTTAAGAGATAAAATATAGCCACTGTAAGGGTTTTAAGTGAGCCAAAGGTTACTAGAAACTACCGATATAATTAGAGTAAAAGATGTTATTTTACAATTTACCTTTTCATAGTCCGAATTCGAAACAATGAGTATACAATCTTCGATTGTAACGATTTCACGCGTGAACACGCATATATATATATATATATATATATATATATATATATATATATATATATATATATATATATATATATATATATAAATGTAACTCTTGGTTCGTTCGCAATTAATAGTCTAAAAAACCACTGGACGAATGGCTTCCACGTTTTGATATAATATGTTTACTATATCCATGTGTGTTTTTATATATTTCTTTTTAATTATAACATTATACTTAATTTTTCTATGATAAATAGGTGGTTTTCTTTGTACCGATAGGCCATTTTTTTTTTTAGGGACAATTATTTATTACCGTTTCCTGTCACGTGACCAGTGTTTCCAATTTAGCGGTTTTCCTGCTAAATCTGGAGATTTCGTTTGCAATCTAGCGTGGAATTCTAGAAAATCTGGAGATATTTCGCACCCACACACCTGCAATTTTAGATTAAAAAAGCGCTTGAAAATACTTGTAAGTAAGAAAAAGTAGCATTTATTGCATTTGGTACCAATTATTTATTGATTATTTGTTTTGTTTTTCACCTTTTTTTTCGGCTAACCATTCTTAAATCTCGCTATAAAATCGATTTTTCCAAGTACATTTTGGGTGGGGGGGCATTCCAACCTCCGAAGTTTAGTTTAAAATACAATCTAAGCAACCCCGCTTAATTTATTTGAAAATTGTAAAAAGCAAGTAACAGTCGAAACCCCGCTTAATTTAGTCGAAAATTGTAAAAAGCAAGAAACAACAGAAAAAAAAACTTATACCAATACAGTAGAATTTAATTATCTACCAACCTAAATACTTTTAACATGCTAAAACAAAGTTTTTTTTGTTTTTTTATTTTTCTAATTTCAAAATATGTTGCACCATTATTGTGATGTTTAATTTGCAGTATATTTCAATTTAACTTTTATTATAAAAAGTTTGAGTTTATGATTTGTTTCTTGCAAAAAAAAAATACCCTCTCTGAAAAAACATGTAAGCCTTCTGGGGAGCTAACCGCTTCAATATAATTCCAGAAACATATAGTGAGAAAACACGGGACATTTTATATATTGAATATACTATATCTATAATTTTTTTATTGTAGGAAGTTAAAGTATGGAGTTGGGGGGGTGAATTAGCGATTGTTGAAAATTTCAAATGATAAAAGTTAAAAATCTAGCGATTTTCTGGACATTTCTTTCTCCTGATCTCGCGGGGGTTTTTTAAATCTCAGAAAAGGATATTTTAGTCCCACAGGCTTAATGTAAACAGAATATGTTTACAATATCGGTAAATGTTCAATGGGTTTAATCACATGATCATTGATAATGTAACCATGTGATAGAAATTTGATTTAAATTAACCACACGTGGTCGCTTTCCTATCAAATATTCATCGAAAAATAGTAGCTACAGACAAAATGAATGCCGACGCTCAAAGTGTATAAACATTTTGACCCCTCCCTTTACTTAAAAATTCACCAAAAATCAGGAAATTAACGAATTTTAATGATAATTGCAGTATTTTTCAAATAATGATCGCAGAATATAATGAACTAATTATTTTTACTTAACTCCTAGTGAAAATGTTTTATTTTATTTAAACAAAAAATACCTTTACTAAAGTTATGGTTTTCAGTAGTAAATAAAAAACGCAAGAATTTATTTTTGCTTTTTTTCTATTTAAATAAAGCATCGTAATTTGTAACAATAAAAAATAATTTTTACAAGAACATTCCGAAAAAAGCCCTAAAGTCCGTATTAATGAATTCAATATAACTCGAAAAAAAATGAGTTTCTCGCATACTATTCAGAAAATTAAAGATTCAATTAGATTCCTATTTCAGTCACCTAAATTATTTAGGATGAAATGAGTTTAGGAATTTATAGCCAAACCTAAATATTTTTTTTTTTTTTTTTGCTTAGAAAAATACCATTAATACAGTAAGTTAGGTAAAATTTGCATAGAATGCTCTGCTTTACGGGGGTTGTAAAAATGGAACGGAAATTTGAATTTCGTTCCCTTTTAAATTTGGTACATTTTTACATTACGTCCAACTCATCGTTCACATTCGACACGTCAACTTTTATAGCTTTTCGGGTATGCTGGCAAGGTTAGGGGTGTCTATTCCGAAAGCCGTCTAACATAGGTAGATTGGTAGGTGCGTCAGAAATTTCGTGAAAAATAGTGAATAATTCCACCTCGTCTTTCCAAGCTTATAACTCCTCGAAAAATGTAACTCAAGCTCTAATTTGTTTTCCAATTAAAGGAGCAAGGACCAAGTTTTCATTAAAAAAAACAAAAAAAAACAAACAACTTGTTTTTTTTAAACTTCGGACTTTACAGTTAAATTTCTAAAAACACTACTTTTTTTTGTTTTAAATTTGAATATATTATTTATTGACCTTTTCTCTTCAATTTGTGATATATAACACTTTGGTGAGTAAATTAATTATTTACTTTTTAATAAACATTTCAAAATGGGAGGCGTGAATTATTCGACCCCCTGTCTTTCTAAGCTTATATCTACTCGAAAAATGTAATTCAAGCCCTAATTTTTTTTTTCAATTAAAGGAGCAAGGACCAAAGTCTCATTAAAAACAAAAAAAAACAAGAGAAAAAACAAACAACGTGGTTTTAAAAAAAAACTTCGAACTTTACAGGTAAATTTCTAAAAAAACACTACTTTTTTGGTTTTAAATTTGAATATATTATTTATTGACCCTTTTCTCTTCAATTTGTGATATATAAAACTTTGGTGAGTAAATTAATTATTTACTTTCTAACAGACACTTGAAAATGGGGGGGGTTAATTAAAAAAACGTTTGTCTAAAATATTTTATTCGATTTATTGGAAAGAGTATAGAATTTCACATTGATCCTGGAAATATCGTAAAAATAGAAACAATAGAAAAAATTTTATAGATTTTTAAAGTTTAAAAATTGAAAAATATTGAGTTCGTAAAATTAATTACTGTTTTATAAAAAATAAAAAAATATTTCTATTACTTTTAAAACAACGTTAATAGTTTATTTTGGAAGTATAATCCATAAAGAAAATAAACAACCCACTTTTAAAAGAGAAATTACGAGTTTTTTTATATATTTTCACAGTTTCGTGATAGGGGTGTCAAAAATTCCTCCAAAAATTCTGATACATCTACTAGATTGGAGTGTTTATTCGTTGGAAACGTACCCGACAACCTATAAATGTTGACATTTCCAATGTGAATGGTAAGCTGGACTTATGTAAAAAATAATAAAAAGATATACCAAACTGACTTTTTCGTATGAAAATGGAATTATTTCCCTTTCGTTATTAACTTCTTTTTTTTAATATTTTTTGTTTTATATACATAAAGTACAATTGTTGAATGTTACTGTTTTGATTATATTCGTTTTTTTTTGGGGGGGGGCACAATTAAAAAATTAAGAAAGATTAAAACGGAGCGAAATTTAAGTTTCCTTTCCATTTTTACAACCTAAAAACAGCGCATACTCAGCAAGTTTTATCGTAATTTATAAGCATAATGTTGAAACATTAAATCAGCATTTCATTTATTTTTCTGCATAATTAATGATGGAAGTATTTTTCTGTTTATTTTCTGAACATCTGTTAAAAAAAATAATTTGTACACTCTCTTGAAAAAAAGAATCAAACTTTTCTCTACATTCACATAATTATTTACAGTGTTCATGTAAAGCATTCATCTGTTCTTTTTATAATAAAAATTCCGTTTTCAAAGAGAAACGTTCACTGCCAAATTTCTTTACAAAAAATAAGTGCAAGTTTTCTTGAAAAAAAAACTTTCACCTAACAATTTATGGTAAAAATTAATCTTTTCTGGGGGAAAAAACAACAACTTTTATTGATTAAAAAAATTACAAAAAATAATAAAAGTAAATAAACGAACAAAATGCAATTTTTCTTGAGGAATGTGTTCCATTTTAAAAATCTGAGCCACAGCAACGCGTGGCCGGGTACAGCTAGTATATATATATATATATATATATATATATATATATATATATATATATATATATATATATATATATATATATTTATATATATACATACTAGCATTTCGGTTTGGCTTTGACCGGGTGTTTGGAGGTGTATAATGAGCAAAAAAAAAACAGACACTTTTTTAAACTTCGGCCCCTATTATAAACCCTTAACATTTATTTTTTGGGCTAAAATCAAGTTATTAAGTTAGATTCATGTCCAAGTAACCTATATCTAAAATTTCAAGTGTTTAGACCCCAAATTGTCGGAGGAGTTTGGAAGAGTTCTCAAAGGTCAAATCGTTGAACTTTGACCCCTTATATATATACGTATATATATGTGTGTATATATATGTATATGTATATATGTATATATATGTATATATATGTGTACATATGTATATATTAATATATATATGTATATATATATGTATATATGTGTATATATATGTATGTATATATATGTATATATGTATATATATGTATATATACATGTATATGGATGTATATATATCTATGCATATATGTATATATGCATGTATATATATGTATATATATATATGTATATATATGCATATGTATATATATATGTATATGACTTTCATGTAATATACTGAGTTCGTGTAATCCAGTAAATGTTCATATACCAATAAATTATATGCATATGTATATATATGTATATATATATGTATACCTATACATATGTAGAGGTATTGTATATATATATGTGTATATGTGTACATATGTATTGTATATATATATGTGTATATATGTATATTTATATATATGTATATATGTATATATATGTATATGTATATATGCATATATATGTATATGTATATATATGTATATATGTATATATATGTATATGTATATATGTATATGTATATATATACGTATATATGTGTATGTATATATATGTATATATATATATCTATATATATGTATATATGTATATATATGTATATATGTATATATATGTATATGTATATATATGTGTATATATATGTATATATATGTGTATATATATGCATATGTATATATGTGTATATATATGTATATATTCAAGCACGTCTGATTATGTATATATCTTTTCGATTCGTGAAGCAGTCTTATTTATTTCAGCTGTATATATGGGAAGCGGCATATATACATTGCTTTTGAAATATAATGATCCGCATACACTTCCTTTGTTGTCTACGTCTCCTCAGAGTGGCTGAACCTAGCGTGATTCAAAATCGGGACCCCATGGTAAGAATCCTACAATCTTTCCAATGTAAATCGCGATATATCCAAACAGTCGTGCGAGATGGTCCAATGGTAGGAGTTTAGGTTTCTTACCATGGGGTCCCGATTTCGAATATCCATAGATTCAGTCACTGTGATGAGTCGTAGACAACGAAATACGTGCCAGTGGATAATTATATTTTAAAAATAATATATACGCCGCTTCCCATTGGGGGTACCAAATTTGTAGAAGGGAAAATTATTCCCAACTCGCAGTTAGGTAAAAATGCAACTTCGTATGAATAATTGAATTTATTCAAAACGTATCACAAAAACAAATAAACATATGCATATAAGCAGGCTGCCCGGCTTTTCTCGGTCGTAAAATTCGCATAAATATTATAGTTTAATTCATACAGAAACTGAAACATATATATTCGTGAGTAATATGTTTTTTCTGTGGTCGAAACACAAATCTAAAAACAATGAGTCAAGTACGATGACCAGTAGGTCAGCTTGACTGGATTTTAGAATCTGTTTCCAAAATCACTTATTCCTAACATAAAGGAATCTGTCGTGTAAACGATTTATGCGTGTGCGTTCATGAGACAGTTGACAAACAAATAAAAATCTGATGAACCCTCACTTACGAATTTTTCAATTTTGACACCTTTTTTTCAGATAAAACCCGATTAAAACGTTTTTCACATGCCTGAATACTCTACATATCAAGTTTCAAGTTTGTATATAAAAATTCGATTACTGTATAGGTTAAGAATTGTTCTTACACACACATTCTTACTTTTATAGATACACACACACACATTGATTTAAGAAATATTTTTAAAAAATTAAACTCAGAGGGCCTCTTGAGCACTACAGCCAGCACTCATTAAAATTTAGGAGGTCCACAGAGAACTACTTAAACAAGTTTCCAACTCACCTTCTCTAGAAGATAAAAAAAACTTTTAAGTGGAAACTAAAAAAGTAAAACTCTAAAGGCCGCGGGAGCGCTACTAAAAACAAACTTTCGGAAGAACCCCCCCCTCTCTTCTTTTCTTTTATATCGCAAGTTTCTTAAACGTGACTAGCTAAAGTCCAGAATAAGATCGCGCTTTTCTTTTAACGCTGATGTTATTAAAACTTAAATTATTTTCTACAGTTTGTATTTTGGAGAGGGAAGTGTTTTTTCGAGATAAGTGACTTCTATATTAATCGTACTTTTTATCTTTAGATTCAAATATTAATAACTACATTTTATTTCAGTATTTAATTTATGTATTTCTGTTTTATTAAATGCCAGCGTTTTTCTCGTCCGTAAATGTTTATTTATCTACCAACTTTATTGCAAAATTAGATTAGGTAATTGTATTCATTTTTATTTCGTGAGAGGGGAACCTATCACCATACTTTCCCTTAAACACACCCGCTGGACTTTTATTAAGTATTATACTTAAAAAAATTTTAATGAAGAGTAGAAAACGCAATGTGGATACGTTATCGGCAGCTCCCGTTACTCTCGCTTCTCCTTATTTGTCCCTCAGTCCTCATTTTTTAATGAGTGATTTTTCTGACAAAGGGAGAAGAAAAAGCTGTTTTCTAGGTTGGCTGTATTTTGCGCGAACAGTTGACAGAGGTGGCGGAAATTTTCTGTTTCTATTTCTATCCCTGTAGCCATGTCACTAATAAGGGTGCTGGAGGTAAACATTTTATCTGGGCTGACGTTATCTGCCTGATAGTCAGGGACCCGAAACTTGGATTAACCAGTAAGGAGGCTGTCCTATCAGCAGGTGCAAAGTAATGGGGCTGCTGTATTGCCATTTGGTGAATGGATTCTGGACCATGCAGTAGCTTCTGGTGGGGGCTCTCGATGCCATATTAATGGGTAATTGTTACGGCTTTACTTTATCATGTTCTACAAAAAAAATTCTTCGTTTCTTTTTCTCTCTTAGTTTCCCCTCTCTGTCCTGCTCTAAGCAAATCTGACGACCTAGTCCACAAATTCTAAAATTCCATCATGATAAGTTTCAAGAAAACATACACGATTAAACCCGGTTCTCCAACTTCCAACGTAGACCCTTACTACCATGTCTCCTTCTCCAACATCAAGGGTCTACGTTCTTACCTTCCAGAGGTTGAAATCCAATTACAGGAGACTAAACCAGACCTTTTATTTTTAAGCGAAACTGGCATTGGACAGGATATTTCCCTAGAAGAGTTCGCAATTAAAGGATACTCTAACTTAACTTCTAAATTTGACCCAAGGTCGCCATGGGCATGGAATATGTGCCTATATTAAAGATGGCTTTCCATGTGGTAGAGACATCTCCAGAGAAGATCCTAACTAACCCTATATGTGCTTCCGGGTTGCATTAGCTCACACTACTGCATTTATAGTTACTTTCTATCGCCCCCACAACAGCGGAGTTACTATCTTTAAAATCATATCTGAGAAAATTGACCAAGTCCTATCTGCTTATCCTTCGGCTAACATTCACGTATTGTGGCGACTTCAATGTTCACAACGTCGAATGGTTGACCCACTCAAACAATACCGATGATGAGGGGAGGTTCTGTCATGATTTTTCCATTGCTTATGACCTCACTCAGATTGTTCACGAGCCCACCCGTGTGCCCGACAATGACGGCCAGTGTGCGAGTCTACTAGACCTTTTTCTCA
This sequence comes from Euprymna scolopes, assembly GCF_053919585.1. NCBI lineage: Eukaryota > Metazoa > Mollusca > Cephalopoda > Sepiida > Sepiolidae > Euprymna > Euprymna scolopes. Next base: position 118,705,917 of record NC_136491.1, read on the forward strand.
CAACTTGCCCTGAACTATGTTCAGTTTCTGTTTTTTCTCCTCCTGGATCTTCCGACCACTCTGTTGTACCAGTTAAGATAAAAATGAAATGTAATAAGTCCCCAGACGTACCTCTCCATCGTACAGTATATCGATACACTAAGGCTGACTGGGATAGCTTCCGTACATTCATATCGGATCTACCTCTGCGTTCCATGTTTAAAAAGGATGTGTCCTCTATAGTATCAGATCTGACGGAATAGTTAATTGTAGGTATAGATCGTTTCATACCCTCGAAAAGGTTCCAGCAAAAACCTAACAGCCAGCCATGGTTCTCTCCAGAATGTGCTGCTGCCATTGCGCACAGAAATCACTTTTTCCAGTGCTTCCAACGTATTAGATGTATGGAAACTAAAGCCGCTTTCAGGACTGCCAGCAACCATTGTAAGAAAGTAATAAAGAACGCAACAGAGTTGTATGCTCAGCCCGTCAAGTCCAAAGTAGCTGACCAGCGGCTTGGTTCCTACCAGTTTTGGCAAATACCAAACAGAATCCTGAACAGAAGCGTGTGCTCCATCCCAACTATTATCAATGGACCTGAGGTAATCTCGTCAGCATTAGACAAAGCTAAACTCTTTGCCAATAACTTTGCAGCTAATTCTTCCCTTTGCGACCAAGGCCGCCAACCCCCAATATTTCCTCCTGTATCAAAAAAGACGCTATGTGATACACATATATCTGTACGTGATGTTGCCAAGGTAATCAAAATCCTTGATTCCAGTAAAGCAACTGGCCCTGACGGTATTCCTATTATAGTACTCAAAAACTTCAACCAGAACTAGCGCCCATACTTACAATACTGTTTAAACGTTGTCTTAAGGAGAATAGCTTCCCATCACCCTGGAAAATTATCCCCCTCTCAGTCCAAAGCCAATAAGTCTCCTGTGCGTCATGAGTAAGTTGCTGGAATCTGTGTTAAATACAGAAGTAATCAACCATCTCAACAAAAATAACCTTCTTAGTGACACTCAATATGGTTTCCGTTCTGCTGGATCTACAACAGATGTGCTTACAGTTATATCTCATCGGATTAGTGAATCGCTCGACGGAGGCAATCTTTCTAGGGCAATTGCTCTTGGCATATCAAAGGCATTTGATAGGGTATGGCATAAAGGTTTACTTCACAAGATCTCCAGCTATGGTATAGCTGGAAATGTCTTCTCAATTATTAAATCATTTCTCTCTGATAGGTTTATAAGAGTAGTAGTTGATGGGCATAAATCAGAAGATCTCAGTATTAATGCTGGAGTTCCTCAGGGGTCCATCCTGGGCCCAACTCTCTTCCTGATCTACATCAATGATCTTCCAAATCACATCCTTACATCATTCGTATACATTTATGCTGATGACACTACTATCTATGGTAGCACATCTAAGACCGTAAACTATCAAGTTCTCTCTGATTCGCTCTCCTCTGATCTTGAGCACGTGGTACAATGGGGAAAGAAGTGGCTGGTTACTTTTAATGCATCTCAAAGCAAGCTCCTATCTTTACATCATCAACGCTCTGATTCCCATCTGGCATTAACTGAAATGAATGGTTCTCATCTTGGGGAGGCCTCATGTTTTGACAAGCTTCTGGGGTTGACCTTTACTCCTGATCTTAAATGGAATACATACATTAAATCCGTTGCCAAGGCCGCTGGAAAAATGGTAGGATCCTTCTATCGATCCAGTAGATATCTCACTGCTGATGCAATTGTCTCTATATATAAGATCCAGGTACGTCCTAGTATGGAGTACTGTTGTCATATTTGGGCAGGAGCCGCTAGAAAGGACTTATCCTGCCTTGATAGAGTTCAAAATAGACTACGTAGCTTCGTAGGGGATGTCCTTTTCTCTTCCCTGCAACCTGTATCTCACAGAAGAGATGTTGCGAGTTTGTCTCTGATGTATCGTGATTTTCATGGAAAGTGTTCGACTGAGCTTCAGTCTATGGTCCCCCTCGCCAAACTTTCACAAAACACACTGATCTAGCTGCAAACACTATCAATAATTCCCCCACTCTTTATCTGTGCCTAAACCTAAACGTAGAATCCATGAACAAAGCTTCTTTCTTAGAACTGCACGCCTGTGAAATTGTCTTCCGTTTTCCTGCTTTCCGGCTGACTACAATATGTTTGTCTTCAAGTCTAACGTAAACAAGTTCTTGATGAGCCGTTCCATATAAGTTAACGAATTTACCAAATTTCCATTACTAATGATTACTATATTGTCCAATTTCTACTGTACACTCTTTAAGCCTTATCTTGGCCTTGCTAATGTGGTGATGCCTGTGTAAAAAAAAAAAGGTTATATATTGTATATTTAAGAAAAAGATGTCAAAATAAGTTAAAACACAAAAAAAACTCATCTAAGTAGAAAAGTAATTTATTCTTGCCTTTGGTAATAATTATACTACATTTATTTTACCTTCCCTAGGACAGGTATTTTACAGTATATATGAATGAGTCAATCCTTCCTACCCTAGGATAGATATTGTACAATATATATATGAATCAATTTTACCTACCCTAAGATGGTTATTACACACTGCATATATAAATAAATTTTACCTACACTAAGACTGATATTGTAAAGTACATATTTGAATCAATTTTACCTAGCCAAGGCCTGGTATTGTACTGGTTATATAAGAAAATTTTACCTACCTCGAATAGCAGCAGTGACTTTCAATATCCGACAAGACAGAGCGGTCATGAAATAAGTTAGCAAACGAAATTTTTGAAACCGGAAGTCGCAAATCGGATGATTGAGAACTGTTTAATAATTAAAAATTATATCTCTCTGTAGCGTTTTATATGAATACATGAAATCTCTGTAACGTTTTATATGAATACATGAAATCAAATATATATATATATATATATATATATATAATAATATATATATAAATATATATATAAATATATATATATATAAATATATATAAATATATATATATAAATATATATATATATAAATATATATATATAAATATATAATAATAAATATATAATAATAAATATATAAATATATATATAAATATATATATAAATATATATATAAATATATATATATATATAAATATATAAATATATATATATAAATATATATATATAAATATATATATATATAAATATATATATATATAAATATATATGTATAAATATATATGTAAATATAAATATATAAATATATATAAATAGTATATATATATATATATATATATATATATATATATATATATATATATATATATATATATATATATATATATATATATGGGTGACCATTTGAGAGTTCTAGGCACTGTATGTGCTCTCTGCTTTTTCACATTGTTTTCCAGTCGTCCTGAGCTTTCACTTACAACTGATAATTAACAACACTGACTCAGAAAATTTGTGGTTTGAGATTAAGCAAAATTGCTACAAAAAATTCCATTAGCGCAGCTGAATTAGGCAACAGTTAGAAGTTACGACTGTCGTTTGGGCAGTCGAGTTTCGATCCTGTTAGAGGTAGGGCTGGTCTAGCTGCACTGACGGGCTGTGATACAGTGGAATAGCACTGAACGTGAATGACATATATGTTGTAAAGGTGTTTTATCCCTATTTTCTTCATTGAACTTCGGTATAAAGTTTGAGAAATCAAGAGGTTCCTTCACTTTTTATGAAGTACATAGATATTCGAGTATACTTTTTCTTTAACTCTCAAATATACAGTTAGTAAAGGAATGAATTTCATTAATTTTCGTTTGACAAGTTGATCAGTTAATTATGTTATGGTATATCCTTCTTTCGGGTTGCTTCCATTGCACCCCCCCTCTCTCTCTCTCTCTCTCTCTCTCTCTCTCTCTCTCTCTCTCTCTCTCTCTCTCTCTCTCTGACTTACCGTATTCCTTGTACTTTACTTGTAGAGAAATATCATCATACCATGTTTTCCTCACAAACACTTGTACAGAAAGACCAAAGACACGATGGTGCCGTCCAGTAGCTATGTTAGATATTGACCGGACAACGACGGTGGATTATTATTATTATTATTATTATTATTATTATTATTATTATTATTATTATTATTGTTATTATTATTATTATTATAAAAATAATCACATTTTGGAATGTGTATTTACAGCTCTGAATGATTTTTGTTGAATTTCGCTTTTTACTTCGCTTATAACTACTGATTATTGAACGTGTTCGACAATTGAATTGATTACTTCTTTAAATAAAAAGCGCACTTGAAAATACGTTCATTAGTTATAGAATACCTTCCTCTCGAGTTTTACAACCTCCATCCGGGTGACGCAAGTGTGCATTGTTAGTTTACTAAGTCTTTCTAATCCGTGAGTGAGTGCTAACAGGTTCGACAAGAAAATTGTCTAACGAAATTAACTTTTATTGGTCCATTAGATAACTCATTGATCTTTACCGGTACATTAGACAACTAATTGATCTTTACCGGTATATTAAACAACTAATTGATCTTTACCGGTACATTAGACAACTAATTGATCTTTACTGGTACATTAGACAACTAATTGATCTTTACCGGTACATTAGACAACTAATTGATCTTTACCGGTACATTAGACAACTAATTGATCTTTACCGGTACATTAGACAACTAATTGGTCTTTACCGGTACATTAGACAACTAATTGATCTTTACCGGTATATTAGACAACTAATTGATCTTTACCGGTACATTAGTCAACTAATTGATCTTTACCGGTACATTCGACAACTAATTGATCTTTACCGGTACATTCGACAACTAATTGATCTTTACCGGTACATTACACAACTAATTGATCTTTACTGGTACATTAGACAACTAATTGATCTTTACCGGTACATTAGATAACTCATTGATTTTTACCGGTACATTAGACAACTAATTTGTCTTTACTGGTACATTAGACAACTAATTGGTCTTTATCGGTACATTACACAACTAATTGATCTTTACCGGTACATTAAAAAACTAATTGATCTTTACCGGTACATTAGACAACTAATTTGTCTTTACTGGTACATTAGACAACTAATTGGTCTTTACCGGTACATTACACAACTAATTGATCTTTACCGGTACATTAAAAAACTAATTGATCTTTACCGGTACATTCGACAACTAATTGATCTTTACCGGTACATTACACAACTAATTGATCTTTACCGGTACATTAGACAACTAATTGATCTTTACCGGTACATTAGATAACTCATTGATTTTTACCGGTACATTAGACAACTAATTTTTCTTTACTGGTACATTAGACAACTAATTGGTCTTTATCGGTACATTACACAACTAATTGATCTTTACCGGTACATTAAAAAACTAATTGATCTTTACCGGTACATTAGACAACTAATTGATCTTTACCGGTACATTAGACAACTAATTTGTCTTTACTGGTACATTAGACAACTAATTGGTCTTTATCGGTACATTACACAACTAATTGATCTTTACCGGTACATTAAAAAACTAATTGATCTTTACCGGTACATTAGACAACTAATTTGTCTTTACTGGTACATTAGACAACTAATTGGTCTTTACCGGTACATTACACAACTAATTGATCTTTACCGGTACATTAAAAAACTAATTGATATTTACCGGTACATTCGACAACTAATTGATCTTTACCGGTACATTACACAACTAATTGATCTTTACCGGTACATTAGACAACTAATTGATCTTTACCGGTACATTAGATAACTCATTGATTTTTACCGGTACATTAGACAACTAATTTTTCTTTACTGGTACATTAGACAACTAATTGGTCTTTATCGGTACATTACACAACTAATTGATCTTTACCGGTACATTAAAAAACTAATTGATCTTTACCGGTACATTAGACAACTAATTGATCTTTACCGGTACATTAGACAACTAATTTGTCTTTACTGGTACATTAGACAACTAATTGGTCTTTATCGGTACATTACACAACTAATTGATCTTTACCGGTACATTAAAAAACTAATTGATCTTTACCGGTACATTAGACAACTAATTGATCTTTACCGGTACATTAGACAACTAATTTGTCTTTACCGGTACATTAGACAACTAATTGGTCTTTACCGGTACATTAGATAACTAATTTGTCTTTATCGGTACATTAGACAACTAATTGATCTTTACCGGTACATTAGGCTACAAATTGGCTTTTTTCCATGTTTCGTTTCCGTTATTTTCTTTTACTGCCACCGAACTTATCATTAGTGTTTGTATACGAAGAACGACGGTGCTTTTGTATTATTTCAAATTCGTCACAACTTTCAATGGTTACAGGTGGTCAACCTCTCAGACAGCACCTTTTAAAGAGAGTGTAGACGTTTGGCCTGTCGTCTATGGTGTCCTCATCGACGTGATCAACAAGAATATTTTCGGTGGAAATTGACTTTTATCGCGCACCTGCTTTTTATGTCTTTTTGTTTTCACTTTTTATATTTCCAACCCAACTAAGGGTTAGTGTACTGATATAAAGATATATAGAAACATTGTATTCTTTACAATTCATCATACCTGTTATTATAATGGGATTCATCTTCCCAGCTATTAACACCGCCTTTGAGAGAGGAGCTGGGTTTATCACATAAAGTACTCTCATTCCTGAAGGAGTGCCAATGGGACAGACCAGGGCATTTGGGGTGGGGTGAAATTGATTTTGTACGATCACGTAGACTACAAATTGATTTTACCGCTTTCATTACGCAAACTGCATGCACACAATTTCCGTCTTTTTTATTTTTATTACTTCCTTGGGTGAAGGTTAGTGATAGGGTTCCTGGAGAGCATATATTTTATCTTGATATAGAATATTACCTTCCTTCAAGTGTTTGTGTATAGATACAATAACTTAAGATATATACAAATTCTCGCTTCTACATAAGTACGTTGCTGCTGGTATGCTCATTCATAGTTATGAAATAATTCTAAGGTTTAAATCTTATCTATAAATGTAATCCTTACAGAACGTTAACATTACTATGCATAACTAAACTATTTATATAGAGTCCCATAGTCAGAGAATGAGTTTCCTGGTTCCGATTTATCCGAGCAAAGCCCGTGCACGGGTCCTTCTATTTATTAATATTGATGTTTACGGTTTCTTTCTAACATATCATTTAATAAGTAGAATCTCCGTAACCAGTATTGCTTATATCGAGTGGAAAGAGGACACACGTGTTATGGTGTCATTTCAGTTTTCTTTCTGTTAGGTTAATTGTACAATAAAGGATTGGAAGTTCAGTCTAATCTACTATTTTAATCTTCAAGGATGATTAGTGTGAGTGATGCAGTCATCCCGAGTGAACTCTCATCAAAAACAATACAGAAAAATGAGTCCTTTTTCAGTTGCGAGAGATAATGAATGTCTCCTGTATATGTGCCTTCGTCAGAGTCTGTAAAGAAGCAAGAGTTGCATAATACTAACTGCGTCTCTCCTGAACTGGTTTTATTTGATTTACATAGCCAAAAGCCTAAGACGACTTGATGGGGCAAATAGTATTTTTCGTCTATTTTACTTGTACAATAAAGACTTGAGAATTGATTAGCCACGTGACTCCATAGCTTGAAAGAGGGTATATGGTTTCATTATTTTCTCAGGTATATTAGTTATTAAAAAAAAGATGAAGTAATCCCGAAAGAACTCGAACTCGATATGTCGTGTTCAAACAGAGTCGCACATATTCAGATATTAGTTCCATAATACCTACGGAGAGAATTTGAATGCTTACTGGGAAGAATTTGAATGCCTACTGGAAATAATATGAATGCCTACTGGGGAGAATTTGAATGCCTACTGGGAAGAATTTGAAGCCTACAGAGGAGAATTTGAATGACTAATGGAGGGAATTTGAACACCTACTGGAGAGAATTTGAATGTCTACTTGCGATAATTTGAATACCTACTAGAGAAAATTTGAATGTCTGCTGCAGAGAATTTTATAGCTTCTAGAAAGAATTTGAATGCTAACTGGAAAGAATTTAAATATTCACGTGGAAGAATTTGAATGCTTACTGGAGAGAATTTGAATGCCTGCAGGGGAGAATTCAAATGGCTACTGGAGAGAATTTTAATGTTTTCAGAGAGAATTTGAATATTACTGAAGATAATTTGAATTTTTACTGGAGGGAATATGTACGTTTACTGGAGAGAATTTTAATGCCTATTGCAACAAATGCAAATATTAGTTGCATTGAGCTTGAATACCTAATTGCAGAAAATTTGAATGTCTACATAAAAGAATTCTGATGGGTATTGTAGAAAATTTTAACGGTTACCATACATCATCTTTTGTAAGGATTAAAGCACCTTCTTTAAAAGATATTCCTCAAGTAACTAATAATTATTAATTAATAATCAATGATTAAATAATCAATCATCAATTAATCAATTAATCAATAATCAAGTAATTAATTTAGATATTCCACCAAACGTTATGAATTCTTGTCATCCTGGAATTCGCCAAGACCAAAAGACCACAAAAAAGATATAGTATAATATAGTAAACTGGTCAGTTTGAGGGAGGAAGGTTAATGTTCTTATTTCTTAACACAATGTTTGATAGGTGAAAGATTACATAACAGAAACACTTGGATATTTATGTATTACGTACAGAGATAAATTATTAGCTGCAGGAAGGAAAAAAAACTAACATTGAATTAAAATGAAAAAAAAACACATATACACTGATATATGCATATGTATATACGCATACACACATATACGCATACACACAAATACACTTACATCCGCGCGGGAAAACTGAAGTAAATCTTCAATATTCTTGTCATAGTGATACAATATGAGCACGTGTAATTGCGATGCGTATTGTTCATGGGGGAGTGGCAGAATTTGGACGATGAAGAGAGAAGACCTTGGAAGCGTGCGGGGTGGGTGGCAAGGCAGGTGGGTGGATGGAGAATGTACATTTGTCTTGGGTTGGGTGGTTGTACTTAGTAGGCTGGCTGGGAAGCTGCAATTTGCCTAAACCCCCTCCTCGTGTAAAAGGATACCCGGGAGAACTGATGCGGTTACTCAAATGATGGATAATGATACCTTTCGGTTTCGAAAAGCGACGTTTCGCCATTACCTCATGACTCACTGAATTGTTACTTTGTCTTTTCATTCTTTTGTTTTACGAATATGAGAATCGAGCGCGCAAACACCCGCTCCGGCTGTAGGGGTATGTGAATGATATACAACACATCAGGTCGGTGCAAAAGTGTTTGCCGACTAGTAGAAAGGGCATTTTAAACGATTGTAATTTATTTTATGAATATTGTTATTACTTAAACATATCACCATGATTAATTTATAACTTTTTCTTTCAGATTATTAAAGCCTCGTTCATATTTTAATGGAATATTCATATCCATATTGACCCGAAAACTACCTTTAGTTAATTGAAAGGGGCTCATCTTCTATGATGATAATGTACCATAATGTGTTGCGGCGTCGCGTAGACAGCAATCTCTGCAGTAAATAGAAAGAGGGGCAGTAGGAGGTAGCGGGTCTAGTGACGTCATGCGGAGACAGCAGCGGGGGCAGTAAGACAGAAAGTGGCGTGGGAGAGCCGTGACGGCATGAACAGCAGACAGAACTAGAGCAGACGACAATAAATTTCTGCAAGCCGGTGACAGCTCTGTCAAATTTTGTTATATAAAATGGAAAGCACTGACAGGAAGTGTCTCTCAAAAAAAAGGTGAGTTCAAAGTATTTCTTTTATTTGTTTGGCACTTCGATGGGGTCGACAGACGAGAAGAAGAACGAAATGAGAACGTTTTCTATAACGTTACAATAGTGCTCATACTCACACAGTACTAACTTACGAAGGATCGCCTATGAATTTGATTGGGAAAATTTTGCCCCATTCTGCGTATTCTTCTTATCTAACTTCGTTTGCATCATTACTTATTTCGAGGTTTACAAAACCATTTATATGGCCGTTACCATCACGAGAGGAGATTGAACGAGCTAGACAAACATTTCACATCAAAACCTTACGAATTTTACAAGCGAGACATTTATAAGCTCATTGACGGGTAGAGAGTAAAGATCGTTATTGTTATGAATAAAGATTTTAATATGCACAGCTTTTTATTCTCAAAATGAAATTTTACATCAACAAATCTTTTGCATCAACCTGATATTTGCACGACACCTTGTAAACAGGGTACAATAATCGCTACAGCTGTAACGGTGTCCGGTAACCAACACGTTGTAGCCTCGGTCGCAAAGTAGACAAGGCACAAAAAGAACTTCAACTCGTTTTTTTTTTGTAACACCGACATTTCCTCAGTGTGACAGCCGTGACGTCATCCACATGATCTTTTTCTCGAGCGTCATTCACGCCTCTCACGTGATGTCGAACATGCCTTTAACGTGATCGCGAACGTTCTCTACGCCTTTAACGTGATCTCAAACCTTCTTTACATCTTTAACGTGATCGTCTTCTTTTTAAAGTCTTTTTTTTCTTTACGAGTGCCGTCATTTTGTATACATTTGCATTCGCGTGTCTGCGCTATGTTACGCAGGGTTGTGAATAGTACAAACACGAACAGTGACAGCGGCAAGTTTTCTATGCTAGTTCTATTCATGCGCATGTTTCTTTTACTTTTTATAAAGTCGCCATTTGTCAAGACCCAAAGTCAACTCAGATAAGGGTTAATACGTGTCAGACAGCCAGTGAAACAACACCGTGATGATCAGTAATGGTGGCACTTGTGTAAGGTTTATTTAAGAGGAGGCTCAACAAGAACTTTTTGTTGTGGATGTTTTACGGGGAGGGATATTGTACAGGGTGTAACGATTAAATTGTCGCCCTAGAAAAGACGATACGGTTCCATTTCCGTTTACTGAAAACCGGTTTTCTATTTTTGTTGCAGAGCATCTACTAGTTGGCCAGTTGTGTACACATCGCAAGAGCGATGGGAGCCTTCTATCATGTCTAAACGTGACACAATGTTCAACAAGCGAGATCGGATATGCGCTGCTGTACAATGCATGCCCTCTACTAATCCACGTTATGATAAGAGGACCATTGCCAGCACCCTCAAAATGCATAGCTGGATTGCCACGAATAACAGGGACGAGCCCAAGGTGATGAAAACAAAGTTTCCGGCCACGGTTATGGTTTTTGGTGTGGTTTTAAGTGAGGGCCACGTCATGCCACCTCATATCTTTGATATCAGCTTGAAAGTCAACACCAAAGTGTACCTGGGTGTGCTGAAGAGTGTGGTGATACCGTCGTGCAATCAGGTGCAGAACTTGGGTGCAGCAGCAGGACTTGGCGCCGGCCCACAAGTCCAAAGACACCCAGGCTTGGCTTCAAAAAAAGTGCACTTCTCTCACTGCTCCCTTCTCTCCCGACCTGACTGGACTACTTCGCTGGTCATTCGTCGAGAACATCACTAACATGACCTCCCACAACACTAAAGCCATCCTAATCGCCGAGTATTCGCCGAGTATTCGCCGAGTATTCGCCGAGCTCCGGCCAGTGCTTGTGGAAATTGTAGGCTCCCAGTTCCGGATCGATATCGAGGTGGTGATTAAGGCTGAAGGCGGCTACATTGAATAGATGTCAGCTCTACTACATAATTAAGTTACCTGAATTGATTTTTTTCGATAAAAGTTTTAAAATAAAGTTCGTAGTGTTGTTTTCCTTAGAGTGACACTTTTATCGTTCCACCCTGAAGATTAATCCAGCATTTTTATTAAAATTCATGCAACATATGTAATTCGAAACTGTGCCCAATCTTTCTATGCGATCTGCCCTTATATAGATCAGATTGCACAAATCGAAGCAATTATTATATATTTAAATGAATTGAGTAGGGGATGTAGGTTTTATGTACTTGCCTCCTCACGAGGACAAAGGTCGATTTTTATGTGGAAAATCCAACTCTGCAAAAAGTGCCGGACTGGGAACAATGATAACCTGTGTATTGAAAAATGTCATGAAAATAACTATATAGCAACGTTTCTTCTGTGAGAAAGAAGAGAGGGGAGAAATGGACATTTCCCATTAGATATTTTTACCTATTTCCCAACGACTATCTTTCCCGTGTCTCTAGTATGTTTCGGAGTATTGATAGTTTGTATTGCTTGGATTCTTCGGGCTACTATCCTCAGCTTTCATGCTACATTCAAAGCATATCGGTCGATGGAACCTATGACCTTCTTCAGGTGCATATTTTAGTAATTAGGAATATTTGTGTCGTGCACAGAAACCTGAACGGAATTTTGAACGGAACACTATCTGATTCGCGGAAGTAGATTTTCCTTGGCCTGTCAGCCATGAATAGATATAACTTGTTAATTTTATGTTAATGTTAGTTATTTTTATTGCCTGAAGTAAGTATTGAACCCTCAAACTGCCACCGTTTCTTAATCAAGGCCTTTAACCGTTGCTTTAACCGTTGCGTCGCGTATCTACATGAACAATCCTGGTATAATTCTGGAGAGCTTTTAACATAAACGTGTTTAGATTTGTAGTATTGCTACTCATTAACCTGTTGAAAGTGATAGTTTTCTGAGGGTTGAAGGCTCAATCCTTACTAGCGGCAATAATAATTAAATCAAAAGATTAAAATAATAATAAATTAACACTTTTATTTGGGTGATGGCTGAAGAAAATTAAATAGTTCAATACGAAATTCTGACAAAAAGATTCCTAAGTTTCTAAAACTATGCAGAAGATCGGAAGTTACATCACCGGAAACTTTATACAAATAACAACCAAAAGATGATGTTGCAGTTCTGTCGAAAATCCTCACAAGTCTTGAATGACGGAGAGAGCAGACAGACATGTGTTGTCATTGATGCCCCGATTAGCAAAAGATGTAGAGAATTCGAAAAAAATAAAACGCTCTCGCGGTATTGGCGAGGATCTAAAAGGGAAGTCTGTGCTTGGTTGTTATTTCGCACAATCGCAGGGCAACCCGTTACTAACTCCTTAATAAGGATGGAATACTGCTGCCATATCTGAGCAGGAGCTGCTAAAAACAGCCTATCCTGCCTTGACAGAGTACAAAATAGACTTCGTGGCTTGGGGGATGCCCTTTTCTCTACCCTGCAACCTCTCTCCCACAGAAAAGACGTTGCGAGCCTATCCTTCTTTTATCGTTATTTCCATGGCAGGTGCTCGTCTGAGCTCCAATATCCAAATTATTTATTCAAAATTCGTCCGTCCGATTGTAAATTTCAACATTTAATTTTTTTCTCTCTTATATATATATTACAGATTCTGAATAAACAAATTTACATTCCTTCTTAAGCATTCAACATGGACAATTTTTTTCTGTCTTATATATATTATAGATTCTGAATAAACAAATTTACATACCTTCTAAGCATTAAACATGAATCAATTTCTGATGCAATATGGATTTTGATGCGTATCATAAGTATAGGCTATAAACAAAAACATGTTAAAACATACTATGAATATTAGAGTATAGTTTACACTCATATACAAAATTTTGATTGTTTGGAGAAATGGCCGCGATAAATGAATTAGAAAAATATCGTCGATAAAATCTGTTTCATGTATATATATATTATATATATATATTATATTTGCTCAGTTGGTAGAGTGCTTGCCTTGCATGCAAGAGGCTCGGGTTTCGAATCCTGAGTTCGGATGTGTCTAACTGACGAGCCCAAATGAGGGCGAAACTCGAGTCTTGGACTTCCGGTTCTTTGACTGTCATGGCTCTTGTGGGCTGCGACGTTGTTTGGCTGTGGAATTTATTATATACAATCTCTCACATTCTGAAAATCCTATCATAAGTTGCTCGCTTGGTTAGTATTGCTGGATGGCATCGTCCTTTCGAGTTAAAACTCCTACTAGTGAGACATCAGCTTGGGGTTATTAGCTGGTTGGATGACCGCGTCCCTTGTTGAGACGTAGTAGGTTCCTTTCACAGTCGGATTTCTGCGCGGTTTGCTTGATCTGTGTTGGTTGAATTCTTGTGTGCAGGGCGTTTGCTCAGTTGGTAGAGTGCTTGCCTTGCATGCAAGAGGCTCGGGTTTCGAATCCTGAGTTCGGATGTGTCTAACTGACGAGCCCAAATGAGGGCGAAACTCGAGTCTTGGACTTCCGGTTCTTTGACTGTCATGGCTCTTGTGGGCTGCGACGTTGTTTGGCTGTGGAATTTATTATATATATATATAGAGAGAGAGAGTGCATTAGTAAATGTTCTAGAATTATAAATCAATATAAAGTAATGTGCAAGAGTTAAGGAACGGTCATTTATTATTTTTGAATGATTTCCAACTTTATCTATGAGAAAGGAAAAAAAAGATTTTGTGAATTTTCCAACATTTAATAATGGTAGTTAAATAAAAATAAGTTTTTTTATTTTGATTCTGAATACATATTAGTTTTTTTTTTACATATAAATAAATTTAATTAAGTTACAGGCGTCCAAAAATTAATGAACAGGGGAAATTATTAATGCAAAAATAAACAATTCTTTCAGTATTTTTTTTTTTTATTATTACATTTTCACCTCAAACAAGGCACATTGCCACTTTGGTGTAGGGGGCTACTATCAGGGGCAGCAACTACTGGGGCACTATGTTGGGATTTGGGCAGCAAGATGTCGGTTCACGTTGCACTTGAACTTCTGCATGTCAGTACAGTTAGGGAAGCAGGGACCTGGAATGGAATTCCAGAGTCTAGCGGTTCTGGGGAAGAAACTACTGGAGTAGAAAGATCTTTTACATCTAGGGATCTCTACTGTGTGGGGTGAGATTTAGCTGCCTGTCGGGTTTGTCGAGGGTGTCTACGTCGTGGGGGCACAAGTGTCTGCAGTTCGTCAAAGCATTCACCATTAAAATACTTGTAGAACAGGCAGAGGAATGTAACGTTTCATCGATAGAACAGGCAGAGGAATGTAACGTTTCATCGATGTCAGTAGTTTTCTAGCCCGGTAGAGAGAGCCTACCTTTCTCGCGGCGGCCCTGGCAATGTTTTCAATATAATTGTTCCAACTCATGTTTCCTGTGAACGTTAAGCCAAGCAGTTTGAAAGATGTACTCTCAGACAGGGAGTCACTGGCCATTGCTATTTAGTGAAAATCCCTTGTTTTCAATCACACGATGGCATCTTTTGCTGCAAGACAGAACCAATCGTTCACATGTTATAGGTGAGATATTATTCCAGGATTTTTATACCTTCCCATAAATCATCAAGATTTTTTTTGCGTTTTTTTCTGTGTTTTTATCACCAATAATTTTCCAAACATTTTCAATTCGATTCAGGTCGGGGTTCAGAGCTGGCCAATCCATAACGCAAATGTCGAATCTATTTAGCTCTTCTAAAAACTGTTTTTGCTTTATGGCACGGTGTGTTGTCTTGCATAAGGATATCAGAATTAGAAAGATTAGGAACCACATGTTCTCTAATCAAATCTCTGTACATTCGGGCATAAACTTTTCCAAGAATCCTGACGAGGGGGTCAGTTCATTTTGAAGATATCATGCCCCATACCATTATACTGCCCCCTCTAAATTTTACTGCACTTTTAACGCACTAAAGGGACAGTCTTTCTTCTTTTTTTTCTTCTGACATGTGTTCTTTTGTCTGATCCGAAAAGATTGAATTTAGATTAATCACTAAAATGAACCTTTTCACATTTTTTTCTTCCCAAAACAAATGTTTTTCGGCGAATAACAATCTGGCCTTTTTGTTTTAATAGAAATTAAAGGCTTTGAGCATGGACTTCTTGTAAATAATCCAACTTCATTTAATCTTCATGATTATCATGATGTTTGTCGGGAAATTTTTTCTCTAGTTTCGGATGTAAAATCCCGGGATATCGAAACCGCAGTTTTAAAGGGATCAGAACAAGATTATCGAGTGAGTTTTCTATCCCCCCTCGTAGGTGTCATTCGGGGTCGGTCCTATAATAGTAAACCGTTTTTCTATTTTCAATAACCTAAAAAACAATCTCCCCTAAGGACTTTTTTCATCATAATGGTCACAAATACGCTGTTTTTCTTGCATAAATAGCTTTTTTCAAATATTCAGAGTCGACATTTTGTTACGTTGTTATTCAAATTGCTAAAGTTTGTATTAATTTTCCGCGTTCCTTAACTTTTGGACGCGTGTAATTTAATTAAGTTTATTTATATGTAAAAAAAACTAATATGTATTCAAAATAAAAAATAATTTTATTTTTTATTTAATTACCATTATTAAACATTGGAAAATTCACTAAAAAATTGTTTTTCCTTTTTCATAAATAAAGTTAGAAGCCATTCAAAAAAAAAATGATCGACCATTCCTTAACTTTTGGACGCTATTGTATATTGAGTTTATATACTAAATATTTGATTACGAAAAACAAATTTATAGACACACACATATATAATATATATATGCATATATATGTGTGTGTATGTATATATGTGTGTATGTATATATGTGTGTATGTATATATGTGTGTATGTAAACTTATGAATGGCGTCCAAAAGTAATGCCTCCTATTTTTTCCGCCCGAATGGATCAGAGGAATTGCAAATTGCATTGTTATGATGACTGAACTTATGCATTCATAACCTGAAAGTTTCATCTGACTCTTCAGATATTGAGAGTATCAGGCTCTAAAAAAGCAATCTATGCTATTGGTATGCGTCAGAAGCAGAGATGAGGGGGTTTAGTTTTGGAACAACCGTTGTATCACAAAGCGCGCTCCAAGCGCCCATGCACAGCTATCGTTTATCGCTGGAAAAAAAGTGCCTTGAGAATAGTGGTAATTACGTAGACAAATAAATTCTGGGGGATTTTTTTTTTTTAATTATACTACTCCTGTCTTCGTGGCCCTTCACTGTTTTTAGTTCTAGTTTTTCTACCGCTCCAGAAGATATCTCACGTCTGATGCAATTCTCTATCTATATAAAAGCCAAGTACGTCCAAGGATGGAGTACTGTTGCAACACCTGGGCAAGAGCTGCTAAAAACAGCCTATCCTGCCTTGGCAGAGTACAAAATAGACTTCGTGGCTTAGTGGGGGGTACCCTTTTCTCTTCCCTGCAACCTCTCTCCCACAGAAGAGACGTTGCGATTCTATCTTTGTGTTATCGTTATTTCCATGGCAGGTGCTCGTCTGAGCTCCAATCTCTGGTCCCCCCTCGCCAATCTTTCACGATAAACATCCGTTTAGCTGAAACCACTGTCAATAATTTTCCCCACTCTTTATCTGTGCCTAAATCAAAACGTAGATTCTATGAACAAAGCTTCTTTCTTAGAACTGCACGCCTGTGGAACTCTCTACCGTTTGCCTGTTTCCCTCCTGACTTCAATATGGATGTCTTTAAGTCCAACATAAACAAATTCCTGATGAACCGCCCCCAAGTAATGAAACTTTATCAAATATCCAATACTAATGAATACTGCAACACTATCCCATTGATTACTGTACACAGAATAACTCTTATCCCCGATTGGCTTCTGGGCCTTAATAAGTGGTGACTTTCATGTAAAAAAAAAGTTTAAAAAGAGGTTTTACATTGGGAACGAACCTATCTAAATTTATATAACATCAGAAAAATTCCTACGCGAATCACCATGACTGAACGGTTTACATCGTCGAATCATAAATCGATACACGTGGTTATTTTTCTTATCTCTTCTCTTCTCTTCTCTTCTCTTCTTCTATATATATATATATATATATATATATATATATATATATATATATATTATCTATTATTATTATTATTATTATTATTATTATTATCTCTTCTTCTTCTTCTCTTTCTTTCTTCTTCTATCTTCTATCTTCTTTCTATCTTCTATCTATCTATATAAATAAAATGAACTCATTTTTTCCTGTCTGATTTTGACATTAATAGGATTAAAAATCAAGATATTTCATGCAAATATAATATGCACAAACGGCAGAACAATATCTGAGGTGTGTTATAGGCTTATTATTTCTCAAATTCCTCGATAATCTTAGATTTCTATACTTTTTCTGCTGAGAAGTCACGGCCAAAATCGGTTAAGATCAATGGAAGTGGTAAAATATTTTCTCTCTAATAAATTCCTCCTCCCCCTGCCACCACTTAACACCGTTTGGGGATCGTTCACAAGGAACAGTTGAGAAGAGAACACCGGTTTGGCTTCGTAGTTCTTTCATGTCAAGTTATTTAAAATCACTAAACTAAGCTGCAGTGCTTTGTGGCGTAGTGGTTAGCGTGCTGGACAATTCACATTATATTTTCACGTTCGCGCCGACCTACCGTAGTCGTTTTTTTTTTTTGTTTTTTTTTTTCTAAACAACTGGAATGGACTTTTCTTGGTGGCCGAACTGTTAACGTTGCAGATGTTTTTGTTTGTTTTTTTTTCACACTTTATTTTCCTACTTTTACTCATGACTCCGGGTTTGATCCTTCCTACTTACCTACCATAACATTTTTTAAAACTTCCCCACCCCCGTCCCGAAAACAAACACTCGGGCAACGCCGGGTACCCCCGCTAGTGTTTATATATTTTTTACTTACACAAGCTCTTTATATGTATTGAGCACTTTTGAAAAATATTGGGTTTTAGTTCAATATATTTGAACATATTTAATTAATCAATATATGTGCATGTATGCATGATCTATATATATACTATGTATGCATGTATTATGTATGTTCTATGCATTATGTATGTACTATGTATGCATGTCTATATATGCATGTATGTACCACTATATACTATGTATGAATGTATGCATAATATATGCATGTACCATGTATTACTATGTACTATGTATGTATGTATGCATGTATGTATGCATTATGCATGTACTATGTATGGATGTCTATATATTTATGTATGTACTACGTATGTTCTATGTATGTATGCATATACTATATATGAACGCATACATAATATATGCATGTACTAGGTATGTATGCATGTGTGTGTTCTATTGCTGAGTTCCTGTTTGCAATGCCTCCCCACGGGACAGAGTTAGACACCAGGATCATTTTTAATGTGGAGAAAAGGGACAAAAATAAAAATTGTCTCAGTTGTGAAGGATTTTTCTTCCACTGACAGAGAACAAGAAATTGAAGTGTAGCATCTGGAGAACAGATACTACACTTTGATTTATATTTTTTTATCTACTCGGAAAAGTTTACAACAAAACAGTAATAAACAAAAAATTAGGCACAAGGCCACTCAAAAATTGGGGAGGGGGTGTCTATGGTCATCCTCATCCCCGTACCTTTGCTTGTTTGTGCTTGATTCTTTTTATAATAAACAATAAAAGAAATTGGTAAACATAAAATCTTATAAAAAGTCGTTTGTTTAATTTTGTTTCAGATACTACACTTTGATCTAGCCCATAAAACCAATAATTGCTGAGTTTATTAGATATTTAATTTAGTCAAAAATGTTTCACGTAGTTTCGCCTTGGATATTAGACTATTGCTTGCGATTTCGATTTTCATTAGATGCTCGTGGTTTATTCATGCCTTTGCTAACGACTCTACAATTAAAGCAGAGCGTCACTATTCAATGTGTGTGTGCGCGAGCCTGCAAACGAGTGCAGCTATGTTTTGGCTCGTATCCCACGAGTATTAAAACGAAATGACAATAGACTCAAATGTCGAGGCGGCTAATCCCTTCGCCCGCCCCCTTCTCCTGTGCAACCCGACGGCCACGATAACAAGCCGGGCAGCTAAATCACTGAACTTCTCATACAGGACTTTATTGTTTAGGCATTAACTTTTCTAAGATGATGACAATAAAAGGCTAGAGATAATCCCCCCTCCATTAAGGGCTAGGATAGCTGATTTGTGATATAATTCAGCATAGCTGGGCCTGTCCAGGCTCTCAAAGTAAATAATGCCTTCACACGAAGAGTGTCTTTTCAGGTGGCCTCAACGAAGACATAACCGAACAGCAAAAGATTATCACCTTGAAAACGTAGGATTAACAGCAAAAACAATTAGTCATATTTACTCGGGATCGAGACTAAAAAAAGAAATAAATAAAAACACCATTATGTCTTTTGATTTTATATTTTACGGCATATCAACTATTTCTAAATTATCTAATGGGGATGGACAAAAGCTATTATAGATGTTTGCTATGTTTTGGGTGTATTGAAGTTGTTAGGTTTCATGATGATGATGCTGATGATGCTGATGATGATGGTTCATTTTGTATGAATCAGATTATTCTATTGCTAACATTGGTATCTCCGATATCTCCCTAGTGAGAATTACTTCTAGAAATACATCTGGTACATACAGGAAGGACCGCAACAAGGTTGCCAACATCCTAAGTGAAAGTGTTTCTGTGGAACGCACAGAATTCCAACCTGGAATACCTTACCCAGATTGTTGCTAACCACTTAGCACTCTTTCATTATGATGATGATGATGATGATGATGATGATGATGATGATGATGATGATGATGATGATGATGATGATGATGAGGAGGAGGAGGAGGAGAATCTGAGAAGAGACAAGAAGTCACCATATAGCCAATGACCTTATTTCTTACTTAAATGGATCCTGTTTTTCAATGAGTTGTACACCCTGGTCACATCTTTAGGCGTGCCAAGATTCTCCATATTTATTCACTTCCTCTACAGTTTGGAAAAATCTAGCGTACAAGGTGAATCGCACTCTGGCCTACAAAAATGCCTGACATTCCATGGTAGGGGAGCCTCATTTAATTAGTAAATAAACTAGCCACTTCCCGGAAAGAAGATAAAGCTTGGGAGGATGGACCTCCTATGTCTGAACAGAATATATTCTTGCTTGACAGCAACAAAGCCATTGTTAGACTGGGTGTCAAGGACGTATTCCAAGCAGGTACGAATTTACTCAAGTTAAGGCTCTCTATAACAATTATAACATGACTAGTAGGGTGACCCGACGTTTTCCAGGATTTAATGATGATCAACAAATCGCTCCCATGTTTTTATTATCATCGAAATCGATGAAATCGCCAATATTTCAAACATATCAATTGATTGCCTGGTGTAATTGGAGACCCATCGCGATGCACCTGGAGAAAACTTCGCATGCCTGTCGCAGTGACTTAGTTCACAATATATCTACATTGCACTGTAGAGAACCTTCTGTTGATTTTATAAAGTTATTTTGATATATAATGGCTTGCATTAAAATTCAAAAGTCGAGTAGCCTGATTGAATTGTACTCTAAGTAGAAACGTTCATTTCGAACGCGTCCTTGTCATATCAAAGAGCCTGTTTATTTTATATGGCTGTACGATGATAATGGCTTGACTTTAAATTTAAAATGAAAAAGTCAAGTATTCTTGTGCAATTGTGCTTTAAACAAAAACATTCATTTCGAACGTGCCCCTGTCCTATCAAAGAACATACTGTCGATTCTATATGCAGTGCCTTTCGGCTTGTGTGATAATAAAACTTCTCAAATGCACTTGTGGTGTTAGGCTGTGTAAGATATTTTGGTCAAAATCGCCTGTTCCTTTCATCGGATTATTTCGATTATCGATATTTATCGAAGACATTCCGACACAAAACCTAAGTAGACTGTCAGGCACATAAAGTATCTTCGTGTGTAATATCTATAAAATCGACCCAGCCGTTTTCGAGTCGATGGGGAACGAACTCACAGACACGCAGATACACAGACACACAAAGATCCCTTTATATAATAGCAGCGAAAATGTATAAATATGCACGTTACGAATGAAATAAATAACAACATGGTTACTGAATAATATAAATTTGTATATTTACTTATTTAAAAATGAGTGGAATAAAAAATTAAAAAAATAGTTGCACACTATTTGAAGAAACTTCAAAACAAGTTTCTTCAAATAGTGTGCAACTATTTTTCTTATTTCATATTCCTGCGTCGAAAATGTACAGCTCGTACTTTTAAATTTCTTCTCCAGGATTTTCTTCCTTTATAACAACAAAATGAAGAAAAAAAAACTACGAACTAACTACCCTGATGAAGCTATTTTTAGCGAAATATTGGACTTACAACACTAACAAAAGGACATAAAAATGATTTTATCATTTTCCTGACACCAAAAGTTTTCCAAATATTCAAATTTCTATTCAAAACAAGTGTCTTCAAATAGTATATATATATATATGAGAAAACAGTTGCACACTATTTGTAAGTCCAATATTGTTTTGAATTTTCTTCAAATAGTGTGCAACTATTTTTTTTATTTTTTATTCCACTCATTTTTAAATAAGTAAATATACAAATTTATATTATTCAGTAACCATGTTGTTATTTATTTTATTCGTAACATGCATATTTATACATTTTCGCTGCTAAATGAAGAAAAAAAAACTACGAACTGACTAACTACCCTGATGAAGCTATTTTTAGCGAAAAATTGGACTTACAACACCAAGAAAAGGACATAAAAATGATTTTATCATTTTCCTGACACCTAAAGTTTTCAAAATATTCAAATTTCTATTCAAAACAAGTTTCTTCAAATAGTGTGCAACTATTTTCTTATTTCATATTCCTGCTCGAAACTGGAGCGAACCCACACCTCAAAAATGTGCAGCTCGTATTTTTAACTTTCTTCTCCAGGACTTTCTTCCTCTATAACAACAAAATGAAGAAAAAAAACTACGAACTAACTACCCTGATGAAGCTATTTTTAGCGAAATATTGGACTGGAATATATTTTGTTTGAGAATATTTATCGTGTCTGTGTTGAAAAGTTGCACGTTCTCGTGTTAGGAAGAAGACACGTGAGTTTGTTTAAAGTGTCATTGTGAGTGTGTCTTATTGGTTAAGCTACAATTGGAGAGAAACGGAGAGAGAGAGAGAGAGAAGTCATTTAAGGATGTTCAGCGAATATCTTATTCTTAGATGAATCACCCACTCTTTGTTGGGTGGCTTTTGTCCTCGTAATCTTCACAAGGTACAGACACATGGGTGTGCTAACTTTAAAAAAAAATAACTTTTTTCCTAGTAATTAACAAATTATATTGGAACTAGTATAGTATCAGATCTGACCGAATAACTAATTGTAGGCATAGACCGATTCATACCATCCAAAAAATTCCAACAAAAACCTAACAGCCAGCCATGGTTCTCCCCTGAATGTGCTGCTGCCATCGCGCACAGAAATCACTTTTTCTAGCTACCAACGTAATAGATGTACTGAGACTAGAGCTGCTTTAAGGACTGCCAGCAACCACTGTAAAAGAGTAATAAAACATGCAAGAGAGCTATATGCCCAGTCTGTTAAATCCAAACTAGCTTAGCAGCAGCTTGGTTCCCCACAGTTCTGGCAAATAGCAAACAGGATCTTGAACAGAAGCGTGCGTTCTATCCCAACTATCATCAATGGATCTGAGGTCATCTCGTCAGCATCAGACAAGGCCAGACTATTTGCCAAGAACTTTGCAGCTAATTCTACCCTATGCGACAATGACCATCAACTCCCTGTATTTCCTCCTATAACACACAACACGCTATGCAACATACAAATATCTGTGCGTGAGGTCGCCAAGCTAATCAGGAACCTTGATTCCAGTAAAGCAACTAGCCCTGATGGCATTCCAGTTATAGTGCTGAAAAAGCTACAACCAGAACTTGCCCCCATACTTACAAAGCTGTTTAAGCGTTACCTTTAGGAGAAATGCTTCCCAACACCCTGGAAAACCACATCAGTATGCCCTGTATTTAAGAATTCAGGTGAAAAGTCATCTCCCTCTCAGTACAGACCAATAAGTCTCCTATGTGTCATGAGTAAGTTGTTGGAATCCATATTAAATAAAGAGTAGTCAACTACCTCAACAGAAACAACCTTCTTAGTTACACACAATATGGTTTCCGCTCTGCAAGATCTACAGCAGATGTGCTAACGGTTATATCTCATAGGATTAGTGAATCTCTTGACAAAGGCTTCTTTTCCGGGGCAATTGCTCTTGACATATCGAAGACCTTCGATAAGGTATGGCATAAGGGCCTACTTCACAAGATTTCCAGCTACGGTATTACTGGAAATGTTTTCTCGATCATTAAATCATTTCTCTCCGATAGGTTCATAAGAGTAGTGGTTGATGGACAAAAATCGGAGGCCCACAGTATTAATGCTGGAGTCCCTCAGGGGTCCATCCTGGGCCCAACTCTCTTCCTGATCTATATCAATGATCTTCCAAAACACATACTGAAATCATTCGTTGGCATCTATGTTGATGACACGACCATCTATGGCAACACATCAAAGGCTGTAAATGACAAAGTTCTCTCTGATTCTCTCTCCTCTGATCTTGAGCGCGTGGTACAATGGGGGAAGAGGTGGCTGGTCACTTTTAATGCATCCAAAACCAAGCTTCTATCTTTACATCATCAACGCTCTGATCCCCATCTGGCATCAATTGAAATGGATGGCTCTCGTCTTGGGGAGGCTCCATGTTTTGACAAGCTTCTCGGCTTGACCTTTACTCCTGATCTGAAATGGAACACGTACATCAAATCTGTTGCCATGGACGCTGGGAAAATGGTGGGATCCTTCTACCGCTCCAGAAGATATCTCACTACTAATGCAATTCTCTATCTATATAAAAGCCAAGTACGTCCAAGGATGGAGTACTGCTGCCACATCTGGGCAGGAGCTGCTAAAAACAGCCTATCCTGCCTTGACGGAGTACAAAATAGATTTTGTGGCCTAGTGGGGGATGCCCCTTTTCTCTTCCCTACAAACTCTCTCCCACAGAAGAGACTCTGCGAGCCTGTCTTTGTTTTATCGTTATTTCCATGGCAGGTGCTCGTCTGAGCTCCAATCCCTCGTCCCCCCCCTCGCCAATCTTTCACGAGAAACACCCGTCTGGCTGAAACTACTGTCAATAATTTCCCCCACTCTTTATCTGTGCCTAAATCCAAAGGTAAATTCCATGAGCAAAGCTTCTTTCTTAGAACTGGCAACTGCCGCTTGCTTGGTTTCCACCTGACTACAACTTGGACGTCTTCAAGTTCAACATAAACAAACTCCTGACAAACCGCCCCCTTAAGTAAGACACTCTATCAAGACCCCCAATACTAATGATTACTACAATACTATCTCATTGATTACTGTACACGCAATAACCCTTATCCCTGACTGGCCTTCGGGCCTTGATAAGTGGTGACCCCCATGTAAAAAAAAACTAGTTGGTAAACATAGGCTTAGAAACAATCCGATTCAAACAAGTCCTTTCCTTGATCGAAAGTCTCGAATTCACCTATTACACCATTTGATATTCTGTCTGTGATTGTGCGAGCGTCGGAGAAAGTAATTGGTTTTAGTGGACCTCATTTCATACTTGGTACATAGGTCTGGGGAGAAGTAGAAATGGAAAAAAAGAAAAAGAAGATAGAATAAACGGAACGGAGAAAGAAAGAGAATAGCTTAGTCAACCTAGTATCTTTCTTGCGTTCGTCCGTCTTGCATATCTGCTTACTAATCAACTACATCTTTAAAAACTATCTCATTAATTCCACCCTAAGAACATCTACACTAGGTCAGCTGGCGACGTTATAGTCGAGTAGTAGAGCCTGGTTAAAACCAGTTCCCTCATCTACGAGTAAGTACTCTTCTAGATGATGAGTGCAGTCGAATAAGAGTCGCGATTCGTCTGACTCAAATTATGCGTGTCACTGATACATATGATGAGCTGTTGCATAAAGAAAGCTCTCAATTCAGGTGTGGGAATGATTGACGGGTTGGAGTTCAAGATGATTACTCCAGCAGATGACGGGAAGTTAATATGATGTGATTCTGAAAAAAAGTGATTTCTAGTCCCTTTGCTGTCAGTGCCTCGACCGAAGCCGTCACAAAAAGCCTGTTCACCCCCAAATACATTAATGGGAGTGCGACGGGCGTACAATGTTATAATGAATTGGAAACCCAGAACGTCTCTTTTCTCCCTAATACCGTGGCGAATTTCTTAACGTATATAGCTCTCTGAATCATTTATTACTGTCTATTATTAATAAATCCATTCTTGAAAGTGAGTCTTGATGGTAACAACTAGAATGGAGTGCCAGCCGCGGTGTTTATAATGGATTATATACGCGTCGGCCGACGCAATCTGGACGGAGCTTCCATTGACGAGTTTGGTTTAGTCGCTTCCAAAGACCTGCAATAATACACGACACAATCAGAAGAGATCTAGATACAAAGTCGATTTGAATCGATATATCGCCTTTCTAGGATTCATCAAGAATATGAAGTAACCAGATGGGATCGACATTTTCTCTTTAAAGCTAGAAATACTACATGTGACGATGCATATTAGACAAGCAATTTCGTCAGTTCCTCAATTAAACCAGTTTTTATAACTAGAGATTCAAATGAATAAATATTTCTACATTTTAAGAAGGCAGGGGAGTTGAAAATATTAGAAAACCTTTATAAAACTAATTTTTTTTACCATTTTATTTTATTTATTTATTATTTTTTTTTGCAATAAATCAAACAGAAATCAAGTATTTCAGTCGATGGTCGATCATCTTCAGTGATTTATAATTTTTTTTTTTTAGTTTTGTGAATTTTTTAGATGGGGATTGGTTATTCGTGTTATTTAGATACTTCGGACTACTGTTCTCATCTTGAATGACATGGCGCAGTGGTTCGAGTAATTGGAAAAATCAATTGTAAATGTGATATTCTCCTGAAGGTTGAAGGTTCAATTCTCAGTGTGAGTGACCGGAAAATACAACTGCGAATTACTTAGGCCCTCAGTCGTGGCTGATGGAATCAGAGCATGCTAACCCTGTGAAGTAAATAAAGGTAACCGTCCGAAATTCCGTCAAAATTCCCGAATTCAACAAGATACACCTGAAGAAGGTCGGAAGTTACATCGACTGAAACGTTGTAAAATTGACACTTTTAAAATTGAACAGTAGTCGGAAAAATTCTGAATAATACAATATTTTTCTCATTGTCAATGGGTAACCGCAAATGCCGACCATGAGTTCTCTTGTGATGAAATAGAGACTGCATTAATGTCTATTTCAAATTTTGATATCACGCTCGCCCGTGGTTTAGATCAATATTTTTACATTTTAACGACATCGGGGAATTGAAAATATTAGACTTTGCCGATGCCAATCGACAATGAGAAATAAAATGTTTATAATTCTCTGGTAATTTTTAAAATGTAAAAATGGTCGTGTATCGACTGAAATATTTGATATGTATTTCATTTATTGAAAATAATAAATTAATAAATCTTTTGGCGTATAAATTTGCTTTATGAATGCTTTCTAATGTAAATAAATAGATATGTTTTTCTCTTGCGGACAAATTATTTTTTAAACCAGTGATAATTAGGGATAATAGAGACTTCTCGAGTTGTTATAATTGAATTATGTATCTTCTGGTGATCGATGTCAAGCGTTATCAGTACCAGGCGGCTGACAAGTTGATAACTAAGACGCAATGTGTGGGATAATGTAGATATTTCTTTACAAAAGAAACTGCACAACTAGCATAAAATTATCTTTCTTGAACAGAATACGCATGCGTCTAGAGAACGCTTCTTTTTATTTATATAGATTCGTTTCATATCACCATTCGGATGTAGTGTATTATTCATGTTCATTAGTTTCCTTGTCTTCTGATCCAGCTGCCTGTGTTTATTATCACCATTATTGTTACTACAAGTTTTCACACAGTCATTGTTCATAGACAATAACAGGTGATATTTCTCGAAGTCTGAATGACAACACTTCTCCCTAAATAT
The DNA here is from genome assembly GCF_053919585.1 of Euprymna scolopes. Lineage (NCBI taxonomy): Eukaryota > Metazoa > Mollusca > Cephalopoda > Sepiida > Sepiolidae > Euprymna > Euprymna scolopes. The sequence continues at coordinate 118,733,692 of NC_136491.1, forward strand.
CCAATACTCTTCACCTCTTTCGTTAATTATAGTAAATAATTTTGCCTTATTGCAACAACCGCATTGATTTCTCGCTCACAACTATCATTAATAGGGCTGTGACAACAGAATGTTCTTTTCATATTTTTGACTCTTGAGTATATATCCGTTAATATCATATATGTTTTTATATAGACGGATGTGGCTCTCGGTTGATTAAGTGTGTCTGTGTCAGATATATACCCGAGAACCAAAAAAATTGAAAAGAATATTCTGTTGTCACATCCCTAATTATTAATCATCTTAGGTACTATCCACCCACTCTAGAGGAAATCTAGTTAGTACTTTCCATCCTCCTTGATCCTTATGAATCGTCCAAAATATCTTACTAGTGATATTGTTCAGGTTTGATATCTCTTATTTGATTTCTACTATATAATTTAGTTTCTAAGAGATGTTTTCCAATTTTTTATTTCATTTCGTACAGAACTACCAGATAGTTCTAGGTATTGTGTTCGTGTGGCGTCTTCATCTCAGTTTGGTTGAGAAGTTCCATCCACTTCGCTGTCTCTAGTTTTCCCCTCTAACAGTACATAGTTTTTCATTCTACATTCTATTGGAATATCCTGGCTGGAAATTCTAATTGCGTATATCAGTATTTTAAGTTCCTTTTTGTTTTTTGTTTTTTTTTTGGGGGGGGGGTACAGGGTGGAACCATAAAATAGCCGCCTTAGAAGAGACATGATTCCATTCTGGTTTGATGAAAACCGGTTTTGTTTTGTTTTGTTTTTTTTTGTTGCACACCATCTACTAGTTGACCAGTTGTGTACAAATCCCAAAAGCGATAGGAGCCTTCTATCGTGTCTGAAAGTGACACAATGTCCAACGAGCGAGATCAGAGATGCGCCACTGTACAGCTCATGCTCTCTACCGATCCGAGTTATGACAATATGACAATTGCCAGCACCCTACAAATGGATTGCAAGATTACCACGAATAACAGAGGTGATGAAAACAGTTTCTGGCCTTGGTTATGATCCTTGGTGTGGTTTTAAGTGAGAGCCACATCATGCCACCTCACATCTTTGAAGTCGTGTATCTCGATGAGCTGAATAGTGTGATGATCCCCTGGTGCAATCAAGTAGCCACTGGCAGACCCTGGGTACGGCAGCAGGACTCGGTGCCGGCCCCAAAATTCCAAAGAGACTCAGGCTTGGCTTCAGAAGGAGTGTTATGACTTTGTACAACTCTCTCACTGCCCATCTCTTCCCCCGACCTGAACTCGCTGGACTGTTTCGTTTGATCATACGTCGAGAACATTACCAACAGCACAAAAACTAGCCTCCCACAACACAAAAACTAGTCTGATCACCGCTATCCGCCGAGTATTCGCCGATCTCCCGCCGGCGCTTATGGAAAAGGCATGCTCCTAGTTCTGGACTCGTGTCGATACAGAGATTGAGGCTGAAGGCGGCTACATTCCACTACATAATAAAGTTATCTGAATTGATTTTTTACATAAAAGTTGTAGTGTTGTTTTCTTTAGGGCGACAATTTTATCGTTCCATCCTTTTTTCAGGTCATATGCATGAGATGGTTTATTCTTTCTTCTGTGCTAGTTAACTTGCTTTCGGTATCACATTTCCTATGTTGTTGAGTGCAAGAATGGCTATGATAAACAGTAGTAGTGATAGAGAATCTCCTTGGACGATGCCTCTGTATTCATATCTCAGTATAACGTTTGCCTCCAGCTATCATTTCCAGTCACCACAGTACCATTACTTTTTTAATCAAATTGATGACCTTGCCTAAGATTTTGTACTCCCTCAAGCACTTCATAATTAATTCTTAAAAGATCATGTGGTGAGATTTCTTTTAGTCTATTCATGCGAAGGTTATGTTCTTTTTTCGCTTTTCTCCATACATAATATTTTGATTGCAGAAATTCCCCTCGGGGCCAGCAGATGCCACATACAAATTTATTATGTCTAGACTATTAGCCACTATCTTATGTAACTTTAGAACGCCATTTTAGACACAGTCGTTATATTAAAATCCTACATTTCATCCTAGCAGCAACATCATCACAATCGCAACCATCTTTAGAGGAAGTAGTTCCTAGTTTTCTCTATAAATATTAAGTCCGCCTACTGCCCCCAGTCATCACCGGGGGGATTCTGCACTTTCGACAGGTATGGGGTTTCACCCTTCGTAACTGGATCATAAACCCATAGACATAACATAATCTTTCTCTTGTAATAATAAGGTCTCCGCAGACTAATTCCGCTCAATCTGATTGCTGATCTCTAACCATTCCTATATTCGGTATTCATATGCTAAACGAACGCTAATGTATCATTCAAATATGGCGGCGCAATGAGACCTACTTTTGCCCTCTGAGTAAATTGCTGCATTCATTTTCTTACATTTAATGGCGTAAGTTTGTATTCCCATTCTATATCTTTCTCTCTCTCCCTCGCGCCCTCTCTATCTCTCTTTATATATATTCTTCCGAACTCTCAAACTCTCTCTCTCGCTCGCTCGCTTTGTACATTTGTTCCAGTAATTGATTATATTTTTTCAGACATAGTTACGTTTTTTATGTACTTTATTTAAATATACTTTATTTAAACCTGTGCAATCTATTACGATTGTCGCCGAATTTAAAGTAAATGTTTCGGTTATATCATCTACTGGATTCTTGACACTGCGCACTTTTTAAAACTTTTTTATGGGTGGGGGTAAATTTTTACATTAGGTCCACCTCCACGATTTTCTTTAGAATGACGACTTTTATAAATCTTTGACTATGATGATTAGAAAATCTCATTCAAATTTTGCGGAGACAAGTACTTAAAGAGATATAAATATCTGTATTATGCACTGTAATACGATAAACAAATCTAATTTTCTCCTACTGACACTGTACCCCAATTTTTTTTTTTTAGCATTTGTGGGTGAGTATGCTGAAACGATTATCACGGTTAAATTTGAGAGAATTATTTTCCACCTCACCCAAAAAAGCCGTTTTTGACATGGGGGTGTTGGAGGTGTCTATTCCAAATGCCATTGTTTAGATAGGTAGGTTGATCGTGTCTATTCCGAAATCCTTTCTTAACATGACAATACTCAAAGAAGTGAAGTGAAAAACAGTCGTAATTGTTTTGTTTTGTACGTTAAAGAAGACGACATAAAACCGGAATTTACTTTAATAATATAGGTGGAAGAGTTGAAAAGAAGAGTAAGACTTGAACAACAAACCGACTGCTACCGCTAATTTCGATCACCTTAACAATTCATATACAGTAAGAATCCCTAATCTCTAACACTTCTGTTTTTACTTTCCTATTATTATTCTAATGGACACTTTTCATAATTTTATTAATTCATACTGATTTACACATTCCCTTTATTGCCTTTTTTAAAATTCAAACAGTAACTGCATATTATCGCCCCAAACCAGCACTAATCGTCAGTGAAAAACAGGTTATTTCATTTCGGCCACGCCCGCCAATGTCCGCAATTGTGCAGAGACAACAGTGACCATCACTAGCAAGCGTAGTTTACTTTTTTGCAAGGTGGGGAAAAAGCTTCCACCGGGCAACGCCGATTAACGGGTCCTGCTAGATTCATATAAAACAAGTACACACTCGCACGTATGGAAAAAACAGAAAATTGACTTTTATTCATACATTGTAAGATATGCTCGTATACAACACATTCCATCAGGATAGTATTCAGGAGCAACTCAACTCTGAAAACATTTTGTGCGAGTCAAGTCCCTAAGAATTAGTGCGAATGCAATTCCATGTAAGTGTATAAAAATATACAAAGGTTAAAAGTAAGATTAGAAAAACAATGAAAAGCCGTAGTATATGAACATACTGAAAAGTCAGGTATGACTGACCATGTATATATACAGAGGTAAAACAGAAACCTTTATAGGAACGAAGTAAAAAATATATACAGGGAAGACGATTGAAAAAAGTAACGTTTATGCTGGGCGACATTGGCTTACTACGCAAACACTAGTTTAGAATTTAATATAATACGAGCAGTATTAATCATAAATAACACTGGGCCCTGATGGAATATCTCCCCCTGCTCGTCGCTCATTAAAGCCAGGCTTTCAAGAAATTGATCCATACGTGAAACTAAGTAGTGCATCTTGACGCTTATATTGCAGCCAAGGTTTCTGAAAGCGATCAACGTGTTATTGACAAGTTCTGCGTGGTTTCTGGTCTTTATTATCAGAACAAATGCCTTCTACGCTTTCAGTTTCACTTTGTTCGTTGAGTTTTCACATTCCATAGTCGTCTTCGTCCATTACGCCTTCAACAGCTGCTGTGCGGGCAGTGAATTAACGATGTTCTGACATCCTAAGTGTATTTAAATCTACAATAGTTTAAGGATCTCAAAATCCATTTAAAAAAACATGGACGAAGACGACTATAGAACTTTCTTGCACAGATTCGACCGAAAAATAAGAACGAAAATTTGAAAAATTACAAAAAAGCTCATTAAGCAACAATACTTGTCTGAATGAAAACATTCTGCCTAAATGCGCAATATATATATATATATATATATATATATATATATAGAGAGAGAGAGAGAGAGAGAGAGAGAGAGAGAGAGTTATCCACATACAGTACTGTTTCGCTGTATCACAGCTCATCAGTGCGGCTAGACAGGCAACTACCTCAAGCCAGGATCGAAACTCGACCGCCCATACGACAGTCAAGGCTTTGAACCATTACAATTTAGCAGCTGCTGTGCGGGCAGTGAATTAACGATGTTTTGACATCCTAAGTGTATTTAACTCTAAAATAGTTTAAGGATCTCAAAATCCATATTAGAATAGGGTCGGTGGTGTAACAAATAAGGTTTTTTAGGTAAACTTCAGTTCTTATCATCGCGAGGTTTAAGGTTACATCTTCAGTGCAGGCAACACTATGACGACACCCTGAAAATACCCGAATTCGACAGTAAAACTTTAGAGTTCGACAATATACACATGAACAATTCCGAGGTTACATCGATCGCAACGTTGTGAAAATAACACTCAGGGTAAGACCAGTTATCTGAATAATCCATATTATCAATCCTCAGCTCAAAAGGTCAGAAATATAATACTTTTGCTTGTCTTACAAGTACTTCAAGGAATGTGCTCCGATGAACTTCTTGCTCTTGTATCTTTTCAACGTATGCCCCCCCCCCCGACAAATTCAACAACTAGCTAACTCCTATACTTTTATTGTTGTGGTTTCCAGATGTCGGAAAGTTTTCTGCTCTAATGGATTCTTTCCTAAAACTGCCTACCTTTGGAATTCCTTTCCCTACTCCTTGTTTCTCAGATTGTACTAATTGTATGAATTTAAATGCAATGTGAACAAACTCTCAATTAATGATGTCTCTATAGATATGGCTTCAAATTCGCAATAACCTCCTACATCTCAATGGCAAAGTGCCTCGTTTGAGGTGAAATAAGTTTTAAAAAATATATTTCATGTAAATAAGTAAGACAAACTCAGAAAGAATCATTTTTTTTCATTAATGTCAGATATTTTTTACAGAAGGTTTTTCAGTTTTGTTTTAACTAAAAAGGATTAAAATGAAACTGAAATTTAATATTGATAAAATAGTCGATTCTTGCCCAAAGCTCTCTCGGTATTAAAAAAGAGAAACTAAAATAAAGGAAAATTTGTATGATGTACTTAGATCCGGTTTCTCGTTTCAATAAGAAGATTACAAAACAGAAATAAAGAAAAATCTGTATGATGTATATACCCGTGACGAAACGAAAATATCACATTCCAAAAATCGCGTAAATTTATCAAGTAGTTTTATTTTTAATTTAGAAAGTCACCTTTTATGTGCAAGAGCAGTTGTTTGAAAAGAATGTAAAAGGGCAAAGGGAGATAACTCAATCATTTAAGCTTACGAGATTTATGTTGTAATGCCTACGAATTCTCATTAATCGCTTAAATGATATTATTCATAAAATTAGAACTGCTTGATTAGTTTACGCAGTTTTAGCAATGAGATATTTTCGTTTTGTCACGAATATATATGCCATATAGATTTTTCTTTCTTTTTATTTATTATTATTTTTTTTCTTCTTGTAGGGGAATTCTGGACAATAACCAAATGTTTTTATTGAAACGTGAAACCGGAAGTAAAGTAGTAGCCGGAAGTTAACTTTTACTTAACTTTTCATTGATTTTGGACTCTGAAAACGTACACAGCCCAAACCCTACTTCCATCTTGCATTTTATCTTTTTCTCGCTTTCAAGTTTTTGTTAAGGGGTAGAGAGCTTTTATTTACACCATGACATCTTTGTCCCTTTTTTCCTCCTTTTAATCTTCTAATTCCGTTCTACCAAAAAATGTTTTTTTTTTGTTTTTGTTTTTGTTTTTCTTGTTCTACCCTTTCTCAGCTTTCCCCTTAAACTTGATCCTTCCCTCTCTCGTTTCGTACGACTGGTGGACACACACACACACACACACACACACACACATCGCTCGTCAAAGACAAGCTTGCTTTGACCAGCTCCAAGTCAGTTCGGGGCGTGGGAACACTGCCTGTGTCCACAGTCCGATACAGAAAGGACTTTATTTGTCACCGTTGGTCCGCTACACCTGGACAAGCCATCGTCACGAAATAGCGTGAGTGAAAAATAAAAAAGAAGCTGGCGTAAATGAAGAGTGGGAGTTGGGGAATAGGTAGATGCCTAGAGGGCTATACGGGTATTATGTGTGTGTTCGGGGCGGTTAGGGTGCGAAATTGTTGCCAGAGTGTTAGGCGAACGGGGGTGTAGGTCGGGGTATGAAGCTTCGAAAAACAAAAAATAAACGCTGGTTTCTTTAGAGTCAACATAAATGTATAACTTTCCGTGTTTATGCTACTTACGCACGTTTTCCCTGTCTTTGGGCTGGGGGGTGCTTTTCAACGAAAAGCAATATGACATGTAAACAATATGTGAGGAGCGGAAACTCGGAAAGAGAAAGCCGAGAGGAATATGAATGAAGCAAGTAGCAAACTGTGTAGTGGTGGTGGTGGTGGTGGAGTCAATATAATTAAACTTTATAGCAACATGGCGTCGTTGATGGTCAGACGTTTGCGATAAATTAATTCTGCTACCTGACTTCGTTGCAATCTCGATACCAAGTTTCGCAGCTCTTGTTCTTACGTTGGTAGAAAAATAACGATTTTTTTTTTTTAGGATGTAACTATTTATGTGCGACATATTAAGGCACGAAACAGACACGACAAGACACAACTGTGCCTGGTGATTCTCTATTTATGCGATGTAGGCACGTTATTCGAGTAACCTTTGACGACGGCAATCAGGCACGGTACTGGTTTCTGCTGATTCTGTATTCAAGCAATCTCGGCACGTAGGCAACAAAACGGATTTCGCCACAATATCCGGACATAAAAATTAGATGAAATCGAAAGCTTACTTTTGGCAAAACCTCAAATGCTGCTTGCCAAAAATAAACTCTGGGTCTTTTTAAGGCTGAAAAATTAATAAGAAGCAATCGATTTTAATTCAGATGAACGGGCATGATTTTTGTTGTTATTTTTGTTTTGTTTGTTTATTTATTTATTTTTGTTAAAAACATTTATAAAAAAAAAAGTAAACAAGTTCCTTTTTTTTTCTTCAGACTTTTTGGAAAAAGTTTTTTAAAGATACGAGTCAAGAGTAATAAATAAAGGTTCAGCGTACAAGATAGTGCACAGAACTATGAAAATACCTGAGCAGTACCGTCGGCATTTTCCGGTCGATGCGCCTCAGGATATTAGCAATAGACTTCTCACAGAAGAAGGAGGGGCTTGAGAAAGTAGGCCTACTAAAGATGAATATTTGCCAAAAAAAATAAACTACTGTGAATATGGTTCTAATTTTATTTTATGCAGATTTGTTATTGGGTTAAAAAAAAAATTTCTTTCGAGCTTAAAAAATCGAGAGTTTATTTTTGGCAAATATCTTTTGAGGGTTTGTAGAAATTAAACTTTCGATCTCATACCATTTTATGGCTGAAAATTGTGATTAAATCTCAAATGTTTTAGAAACTTTTAAAAAATGTAAAACATGATCCGATTTCTATTGAAGCTAAAGTTAATTCAATATTATTTTTTTAAAAAAGAAAATTAGTCCTAGGTCTTCCGTCCCAGTATTTACCTCATTTCTTAGAAAAAATGATATTATTACTAATCGCAAGATATATGCGATTTAATGAAGGAAGGTCTCACTGTCGTATTGTTGGGGGATATATATATATATATATATATATATATATATATATATATATATATATATATATATATATATATATAATCCTGATCTCGAAAGTAAAAACAAAAATATTATGACTTAGGTGCTATCAGCTAGAATCGAAACTGAAACCGAAACCAAAATTTGTAGCGCTCCGGCCTTAGACTTTGTCGAATCAGTCATTGTCAGTTGCATAAGAAATAGCTAAAAAGAAGCTAAGATTAACGTACAAATGTATATATATATATATATATATATTTGTGCATGCGTAGAAGAACAGTTTAAATCAACTTATGCTTGCCAAGTTCTAATTTCTTTCAATTTTGACCCCTTAGCAACTATTTTAATAGGATAAAGACCCATAAAAAAAACGGGCACAATAAATGGAATCATTTAAACCACCTCGCGCTGCTCTGCGACCTTTTATCTCAGAGGAGATACAGTTTGAAAAAATGAGACAGACAGACTGTAATAATGTTTGGAGTATATATTATGTATACGTGTGTCTTCTAGTAGTTAGATTGCATGAGAGTGTATATATGTCACACATTCATCTATATATGCAGTGTGTATATATACATGTGTTCGTCTATAACTGTCTAGCGTTATAATCGTCTAATTTAGAGTTCGTTGTGTGTGTGTGTACATTTAAATACGGTTCATGGCGGGACAAGAATATACATAAATACTTTTACAACACAAAAGACAAATAACACGTATTTGGGGTTTCAACATTTGATCAAACAGAAACATATCTGATCCATCTTTGATCTTATTTGACGGAAGGTTGCAATGGAAATGATTCCCAAGTTGCCTCGAGTTTTATTTTCGCCACTTTTTATTCCAGAATGTTTTCCCCTTTTTTTTTAGAAAGTTGCAACGCTGATTCTGACTATCGCCATTTCTGACTCCCATTACTTGGAGCCATCACGATCTGAAGACCGTGTCCTTCTCTCGACTTCGACTAACTCAACTAATTTCCTCATATTTCAAAAAGTTCATCTCCCCTTCTAACTGACGTCATTAGTATACGTTACCAAGATGATCACCTGATCTTTTATTTGTCATTATTCTAAGTTGTCAACTAAATTGTTATGATATTTTTCAGCTACATTCCTAAATTAATGTGAATAAATATTTATTTCAAATATTTTGATTATTCTAAAACATATTTTAGCTGACAAAACTTTTTGGCTTGAATAATCATAATTGCCGACCAGCACACCTTTCGAAATTGTCCAGCTAATATCTAACATTACAAAGCCTTCTTGAACGTATTTGAGCAGAGCAAGAAGCGTGAACTTACGATTTTTATTTTATAATCACGGTGTAACAGATTGGGGCCCTATGATAGCTAACGAGTAGGTTAGCTAGCTTAATACGCAATACGCAGCAAAGCTTACTAAGATGGAGTACATAGTTTGAAACAAGAATATTAAATATTTAGAAACAAATAATAAATATTTGATCGATCAAGAAATCACTGGAACAATAAACAAATGATAACGATAAAACAGTAACATTAGACTCAAACGTCAAAGATTATGCAATTGAAGTTTCGGAAAAGCTGAATATAAGAACGGTCGAATCGTATTAGTAGAAAAGAGAGAGTCGGAAAATTGAACGCGACAGACATTGAATCATGTAGTCTCTAAATAATCCGAGAGTTGACTCTGGAACTGAAGTCAGACAGATCCAATGTAGTCCCAAAAGAGATGATCCGGCATCACGACTCAGTTCGACCCGGCATGTATCTGTTTGGGGACTGAAAAAAGTTACGTTTGAAACTATAACAATATTTATACTTGGTTATGTGTTGACTCGCATGCCAATCCAATGTTTGAATGATCTTAGTTCCAGTGTCCACAGGACGAGTGTAAATTAACAGCTAACTAACATTTTTTTCATGTCACAATTTAATTATGATATCGGTCAAAGAAGCATTAGACTTCTCAAACTTTTAGAGAACCTATGAATGTGAACTTGATCAGCGTTAAATCGCCGCAAATCTTGCGATTCCATTTTTCACTTTTAAACATAATTATTGTCCATATTCATCAGAAAATCGGGGAAGTAGCTTGCTCTTAAAAAGATCTCCCATATCTTTTTATTTATTGTTTTTACAATGGAGTCACCACTTATTAAGGCTCGGATGCTACTCGAGGATAAGGGTTAATGGGCGTACGGTAGTTAATGGGAAATATCGTAGTAATCGTTAGTAGTAGGAATTGGGTAAATATTGTAGTCAGTTGGAAAGCAAGAAAACGGAAGAGTTCACCAGGCGTGCAGTTCTAAGAAAAAATCATTGTTCATAGAATCTACGTTTAGGTTTAGGCACAGATAAAAAGTGGGGGAATTTTGATAGTGGTTTCTGATAGACGACTGTTTTTCGCAAAAGTCAGGACAGGGAACTGTAGATTAGAGGTCAGACAAGCACTTGACATGAAAATAACGATAAAGTAGAGTAAGGCTCACAACGTCCTTCTGTGGAAAAGAGGTTGCAGGAAAGAGAAAAGGGCATCCCCCACTAGCCTTAGAAGTCTGTTTTGGATTATCTCAAGGCAGGATAGGCTGCTTCTAGCAGCTCCTGCCCAACAGTACTCCATTCTTGGACGTACTTGGCTCTTATACAGGTAGAGGATTGCATCAGCAGTGATATATCTAATGGAGCGGTAGAACGATCCCATTATTTATCCAGCGGTAACGGATTCGATGTACGTGTTTCATCTCAGATCAGGAGTAAAGATCAAGTCTTTGTCAAAACATGAAGCCTCCCCAAGATGAGAGCCATTCATTTTAATTAATGCCAGAATGGGATCAGAGCATTGATGGTGTAAAGATAGAAGCTTGGTTTTAGATGTATAAAAATTAACTAGCCACTTGTTTCCCCATTGTGTCACGTAATCAAGATCAGAGGGGATAGAATCAGAGAGAACTTCATCGTTTACGGCCTTTGAAGTGTTGCCATAGATGGTAGTGTCGTCAGCATAAATGTGTACAAATGTGATTTGGGAATCATTAATGTAGATTAGGAAGAGAGTATGGCCCAGAATGGATCTCTGCGGGACTCCAACATTAATACTGTGAGCTTCTGATTTTTGCCCATCAACCACTACTCTTATGAACGTATCAGACAAAAATAATTTAATAATTGACGAGACATTTCCGAATATACCGTAGCTGGAGATTTTGTGGAATAGACCTTTATGTCATACTCTATCAAAGACCTTTGATATGTCAAGGGCAATTGCCCTAGAAAGGAAGCCTCTGTCGATAGATCCATTAATCCTATGAAATATAACTGTTTGCACATTTAATGTAGATCTAGCAGAACAGAAACCATACTGCATGTCACTGAGGAGATTATTTTTGTGTAGGTGATTGACTACTTCTCTATTTAACACAGATTCCAGTAACTTACTCATGACTAGGGATGTGACAACAGCATATTCTTTCCATTGTTTTGACTCTTAAGTATATATCCATTAATATCATGTTTTTATATAGACTGATGTGGTTCTCGCTTGATTGACTGTGTCTTACTCTGTCGGATATATACTTGAGAGTCAGAAGAATGAAAAGAATATTCTGTCACCATGATCTACAGGAGACTGTTTGATTTGTACTGAAAGGAAGAAGACTGATCACCTGAATTTTTAAATAAGGTAGGTGACCCGTCAGAGGTCAAGCAGACAAGTGTTTTATTCAATATTGTTAAAACTGTTCATTATAGTGCCGTTTGTTATTGTCGTGAATATGTAAAACACTCACATATACATAGAAAAGCCATTAAATATACACATAACAGATGGATACGTACGGACACTCCATATATCAAGAAAAGTAACTGTTTTTATAATTCTATCCACTAGACGTTACATAAGCATCAATAACAGAAACATATATATATATATGATTTTGTTTTTAAAACAGTTATTTACGTACACGAGTTTCGCTGTTCTAGAGCCCTGAAGCATAGGTACTATCATCGAGTGCAGATACCGTTACGCCACGGACCCCAGCTGAAACTACGTCCTACTTTTATTGCTTTTAAAGTTACGTCGAATTTTTTGGTTGAAACACGTGTACGTAGATAACCGTTTGATTTTTTATAAATAAAATAAATTAATAAAATATATTTATTTGTTTACGTCCAAAAAGTATCGTTGGTTTTTTCTAAGGGAGAACTACTTACCCGGTCTAGTAAGGAGACTCTAATACAGAATTTAATTATCGTTAAAAAAAATTAACAAAACATCGACATAACTTTAAAAGCAATAAAAAGTAGCACGTAGTTTCAGCTGGGGCTCGTAGTTTGACAGTATCTGCACTCGGTCATAGCGCCTATGCTTCAAGGCTCGAGCCCAAGAACAGTCAAACTACGTTGATGAGACGTTGTGCGGCGAAACACATGTACGTAGATAACTATTTTATGAGTAAAATAAAAATTATATATTTATTTTTTTCGTCTAACAAATATGGGCGATCTTTCTAAGGGTAAACTACTTCCCTGATTTCCTAGGAATGAGACATTAATACCGAATATTCAATTATCGTTTTAAAAAGACATCAACAAAAAGATCGACGTAACTTTAAAAGCGATAAAAAATAGTATGTAGTTTCAACTGGAGTCCGTGGAGTTTATAACTTATATATATATATCTATATATCTATAAAAGTGAACGTGTCTGTCTGTCTGTCTGTGTGTCTGTGTGTCTGTCTGTCTGTGTACATTTCCCTACGCAATAACTCTGTCAATTTTTAGTCTATAGACTCGAAATTTGAAATACCGGGTACTGAGATTTGGGAAAATCGATGTGACGGGTGTCAGCCAGAAATTTGGCTGTTAAGGGGTCAAATTTCAACGATTTGACCTTTAAGAACTCTACCAAACTCCTCCGACAATTTTGGGTCTAGAAACTTGAAATTTTAAATATAGGTTCCTTGAACATGGATCTAACTTAATAAAGTGATTTGAGCCCGAAACAATAAATTTTAAGGGGTCATAATAGGGGTCAAAATTTTAAAAAATTAACCATTTTTCTTTTTGTTTTTTTGCTTTTTTTGCACAGCATACACCTCCAAACACCCGAGCAACGCCAGGCACCCCTGCTAGTATATATATATATATATATATATATATATATATATATATATATATATATATATATATATATATATATATATATATATGGTGGGCTGTGAGGCGGCGGGGCAGTGCTGTGTGTGGATGACTATATATATATATATATATATATATATATATATATATATAGTTCAAAGCTTTATACGAGAAAGTACAGAAAAGTGATATTTTTTAGCGGCAAATCTCTATTTCAATATAAGGGACTGAAAATGGATGAAGCAACATTGTCAAAAAAAATAAAAAATAAAAATAAATAAATAAAATAAATAAATAAAAATACATTATATATATGTATATAATGTATTTTTATTTATTTATTTATTTTATTCATTTATTTTTTTTTTTTTTTGACAATGTTGCTTCATCCATTTTCAGTCCCTTATATTGAAATAGAGATTTGCCGCTAAAAAATATAACTTTTCTGTACTTTCTCGTATAAAGCTTTGAACTGTCGTTATGCTTAGAAGTGATTATCGGGGAGGTTGCTGGAGGATGATCTTGAACGAGAAACGAAATTAACCTCTTCATTCTTATGATCTGAACAGGCTATCTTCGAAGTATATTAAGATGAAATATACCACGTGACCTGCTTTTTTTATTTATTGTTATCATTAAAAAGCAAACTGCTTGAAGAAGACAAACAGTGTGAAACTTCTCATGACTCTTAGCAACAATAGATAATCAGTATAAGCAGTTATAATCATGATTGCTGTACCGCGTGTTCGGTGAATTGCAGGCAACAAAATGGCGATGTCTTCTTAGCCGTTTTTGTGGGGATTACGGATTAGGGGAGGGTTAGAGGCGCGAATGTTATTTGCGACGATTTAATAACAAAAAAAAATTAACAACACGACTTTAGTTAACGTGGGAATTTTTTTCGCCCTTTATTCTTGTTAAATATCGTTTCTAATCCGACATTCGTGAAGTTGGCTTTCTGCTAAGCTTCTGTTCATGGGCAAATAATCGGCCAACGTTGCCCTCCGGGCCTTGCGGAGTTGACTAAATTTTCTTTTCCACGCACTGCGAAACACATAGACACGTACACACAAACCTGCAGATGAGCACGCAAACATATACAAAGGGATAAACATAAGGCCCAGGTTGTTTTTACAAAAGGAACAAGAAAAAGTTGAAGTTCTAACAGGGATATGCTTTTCGTTTGGTTGTTCTGTTTTACGGCATATCAACCTCTTTCGGATTATTTAATAGTAAATTCGTGTAATTTTGGTAAAACTTTATGCTTCGTTTTTTTTATATTTTGATTTTTTATCCATAATGTTTGCTTTAATTGTTTTGTTTTACAGTATATAAACCCGTTTCGGATTAGTTAATTCCGAATATAGTAATTTTAAAAAAGTTTTTATGCTTCACGTTTTTTTTTAAATATATTTTCAATATGAATTCATAGTACTTGGTTTGATTGTTTTGTTTTACGATATATCAACCCTTTTCCGTTATTTTTTAATGGCAAATCTGATCATTTTGGAAAAAAAATTATGTTTGAAGTTTTTTTATATTTTCAAATATTTATTCATAATGTTTGATTTGGTTGTTTTGTTTTACGGCATAGCAACCCCTTTCCGGTTTTTTTAATGGTAAATCTGATCATTTTGGTAAAAAAAAAAATATGCTTCAAGTTCTTTATATTTTTCAAATATTTATTCATAATGTTTGGTTTGGTTGTTTTGTTTTACGGTATATAAACCTGCTCTGGTAATTTTGGAAAAAGTTTTTACACGTCAGGCTTTTTATATCTTCAAATATTTATTCTTAGTGCTTGGTTTAGTTATTCGCTTTTACGGTACATCAACCCGTTTTGGGGTTATTTAACGGCAAATTCTGTAATTTTGATAAAAGCTTCAGATATTTATTGATCTGTGTTTGGTTCTATTTGGTTGTTTTTTAGAGGACAATTATTTCTGTTTTTAACTTTGCAGAACATGATTGAGTTTTGCAAAAGGAGACGAATATGCAATAACATCAATTTTAGTTCAAGAAGCCAGTATATTCAGACAATTTAATCTGGTGGCACCAGACCAGGGCAAGAACCAAAAGGAATTTTAAAGAATAAGAAATTAGAAGTATAATTGTACCAACAGAAGTACCTGTTTATAACGCGTATGTCCCCTTCACTTGAAGTTTGGAGCAAAGAGTAAACTTAAGTTCAGCAATGAAATATTTCATTTATAAAATTAGTCAAGCTTTTAATGATGATAAGCAAATCAATCTACAGTTTATTTATTAACTTATTTTTAATTTGAATTTGATTAATTCCATATTTTGTTTGTAAACATTAAAAGTAGACCTACGTGAAAAACGAGCAAACGTTATAGCCCGTTGACTAAGAATAGATGCTTTTTGCCGAATTGATGGCTGCATATTGTTAAATTAAGGCTATTTTTTGTATTAAATACTGATACCTATTAATCTCTTTCTGTGCATCGAATGGGTACCATAATACGTAGTCAGCTACACCTTATAACAAAGGTCCATACAAAATTTCGGTCACATCGGTCCAGTAGTTTCCAAAAATGTTTTTATAGTAAATGTGGCATTGTTACAACTAATCCCTATTAATCCATAGCTGTATCGAACGGATATCGTAATACTTAGTTTGCTGCACCTCATAATGCCAAAAGTCCATGTAAAATTTTAGTCAAATCAGTAGTTTTCGAGAAAAAGTGGAATGTCAGACAGACAGGATTATATCTATAAATATATAGCATATATATATGCATATACATACATATATGCATTTACACACACACACACACACACACACACACACACATATATATATATATATATATATATATATATATATATATATATATATATATATACATGATAAGTAAAAATAATGCTACAAAATAAAATTAAGATTTATCGCAACAAAATGATTTATTACAAAACACAATTACCGAAAATACTTTAGGAACAATATGGCGTAAATATTATTCAAAATGTTTCTCTCTGGCTTTCACTACGCCACAAAGTTTTTTTAGGGAAATCATCTATAACAGAATACGCAACATAAAAGGATATTTTTCCCAACATTTGTTCAATTTTATCGCAAAAGCTTCAATATTTTGACAAGGAGTAGAGCAGGCTCAACTATCCAGGATAAACCAAAAAGAATAATCAAGAGCGTTAAGAGCAGGTGATAAGGCTGGCCATTTTTCTTTGCTTGCTCCTGGATATGACCTTAAACTATATCCAGTGGTGAGGCCCCAGCTTGTGGGCTCTGGGGAGTGTGGAGCCACCCTTTAATTGCCATTGCTTCCAGGTCCACTCTTACCCGGAGTGGTAGTACCTGTTACGGTCCCAACTATGGGTTAAATAGAAACCGACTTGAAAACAACAAATATATTCTATTAAAAAAATTTTTCTTCAAAATCTTTGGATTCGGCATTAAATAACCTGAAAAGGGTTGATATGCCGTAAAACAAAACAATCATCTTCTTTGCTTATTTAGGACGAACAGTTGTCTCTATACCACTGCTGTGTTACATGTGACTTGTCATACTATCTTGTTGGAGAGTCCAAAATTCATCACCGTACGCAGAATTACACTCTGGGGTAATAAATGTCTTCAATGTTACGTTCTTTGACTCTTCAATAAGATAATGTGACAAACCACACTTCTCGTGTAACACAGCAGTTGTGTAGATCTAACTGTCTGTCCTGGACCAGCAAAGAAGAATGGTCTCCCTCATCGCCTGATCTTAACGCTTTTGATTACTTTGGAAAAAAAAACTAATGGAGATTTTCCTCTCTCGGAAATGGCTGCCCAGGATATCATTGATGCTAGTTTTTGCGTTCTGAAAACTTTTCCTGCATTATCAGGTATTACCTCAAGACTTTTCGTAATTTTCATGATTATGGAACTGTTGAAGTGAGAATAACTTTTCACCCGTGAAGATGATGCTATTTTATCATTAAAAAATACTTTCGAAATTTTGTAACAGGACATATGCCCTACCCTGCATATGATATTTTAAGAAAATGAGAAGCATCGTTGCATATATATATATATATATATACAAGATAAACTGTTAAAATACGTATAAAAATATATAGCTTCATACAAACTTATCCCTATATATAATATAAGAGGTGCAGTTTTCCCCCTCCGGACCAAAATACCGTAGGTTTACAACAACAGAGGCCACATGTTATTATGTCTACACTATAAACTACTGCCTGAGGTAACTTTACCACGACATTATAGGCGTTATACAAATATCTTACGTTAGTTCTGATGAGCACCACAATCACAATCTCACCATCTACATAGGAAGTAGTTACTATTTCCCTCTCTACATTTCCTGTACTTCCACCGCTCCCACTCTACACCGCCAACATTCATACTTAACTGCTGAGTTTTCACAGCTCTTAACATTTTACTCGACGCATACACTTACCATATATTTCACATACTCCTATTTATAAATAATAATTTCTCCCTTTCCAAAATCCGCCCCCACTGATTGGCTGCTCAGTACACATTCTATAATTCTGCTGTTCGCTTCTCCAACCTTTAAACGAACGGTTCGAAACTTATAATTACGCTGTCATATTTTTGCATATCCATTCGTAACACTACGAACCTTATGCTCTACATTTAGTCTTAATCACTCCCGTCTTTGTTTCTACATATTTCTATTTATTTATGACGTTTTACTTACTTATGCCGTATTTTCTTACGAACTCGCCGATTAAACCGACCAGCGAGCAATAGAGAGAGAAGGAGAAAGAGGGAAGGGAGAGCGAGGGAGAATTTCACTCGCTCCCGTCTTCATTTACTTAGACTGTATACTATTTTCTTACGAACTTGAGGATTACACCGATCAACGAGCGATAGAGAGACAGACAGACAGATAGAGAGATAGAGAGATATAGATACAGAGATATAGAGATACAGAGAGATATAGAGATATAGGAAGATACAGGGGGAGGAAAATAGACAGAGACAGACAGTTAGAGATACAGAGAGAGAGAGAAAGATCAGCCGTGTTACAATTTTATTTAGGTCATTCATCCAATCACGCGTTATAAGGGTAAATTCTAAGGCAATAACAGTAACAAGTTACCATGGCCGATCTCATAACGCGTTTGCTTTTTAATTCGCCCCATATTCTAATAAGCGTTCTAGCCTAATTAGCCTAGGAATTGCCGGTAACTTTTTTTTCAACACTTTTTTCTTTTTTGTATAACTAACCAGTCGACATTAACACATCTTCGACGGCTACTCTCCACAAAATCGCATAGTCCAAGTACATTTTACTGGGAGGAGTTACAGCCACTGTATTTAAAATATTCTCTAAGCACTCTCACCTTAATTTGTAAGTGTTTTTCGCTTAGTTAAAGTGTAGAAAAGTTACCAGCCGGAAGTTATACAAAGCAACAAAGCGGACAAAATAATAAAAAAAAACATTATACAGTACTTTTTAACTTTGTATTTTATTTGTTTTTTTGTTTGTTTTTTCCATAATTTCAAGTTATGTTATTCAAAGTGGTCTTTACACACTGATTAAAAATAAACAAACGCTTAATTTAATTTAGGAGGCTTAAAAAAAACATCCCCATATCAAAATGAACACATAAACAAAAAAGGAATCCTATAGTTTTAAAACCCTAAAAAATGCAAAAGCAAAAGCAAAAGACCTTTTGATAAACTTTAAAAACTTAGAATTCCACAATCAACATAACAATTTCCAACAGAAACTACACAAAATCGTTAGAAACATAAACAACTCTAATAAAATCTTTGTAAAAGCAGATAAAACTAGAAATTTTTTCTAAAATAGATAAAAAAAGAATATAACAAACTAATCTCAGAAAACATTACAAAAAACGACAAAAAACTGGATACAAACAAATACGACTACATAGATATAAAAAATACTGAAAGTAAACAAATCACCGATAAATTAAAAATTAGCGATAAAGTTGGCAAACTGAAACCTAGCGAAGCATACCTTTTGCTCAAAGACCACAAATGTGACTTCAATAATAACCCCAGCACTCGCTTGATAAACCCAACTAAACCAGAAATAGGTAGAATTAGCAAAGCAATACTTTCTAGAGTAAACAAACAAATCAAAATGACCTAGAATTAAACCAGTGGACAAATACTACCGAAGCAATAACTTGGCTTAAAAATACAGAAAACAAAAATAAATGTACGTTTATACAGTTCGACATGAAAGACTTCTATCCCTCGATATCCGAAAACTTTTCAACATTGGCCTGGAGTTTGCCGAGGCATATATATCCTTGGAAGAAATCCACATTATTAAAAAAATGGAGTAAATCAGTTCTAGTAAATAACAATAACGAATGGATAAAAATTAAAATGACAAACTCTTTTGATTTGGCGATGGGTGCTCTGGATTCTCCAGAAACTTCGGATCTTGTGGGATTATTCATTCTATATATCCTTACAAGCATATTTGATACTACGAATATCGGCCTATATAGAGATGATGGACTAGCTATAATAAGACTCCAGCAAAGTCAAGGGGGATAACTTTAAGAAAATCATATACAAGGAAATGAAAAAATTAGGCCTAAAAGTAGACGTACTAGATAACATAAAAATAACAAACTTCCTGGACGTCACGTTAAATATAAATAAAAACACATATGAACCCTGCTTAAAAGATAACGATAGTCAAATATGTGTAAACCCTAAGTCCAATCACCCACCATCAATTATAAAACAGATTCCTAACTCGATCGTAAGTAGACTCAGCAATAACTCAAGCGAAGAAAATGTATTTAACAGGTCAATATCTAGCCCTAAAAATAGTGGATACAAAAATATTAATATCAAATATAAGCAACAAAACACCAATGAAAATAAAAGAAAAAGAAATATAATCTGGTATACGACGCCATACAATCAAATGTTAAAAACAAAACTTGCCAAGAAATTTCTAGATCTCATCGAAAAGTACTTCCCCGTAAACAATCCCTTACACAAAATTTTCCATAAAAATAACCTAAAGTCATCATATAGCTGCTGCGAAAACTTAGAGGTGATAATTAAAGCACATAATAACAAAATCTTAAATAAAAGCAATGAAAATAACAACAAAATAAACAATAAAAAGTGGGCATCATGACAAAGCTAAAACTAAAACAAAGAACACATGTGTAACTCGTAGAAATAATAATAATAATAATAATAATAATAATAATAATAATAATAATAATAATAATAATAATAAATCAAATCCGGACAACGACAACCATAATAATAATAATAATAATAATAATAATAATAATAATAATAATGAACAAGATAAATGCAGCTGTAGATCCGCACACTTTGCCCACTTCAAAATAAATGTCTAATCAAAAGCATAGCTTACCAGGCCACAATATTTGCGAAAGAAACCCTGAATAACAAGAAATATTTCGTAGGTATGAGTTCTTTAGATGTCAAACCCCGATATTATGACTACAAAAGTACGTTCAAAAATAAAAAAAAACACCGACTGAAAACAAAACTAGCAAACAAATACTGGGAACTCAAAGAAAGCAGACGTTCACCGGTAGTCAAATGGAAAATAGTAAGACAATCTAACACATGTAGAGACCCCGACGATCCATGTAGATTATGCCTTCATGAAAAATTTGCAATCCTATACTTTAAAGAACTCCAACATCTATTAAACTGTAGGAGAGAAATAGCGAACAACTGTGTTCACAGGATAAACTTTACTCTAAGATAGCGATACAAAATTATTTTAAAACTAACAATAACAATAGAAAATAAATAAATAAAATAAGCATACATATACATAAATTATCATAAATATATATATATGCATACATACATATACATATACAAACTAACATAAAAACACCCACACATTTAACTACACCTTTGTTTAAAAATAGGTCAAATCACTATATATCTACACTTCCTGCTAAAAAAAGCACACACAAAGGGGTGAACCCAAAGTCAACTGGGCCTTTGTCCTGTAAGTGTCTGCCCATTGACTGATTAGGAATGGAGCGGTGGAAACTAGGAATCTGATTGGCTAACTAAAAACTCAATAGAAGGTGCGTATATAAAAATGCGAGACAAGCACAACTCTTCGCATAAGCTTGACGAATGCTAGCGTGGATGAAACGCAGAATATTCTTTGTAACTAAATTGCCATATATATTTTATATCTTACTACCTAGATCTACCTATGTATTAAGCAGTGTTTAAGTAAATATTTAAAGTTTACGCATAAAATAATACTTTCGTATATTAATTCATGTGATTAAATGAAATAGTCATATATATACCTATATATATACCTATATATATACCTATGTATATACCTATAAATATATACCTATATATATACCTATATATATATATACCTATATATATACCTATATATATATACCTATATATATATACCTATATATACCTATATATATATCTATATGTATATATACATATACATATATACCTATATATATATCTATATATATACCTATATATATACCTATATATATATATATATATATATATATATATATATATATATATAACATCGTCAATATAAATTAAACAAACAATCGATTTTATTGGTATTAGGTTGGTGCACCAATAATGTCGGTTTTTATCAGATATATATGCCAAAAAACATTTTAGCACCAACCTAATATATATATATATATATATATATATATATATATATATATATATATATATATATATATATATATATATCACATTATCAATATACATTAAACAAACAATCCTTTTTATTGGTGTTAGGTTGGTGTAAAAATAATGTCGTTTTTTATCAGATATATACGTCAAAACGGCATTATTTTTGCACCAACCTAATAATAGAGCAAACAATATGTTGAATTAATTTCTTTTAACTTATTATTGTCTCACAAGCGTAAAAATAATTCACGTATATCTATCAAAGAAAGTTGAAAGTTACAAGTTATTTTATTTTAGTTTTGCAAATTGAAGACCAATAATTTTTATGTGTGAATTTTTTCAGTCTTTTCTTTTAATGATAATATACGTTTTCATTAAGTATTTCCAAATATTTCAAAATTACGTATATTTTTCAAGAGTTATATCTTGAGAACGAAAACGTGACTTTTACACGTGTAAGTAAAAATCCTTGAGCGTAATAGTTTTGTTTTCTTGAAGTATATTTGAATCCGTTAATTTATATGCACAGATATGTATACATGTTCACATACATATGCTTATATATACACATACATATGCATATATATATATATATGAACATATATATGTGTGCCCACACAAACATATGTATACAATGTGCATATATATAAATATTGAATAAACATATAAAACTGTTTTTAGAACACGTTAAAATTCAATATATTTATTAATAGAAGGAAAAAATACGATTTAATTTTTATTCTTTTTTCAAGTTGAAATATTTCTGATATATTTTGAATCGTAACAGGTCTATCGTCACACAACAACAACAGCAGCATGCCTTGGACTTAACAACACAAGGATTTTACTTGCAAGGAAAAAACAGGCAACTCTTTCATTCTCTGAAGATAGACCTGTTACGGTCCTAACTATAAAGAAAAGGACGTGCCATGAGACAGAGAGAGAGAGGGGGGATAAAAAAGAGGCATGTAAAGAGAGAGAGGGGTAATAAAAAGAAACAATAAAATGTGTTGTTTTTTTTTAATACGGGTAGAGGTAGGGATAGAGAACTTCAAAAAAGAAACAAGAAAATTTAATAAAAGGAAAAAGAAGAAAGGAAGGAGGAGGTGGGGAAGAAGGAAGAGGAGATAAAAAGCAAATGATAGCCGGCGGGCTGAAACCCTTCAATGTCGTGTGTATGTGTTTTTTATGGTCTATTATACGAGGGAATAATAGAGTGTCGGATGAATGGCGTCTGATCATAAAACACGGTAAACGAGCAGCAAAACAAAACAACTCTTCTATTGCAATGACAATCAAGAAAGGAGGTATACATGGTTGACAATTCACTTCCGGTCATCTTTAGTCTCGCCTCTATTTTTCTTTTTTCTTTTTTTCATTTAGCATTAACTATTATTATTATTATTATTATTATTATTATTATTATTATTATTATTGGCGGCTCATCAGGAGCTTTCACACAGGTCATCAAAGATCTCTCCTTGAAAACAGCCTATGGTGTTCCCTGGAAGCTGAGTAACAACAAGTCTCCACAGATTTCCAGTACTCTTCACAACTTTTGCTAGTATTTCCAAATAAATTTACATTATCGCAACAGCTGCTTTCCATTTATTTCTTGTTGGCAGCGGCTATTGGTCATCACTGGAATTTAAGTGGCAATAAGCTTCCCCAAGTTCCCAGTTCTCTTCGCACTTATCCAGCTGAGGTCTAGTCAGTGCCCTTTCCTCGGTCTTTCCTTCCTTCTTGGTTGTTTGGTCTCACTCTTTGGGGGGTAATGATGTGGTGATGGGGGGGTACTTATAGATATGCGGCTTCAATGTTCTTGGTTCCACGTAGCGCTTTATGTTTTGCCTCTGCAGCAGTCTGTCAGTTGCTCATGTGATTTAGTCTCCACATTCAAGGGTTTTCCTTAATATTTCAGCTGTTTTCATTATTGTTGCTCGTTGTATTTTTCCAGTCATTCCTTTCAATTCCAATTTCTCTCATTCTTTTTTCAAAGTTTTTTTTCGGGATTCTCTCTAGTGCTCCTACTACTATAGTTATTATTTTGATTTTCTTCGTCTTCCATATCCTTTCAGCTCTCTGGCTAGCTATGCGTATTTGCTCCGTTTCTCCTTTCTTTGATATTCACTCTGTGGTTGGCTGGAACAGAAAAGTCTACGATTTGACAGGACTTTTCTTTCTTGATAATTATTACGACATACGGTCTTCTTGCGTGGGTGGGTTTATCAGTTTGTATGTCTATATCCCATAGGATTTTGTGATTCTCGTTTTCAAGTACTGTTGCTGGCTTACGTTTGTACAACTTGTCTGCGCGTTCGAGATACAGTTGTATGCATAATTCCCAGTGTACTGCCCTTCCCATGTAGTCGTGTCTGTCCTTCACGCTACGCAACATACAAATATCTGTGCGTGAGGTCGCCAAGCTAATCAAGAACCTTGATTCCAGTAAAGTAACTGGCCCTGACGGCATTCCAGTTATAGTGCTGAAAAAGCTTCAACCAGAACTTGCCTCCATGCTTACAAAACTTTAAGCTTTGCCTTAAGGAGAACTGCTTTCAAACACCCTGGAAAACCTCATCAATATGCCCTGCAGGCAAAAAGTCATCTCTCTCTCAGTACAGACCAAAAAGTCTCCTGTGTGTCATGAGTAAGTTGTTGGAATCCATATTAAATAAAGAAGTAGTCAACCACCTCAACAGAAACAACCTTCTTAGTGACATGCAATATGGTTTCCGCTCCACAAGATCTACAGCAGATGTGCTAACGGTTATATCTCATAGGATTAGTGAATCTCTTGACAAAGGCTTCCTTTCCAGGGCAATTGCTCTTGACATATCGAAGGCATTCGATAAGGTACGGCATAAGGGCCTACTTCACAAGATTTCCAGCTACGGTATAACTGGAAACGTTTTCTCAATTATTAAATCATTTCTCTCCGATAGGCTCATAAGAGTAGTGGTTGATGGGCAGAAATCAGAGGCCCACAGTATTAATGCTGGAGTCTCTCAAGGGTTCATTCAAGGCCCAACTCTCTTCCTGATCTACATCAATGACCTCCCAAAATACATACTTTAATCATTCGTTGACATCTATGCTGATGACACGACCTTCTATGGCAACACATCAAAGGCCGTAAATGACAAAGTTCTCTCTGATTCTCTCTCCTCTAATCTTGGGCGCGTGGTACAATGGGGAAAGAGGTAGCAGGTTACTTTTAATGCATCAAATACCAAGCTTCTATCTTTACATCATCAACGCTCTAATCCCTATCTGGCATCAATTGAAATGAATGGATCTCGTCTTGGGAAGGAGGCTCCATGTTTTGACAAGCTTCTGGGTTTGACCTTTACTCCTGGTCTGAAATGGAACACGTACATCAGGTCTGTTGCCAAGGACGCTGGGAAAATGGTGGGATCCTTCTACCGCTCCAGAAGATATCTCACTACTGATGCAATTCTCTATCTATATAAAAGCCAAGTACGTCCAAGGATGGAGTACTGCTGCCACATCTGGGCAGGAGCTGCTAAAAGCAGCCTATCCTACCTTGACAGAGTACAAAATAGACTTCGTGGCTTAGTGGGGGATGCCCTTTTCTCTTCCCTGTAGCCTCTCTCCCACAGAAGAGACGTTGCGAGCCTGTCTTTGTTTTATCGCTATTTCCATGGCAGGTGCTCGTCTGAGCTCCAATCTCTAGTCCCCCCCTCGCCAATTTTTCACGATAAACACCCGTCTAGCTTAAACTACTGTCATTAATATTCCCCACTCTTTATCTGTGCCTAAATCCAAACGTAGATTCCATGTGCAGAGCTTCTTTCTTAGAAGTGCACGTCTGTGGAATTCTCTTCCGTTTGCCTGTTTCCTACCTTACTACAACTTAGATGTCTTCAAGTCCATTATAAACAAATTCTTGACAAGCCGCTCTCTTAAGTAAGACACTTTATCAAATATCCAATACTAATTATTACTACGATACTATCTCATTGATTACTGTACATGCAATAACCCTTATCCCCGAGTGGCTTCCGGGCCTTGATAAGTGGTGACCTCCATGTAAAAAAAAACTTTACTGCATTCACTTACTATATGGTTTATCGTTTCGTCTCTTTGTCCACAGAGTCTGCATTTGCTGTTTTCTTCTGTTGTGTCGATCTTTGCTTTGATGTGGTAGGTTCTTATCGAGTTATCTTGTGCTGCGGTTATTAGTGATTCAGTTTCTCGGCTTATGTATCCTTTTCGCGTCGTGTTTTCGTTATTCTCATCTTTTGTCATCCTATTGAATCTTCCATGTAGTCATTTTTCTACCCATTTTTCTTTTCTCGTCTTATCCTTTATTTGTCTGTTTTCTGTTTTGTTGATTTTTCTGTCATGCTTATCCTTTCCGTGTTTTGCATTATGCGTTTTTCTAATTCTTTCTCTGTGTGTGTGTGAATGTGTGTGTGTGTGTCGTACACACAGTCTTCTATACAAACTAGCCATCTTCTGCCTTCTTTCCTTTTCACGTAAAGTCGGTCAACATGGTCCTTTGGGTGTAGTGCATTGTACATGGTCATGAGTTTCCTGGTCTTCTGATCGAGCTGACTTAGTTCTTTTTTCGTTCACCCTATGAACGGTTCTGAGTATCTTGTTAGTGATACTGCCCATGTATTTATACGTTTGTTAGGTTTCTGCAATAAAAAATTTTCTAGAAATTTAATTA
Source organism: Euprymna scolopes (assembly GCF_053919585.1). NCBI lineage: Eukaryota > Metazoa > Mollusca > Cephalopoda > Sepiida > Sepiolidae > Euprymna > Euprymna scolopes. The sequence continues at coordinate 118,760,484 of NC_136491.1, forward strand.
TTATTATTATAAAATTTTATTTTATATATATATTTTCAGTATTTATTTCAACAGTGCTCAATAGGTAAATAGAGCTAGGTAGCAAGTTATGAAAATATATATGGCCATAAAACTACACATAATTTTTCGTGATTTATCCCGTAATGCATAATAGTCCCTAGTATTATATATATATGTGTGTGTGTGTGTGTGTGTGTGTGTGTGTGTGTGTGTGTGTGTGTGTGTGTGTTCTATGAACTTCTGTTGAGCCGTTTATGATTTTTTTCTTCTTGCAGCATTATATTGTTGTGCATTTTTTCTATTTAAGCAAAGAATTTTATTTTTCTGGACGAAAAGAGACAGCATTAACATAACCGTTTGTTTCTGCATAACGAAACAGATCTGTAAAATGTGTTCTAAAATTTTTAAATTCTGGAGGAGAGATATTTTGCATGAAAATAAATAGTTGAATCTTGGAATGCAACTATACTGTTATTTTATTTTTATGCGTGCTCTGTCGTTGTATCTAACGTGCATCGAATTTCTAAGCAACAAGAATTGGTATATACAAAACACTATATATGTGTACGTGTATGCGAGTGTGTGCATGTTGTTTTGGTAAAATCGGGGGGGGGTCAAATAGATTTCATTTTTTTGTGTATACCAGTCCTTTTTGTTTAGAAACTCGATGCATATTAAATATAAGAACAGACCATATATAAAAGAATAACAGTATAGCTACATTCCAATATATATTTTTCATTCAGAATGTTAATATATATATATATATATATATATATATATATATATATATATATATATATATAGTCATCCACATACAGTACTGTTTCGCTGTTTCATAGCTCATCAGTGCGGCTAGACAGGCAACTACCTCAAGCCAGGATTGAAACCCGACCGTTTGTACGGCAGTCAAGGCTCCTAACCATTACGCTATTGGGGGCTGCTTTCACGTTGACACCAGTTCTCGTCAGATCACAGAAGATAAGTAACGTTGAGCCCGGCTAGTACCAAATGGGTGATCATTTGGGAATTTTAGGCGCTTTATGTGCTCTCCGCTTAACTCGGCATTGTTTCAGTTGCCTGAACCTCCACTTGCCACTGGTATTTAACAACGCTTACTCAGGAGAATTGTGGTTGGAGATTACGAAACTCTTACCACGGGCAACCTCACAGTGAATATCTATAGTCTATCAAGACTGAAGGAAGCTACCATGTACATGTGTCTGTATTGGTGTGTATAATTTAAAGGTTATGATGGGGGTAATATTTTATAGATATATATATATATATATATATATATATATATATATATATATATATATATATAGAGAGAGAGAGAGAGAGAGAGAGAGAAAGAGAGATACTAGCGGTGGGTACCCGGCGTTGCCCGGGTTTTTAGATGCGTGTGTGGTTGGGGGGGGGGGGGGGTAAAATGAAGACAAAGCGAAGTAATAACCCTGTTTAAATATTATGAAAACAAACAATGTTAAAACTATCAAGAAAAAATCGTGAAAAAAAAAACAATTTAAAAAATGAACGGTCCGGCGGTGCCTGTGTGTTTGAAAAATCCTAAAAAAGTTTGATAGGAGGGGGCTCGAACTCGAATCATTGAGGCGGAAACGCAAAAAAAAAAGGAAAAAAACGTGCTGAATTAACTAAGAAGTGAATTAAGTCAAATATCAATTCCGCAGTGAACGAATTCTAAATGAATTTATTTGTTTTAATTAATGCAAGTGAATTCACGATATCGTTGCGTTGTAATAATAAACAGTAAAGAATTAATTCTTTGTGTAAAAATAAATGTTTAGTTGACAGCAATAATAAATAAAGGTATAGTTATATTTCAAGGTTAGAGTCGTTAAAACCGGAAGCAAGAACTGGTTAGTCCCGCAGCTTGCGTCTTACACTAACTAAGAAAAAGCAAAAAGAAAACAATAATAATAATAATCGCGTTTTCTTTTTATATTTTTTAGTTTTATTTTATTTAGGGTAAAAACAGAAAGCATAACTCAGGGAAAGAAGAATAAAAAACGGCATAAATAACCTTGTGCAATTCCAAACCGGTGTTTCCTCGTACTGTTCCTTGTGAACGCATCCGATGCGGTGTAAATGGGGAGCGGGGAAACGAGGAATCTAATAGCGAGAAAAGATGTTGCAACTTCCATGGAATCTAACCGATTTTAGCAGTGAATTCTCACCGGGAAAAATATAGGAATGTACGGTTATCGAGGAAGTGTAAGGGTAGTAGGCCTATAGCACACTTCAGATCCTGTGCTGCAATTTGTGCACATTACATTTGCGTGTAATGTCTTGATTTTTACTCCTATTAAGATCAAACTCATACGGGAAAAAATGAGTTCATTTTATATATACATATATATATATATATATATATATATAGAGAGAGAGAGAGAGAGAGAAGATAGATAGATAGATAGAAGAAGATAGATAGAAGATAGAATAGATAGAAGATAGAATAGAATAGATAGATAGAAGAAGAAGAAGAAGAAGAAGAAGAAGAAGAAGAGAAGATAGAAGAAGATAGAATAGATAGATAGAAGAAGATAGAAGAAGAATAGATAGAAGAAGAATAGATAGAAGAAGATAGAAGAAGATAAAATAGATAGATAGATAGATAGAAGAAGATAGATAGATAGATAGATAGATAGATAGATAGATAGATAGAAGAAGAAAGATAAATAGAAGATAGAAGAAGATAGAAGAATAGAAGAAGATAGATAGAAGAGAAGAGAAAAAGAGAAGAGAGGAAAAGAGATAGATAGAAGATAGATAGAAGAAGAGAAGAGAAGAAGAGATATACAAGTAGCCCCATTGCAGCCAGATGGCTGCATATTGTGAAAGAAAAGCGAGTAAGTACAGTGTATCTACACAAGCAATATTTATAAAACTAAAATTAGCAATTACTTATTTTTTCGTCGGTTCTCCTGTAGATGTCTCCTTGAACTATTTTAACAAAAAAATTTTCAGCCAATAGTAACGAAAACTATATGAGATTCATGGGTAAAAGTATTATTTTATTTAATGACCGATGGTCTAAACTGACCACCCTATTCGAATCAGAAAAGTCCAATTTTTTTTTTTTTTTTTTTGTAATCAGACGGAGAAAATTGAAGTAATTAGTTTAAAAAGTAAAAAAAAATTCTTGTATTTTTTGCAACCAATATTAACGAAAAAAAAATCTGAGATACATGGGTACAAGTATTATTTTATTTAATTTAATGACCGGTGGTCTAAACTGACCGCCCTGGTCAAATCAGAGAAAGTCCACTTTTTTTTAATCAGACGGAGAAAATGAAAGTAATTAGTTTTAAAAAGTTAAAAAAAAAAATCTTGTATTTTTTCAACTAATATTAACGAAAAATATGAGATACATGGGTAAAAGTATTATTTTATTTAATGACCGGTGGTCTAAACTCAGCCTTTTTTTTCTTTTTTTTAATCAAACGGAGAAAATGAAAGTAATTTTTTTAAAAAGTAAACAAAAAAATCTTGTATTTTTCAACCAATATTAATCGAACCCTTTTTACTTACGTTATTTTTTTTTTTTTTTGCAAATCAGAGAAAGCCCTTTTTTGTTTTGTTAATCAGACGGAGAAAATGGAAGTAATTTTGTTTAAAAATAAAAAAAAATGTTGTATTTTTCAACCAATATTAATCGTTACCTGCTGCTGCTACTCCCACCGATTTAATGCCTCTCACCCCCACTTTGCCTAACGGCTGCTGATGCTACTCCCACTAATTTAACTCCTATCAGCACTACTATTTTTGTCTCTGCTGCTACTCCCACCGATTTAACTCCTATCACCACTACTACTTTGCATTTCCATACACCAAACATGGATATAAATACCACTAAAACATCCGCTGGGTCATAAGCTTCATTTTGGTACCTAAATTGCCTGGGTGGGTTACCTGTAGGCTGACTTAAACCGCGTCAAACACACACACAGTACAGAAATTTATAATAGGATATATGCAAAGAGAGAGAGATGGAGCAAGTGAATTTAATTCCTTGAAGGATACGCTAATTTCTGTTGGAAATCTTGAGTAAGAAAGATTAGTGTAACACAGAGCAAGACTAAAAATTACAAAGAAAATAACTCACAAAATAATTTCATCCTACCAACACAAGATTCATCAGATGTTGGATAGGTTTTGTATCGGAATACCTTTGATGGGTATCGATAATCGAGGAAATCCCATTATAAAAGGAACAATCCAATTTTGACCAAAGTTAACACTTTTATACAGCCTAACATCACAAGTGCATTTGAGAAGTTTTATTTACGCACAAGCAGATTAGTTGGGCGTATAAAATCAACAGTAGGTTTTTTGATAAGATAGGTGCACGTTCGAAATGAATGTTTGTTTGAGCACAATTGAACCATTCTAGACTTATGCGTTTTAAAGTTTAATTCAAGTCATTATATAAAATGACTCTATAAAATAAACAGTAGGTTCTCTACAGTGCAATGTCGACTAAGTAACTTTCGAGAGGCATGTAAAGCATCCTCCCTGTGCACCGCGGTCGGTTCCTGACTAGAACAAGTAATTGATCGCTTTGATTAACGAATGGGTGATTTCGCCGATTTCGATGACAATAAAGATATCGGAAGTGTGGAATATTCGTTGACACTCATTCAATCCCGAGCTGCCAGTTTTATCTAAAACACGGTTTCAAAGGCATGTTGTCTGTGTATTCAAAATTCTTCAGGCAATTATTCCATCCTCAAGTAGCATCTAGCCTTGATAACTGGTGAAAACATGGTTTTAAAAAATGGACAGAGGGTGAATAAGACTTGACTAGAGATAGGTTAGGTTTAAAAAAAAGTAATTTTCTAAAAGCTGTCCAACATATACCAACGTGTACAATGGATACTAAACCAAAGATGATGAAAGAATTGCTGAGAGATATTGAGTTAGATTTTTTCTGTGAATCGCTTCTGACAAGGCATGAAGTCACTTGATGTGAGGATTTAAAAAAATAGTACTTCATTGCTTTGTTTTTTGTCAAATCTTATTGCATTACTGGGATCACGCGGTTAAAAAGGTTAAACTTCAAGAGATGTTCTTCACATCGAAGCACATAACAACATATGGCCACCGCCTTTATAGCAACAATGTCATGGACATTTTTAAGTACGGAAAAAAGAACACTTTCCCGGATGATTGATAATTTACTATCCAAAATTAATAAGAAAAAGTCAAGTTAAATCTAATTATTTTAAATGAAATATTTGAATTTAAAAATTAAAAGGTATATCGTCGGTTTATTCAATTTTTTAAATTTTTTGATGATGCTTTTTAGAGGTTTTTTTTTTTTTGTCAAATCTTATTGTACTACCATAACCATGTACCTACACAAGTTAAATTAAAGAATTATTCTTCCACCTTACAATATGACGACTTTCTCGATGACAACATGGGCCGAGGATATTTTTAATTACGAAAAAAAAACCGTCTCTACCCAAAATTAAGGAAAAAAAACACATTTTTTTGAAGGAAAAGACTAATAATTTTTGGTGCTTTTGCAGTATAATTAAATTTCAAATAAATGTATTTTATGTAAGAAGCAATGTTATGTACTTACGTGCCATGTCGAAATTAGTAAACAAATTCTAAAAATAACGAAAAATTATCGAGTAGAAAAATAATTACAAGTAAAAGTAAAATTCATCAAATTATATATTTTTATTGTAATTGTCAATGAAAGTTTTTTTTTAATGTGGTTGCAATCTATCATTTTAGAAAATGGCGGATAGCTAATATTTATGCTTTGTTTTAATAGTTTTAACAAATCATTTTTCGTAGTTTTTATTTTACCTCTATTAATTTCAACATGACATGTAAGTAATAGTCTTTTTACCTAGAATGTATTTTTGGAAATTTAATTACACTGCACAATCGCCGATTTCTAAATAAAATATTTGTATCTAAAAAATGGTTCAAAATGTTATTTATTTTGTGAAGTCTTAACTTTATTTTTTGCGAAGCTAAAAAAAAACAACGTTAACCCTAGCACTTATCCCTAGCCATAATTTAATCGAAAATGTGCATTTCTGTTTGAATTTGTTGCAGTTTTGAGGTTTTAACATGACGCTGTCAGTGCAGGTTAGAATGCGATAAATTCTTCAGAAAACTGGTGTTGGATCACCACGTTTACATTTATTTGTTTCATCTTCATTTTTACATTTCGTTCACGGTTTTTAAATCGTAAACTGCTTTCACTATTTCGAGATTTGTTCTGTAAATCCCAATTGGAAACACCCGGGCCGATGTGGATCTGCTTTCTATAGAAGCACCTTTTTTTTTTAATATAGAATCTTGAAAGTTAAATGACAATTACAAATAGTATACGTGATGCAGTGGTATTTATGTTGTTTACAAACCTTTCTGAACTATTAGGTTGGTACAAAAAGTAATCTCGTTTTTTGACGTTCAACTGTATATATATATAAACGAAATTATTTTTTCACCAACCTAATAACAACGTTATTGTTTAGAAAGCTATTCTTAAAGTAAGGAAGATTTTTGTTAAATATTCATTACTTTCGCCTAAAATTCTAATAAAAATAAAGTAGAATAGAAAATGGAGCTTAGGTTGACATTCAGCAGCCTCGTAACTCATAGTTTGTCCTTTAATCCTCATATTCTATGAGTAATGTTTCTGACAAAGTGGGAAGAATTGCTGTTTTCTGGGTTGCAATCTATCCATCTTACATTTATCGTTGGCTAGTTTTTTACTTTGAAATAATATTTTTCTTATTTCAGCTTCTTATATCGAGTGGATTCATGCCTTGTCTGGGGCGATTTTCATAAAAAAAAAAAAAAAGATAGAATAAAAATTGAATTTAGAATGAAAATTCTATCTAGAAAATAACCCGGTCTTTAAACTTCATAAGTGCCGATAAAATATTTAAACTAAACAATGTAGTTGAAAAGTATTGCTTCCATGTAAGATCGGATATTTTCACTAGTTTTTTATGCCTTTCATTTTTATTTTTATTTATTTATTTATTTATTTATTTATTTTTACTTTCTTTGTTTATTTATATATTTCTCTTTTGGTTGACTGAACCGTTAAGGACATATTTCGAAGACCGGAAATGTCGAGCATTATGGTCAATAGTATGTCTATTTTGTTCTCGTTATGACCCATACAAGCGAACTAATGACTAGTTTATTTAGCACGTCCGGTTACGCTCAGATGGTTCCAATTGGGTCGTCAGTGACCGGTCAGTTAGCCTCGCACTTTTTCTTTGTCTCTTACTAGACATGATTATCCTATGTTGGCCGATAATTAATTATCCTGCATCAATGGGACTTGACGGGTGCTGGAATTGAAGTGGGTTGCCTAATTCGCCGAAGGTTAGGTTAGAAAACACTTCATTCATATGTTAACCCCCTTCATCTTACTTTTAAAATAACCCTGCGGGAAGCGGTTAATTCGAGGGGAATTGTGTTTAGCGATGAGACAAACACGAAATTTCATTCCAAGAAGGGGAAATTGGCGAGCAGGTCACAGGGCAAATAAATAAGACAAATTGATATCACGAATAAAGTGCATCCAGTTAGAAAATTAAATGAAAAATATTTTGATAAGTTACTCCTTATAAAGCACAAAACAAATCTTGAGTAATAGTAAACGATCCCTGTTTAAATTTTTTTTTTTAATGGAAATCACAAGATAATGCATGAAGCCCCTTGATTTCGGGAGCTTCCAAGAACGGAAAATGATTGTCGCAAAGACACGATATGCCTATTGGCTTTAGTCTTAAAGAGAACAGCTATCTATTGCACTTTAATGTTATTAAATACTTCGAATATGTTTGAAATAGATGAATAAAGAAACATAGATTGGCAACTAAGTTCTAGCCGTTTTTCAAATCTAGATTTTAAAAGTGAAATAAGAACTAACAACTATTTAATCAATTATGTATTCTCCGTTCGTGTTCACAACTTTCCCTAACGTCCAACAAAATTCTTGATACCGTTTTGGTGGGAATCATTTGATTTTGACTCGAAAAATTCATCCAACCAAATTGAAATAACTTGAACGAAAAACAAAATAAACTCCAAGTACTTAGTTGCCAACTATATGTGTGTGTGTGTGTGTGTGCGTGCGTGCGTTTGTGCGTGTTCAGATATACCAACGAGATAAATAGGTATATTTAAATAAGTGGGGTGACCAACAATTGTTACGCTTTTGGATACTTATTCTATTATTTCATATTTTCATTTTTAATTTTTTAATTATTGAATTCATTGAATAATTTTTGGAAATAGTTTTAACGTGTTTCGGACGCTCTTTAAAGCGTCCTCTTCAGAAATTTTGTCACATATTCAAAAAGTAAAAGATTTAAAATGAAGGATGACAATTTTGATGATATGAGATGTTTCCAAGAGGTTGGAAGATTTGTACACACATATATATATATATATATATATATATATATATATATATAATCAATGTTTATTTTAAGTCATATTCGAAACATGTTTAAAACAGAGGATCATCAGAACTTAAATCATACGGTATTACTGGACTAATGCTAAATATAAGTAGGCTATAGACAAAAGGAAAGTTCAGGTTGTCCTTGATGGATGAACATCCAAGCAGTATGATACTAATGTGGAAGTGCATCAAGGGTCGATCCTTGGACCTTTAGTATTACTGATATTCATAAACGACCTCCCTGATAACATTGTATCCGAGATGGATATGTTTGTTATGATACAACGCTCTAAAATAGGCAGAGGGAAAAACAGGTGTACAAATATCCAAGGCAATGACACAAACCTTAGAAAGCGTAGTTGAATGCGGCCGTAAATTGATGGTAACATTTAATGCTACTAAGACTGGGCTTCATTTCTTTAACAATTACAAGAAGCCTTCTCAATCACCGAAAACCATGATTGATAAGAGCTCATCCTTCAGACTCATAAACTGAAACTGAGCTTGCCAGTACACTTGATGAGGACCTTTAATCTGTTAATGTCGATGATGTTGAGACTTCTTGGGAGGCATTGCGAGATATAACCCAATCTGCAGCAGTGGAAGTCCTCTGGATACCACAAAGAAAGCATCAGAACTAGTTTGACGAGGGAAATATGTAAATAAAAACTCTTATCCACCAAATGCACTCTGCACACAAAACTCGGATAGACAAAAACTCTACAACAAAGCACACAGTTTATAAAAAGTGTAAAGGTGAAGTTCAACGAGCCCTCCGGGCCATGAAAGAACACTGGTAGTATACTAAAGCTAATGAAATTCAAGAAGCCGCTGGCAGCAAAAACTTAAAGGCTTTCTACGATGGCTTGAAGGAAGTATTTGGTCCTCAGAAGAGTTGTGCGTCCCTCTTAAGCACTGCTAATGGAGAAGCACTTCTTACTGACAAAACAGATATTCTCAACCGTTGGAAGGAGTACTTGTAAAATGTCTTAAACAAGTCTTCTGTCATTGACAATGATGTCATATCCTCCATCCCACAGAGTGCAGAAATACCGGAATTGTCATTTGAACCTACTTATGAAGAAGCATGAGTATCCATCAAGCAAATCGCAGCTGGGAAATCATCATCACCGAATGACTCAGTTCCTCCGGAGGTGTATAAATATGGTGGAAACACTATGGTGAAAAAACTTCATGCTCTTTTTATGAAGACCTGGAAGGCAGGTCAGGTTACACAGGACTACAAAGACGCCTGCATCAAACACCTCTACAAGAATAAGGGAGTCAAGAATGTTTGTGACAACCATCATGAGATTTCTCTGCTTTCAATTGCTGAAAAGATTCTGGATGGACTCATTCTAAACAGAATCATCAAGCATCTCATGTATTTTGAATCCCAGTGCAGTTTTTGGCGCCATTTATATGATATTTTCACTTCAAGTGGCACAAAAGGTTTTGGAAAGAAAAGGAATTGTATATGGTGTTTGTTGACCTGACTAAGGCCTTTTATACTGAGAATCGTGACGCTCTTTGGTAAGTCTTGAGAAAGCTTGGTATCCCTGAGATCGTGCTAAACGTGATTATTTCTTTTCATGAGGGGATGATGAGTAATGCTGTCTCTAATGGCATGAGGTCCGAAGCCTTCGGTGTTACAAATGGGATCAAATAGTGGTGTGTGACGGCACCAGTTCTCTTTGCGTTTTTCTTCTCACTTATGCTGCAACATGCATTTAATTTTCGGTCATCTGGTGGATTGTTTAACCATCAACGGTTCAAATCTAAAACTTTTCTAAGAACTGAAGTTATTCGCGATTTGCTTTTTGCCGACGATGCTGCTCTGGTGACAACATCCTTCGAAGAAGCGCAGGCTCTTCTCGATCGCTTTTCAGCTGCATGTAGGACCTTTGGGCTGACAATACCATAAAAAAAAGACTGAGGTAGTGCATCAGCATTCCTCTACTCCAAAGCAAGTTAGAGGCGTAAGGCAAAATCCACCTGAGTATAGATTCCCCGAGCGTAAACTGAAAATGGATGGTCTTGATAAAAATTATGTTAAATTGTTTCCCTACCTCGGCAGCAAAGCTACTCATAGTGGATTCTTTGATGGTGAAATTGTTCACAGGATTGCTAAGGCTACCTGTGTATTTGGTCACTGCTTGTGGAATGAAAGGGGTATCCGATTGGACATAAAAATTCTTGTTTATCGTACTGTTGTTCTCTCTATCCTTCTTTACGGCTCTGAGTCATGGACTCCTTACATACATCACATTCATCAGTTAGACGTATTCCATAAAAGCTGTCTACGCTTGATTTGTGGCCTTACCCACCGCAACAAGGTATCAAATGTGGAATTATTCACAAAATGCAAAATATCTGGCATCGAACCATTCCTCATTCAGTTGCGGTGGACTGGTTACGTCTTGAGGATGCCTAATAACAGAATACCAAAAATTGTGATGTACAGTCAGCTGGCAGATGGGAAAAGAATTGTTGGCTTAGATACAAGGATAAGTTGAAAAGTAATCTGTCTGCAGTAAACATACCATATGGGAGTCTTGGAAAAGAAGCGAGTTAACGTAAGGAATATAAATGGCGGTGTTTTGAAGGAATCCGAAAATTTCCATATGATAGCCTGAGGAAGTTGAGAGAAAACAGAAAGAGCAAAACAGTAGCTGCCAATCCATATTCATGTGCTATATATGCGCCATTGTTTGCAGGTGTCTTGTTGGCCGGAAAAGTCATCAGAGACAAAAACATAAATTAATTTTAAAATGTGGGTTGTTGGAACCTCATATGTCATATCGACGGAAGAGTTCATGAGAAGCATTAGCCTTCGATTTTTTTTTTACACAGTGATCACCACTTATCAAGGCTCGGAAGCCACTCAGGGATAAGGGTTATTGCATGTACAGTACGTTAGTGTGGAGATTTGATGAAGTGTTTACTTAAGGGGGCGGTTCAGTAGGAATTTGTTAACGTTGGACTTGAAGACGTCCAAGTTGTAGTCCGGTGGGAAGTAGCAGACGGAACAGAGTTCCACAGGCGTGCAGTTCGAAGAAAGAAGCTTTGTTCATGGAATCCACGTTTTGATTTAGGCACAGATATAGAGTGGGGGAAATTTTTCACATTGGATTCAGCTAGACGGGTGTTTTTCGTGAAAGATTGGCGAGGGGGGGCAGAGATTGGAGCTCAGACGAGCACCTGCCATGAAAATAACGATAAAACTAGGATAGGCTCGCAACGTCTCTTCTGTGGGAGAGGGGTTGCAGGGTAGAGAAAAGGGCATCCCCCACGAAGCCACGAAGTCTATTTTGTACTCTGTCAAGACAGGATAGGCTGTTTTTAGCAGCTCCTGTCCAGATGTGGCAACAGTATTTCATCCTTGGACGTACTTGGCTTTTATATAGATAGAGAATTGCATCAGTAGTGAGATATCTTCTGGAGCGGTAGAAGGATCCCACCATCTTTCCAGCGACCTTGGCAACAGACTTGATGTACGTGTTCCATTTCAGATCAGGAGTAAAGGTCAAACCTAGAAGCTTGTCAAAACACGGGGCCTCGCCCAGACGAGAGCCATCCATCACAATTGATGCCAGATGGGGATCAGAGCGTTGATGATGTAAGGATAGGAGTTTGGTTTTGGATGCATTAAAGGTAACCAGCCACGTCTTCCCCCACTGAACCACGCGCTCGAGATCAGAGGAGAGAGAATCAGAGAGAACTTTGTCATTTACAGCCTTTGATGTGTTGCCGTAGATGGTCGTGTCATCAGCATAGATGTCAACGAATGATTTAAGTATGTGTTTAGGGAGGTCATTGATGTAAATCAGGAAGAGAGTTGGGCCCATGATTGACCCCTGAGGGACTCCAGTATTTATATTGCAGGCCTCCGATTTTTGTCCATCTAACACTACTCTTATGAGCCTATCGGAGAGAAATGATTTAATGATTGAGAAAACATTTCCAGTTATACCGTAGCTGGAAATCTTGTGAAGTAGACCCTTGTCGAAGGCCTTTGATATATCAAGAGCAATTGCCCTAGAAAGGAAGCCTTTGTCAAGAGATTCACTAATCCTGTGGGATATAACCGTCAGCACATCTGCTGTAGATCTTGCAGAACGGAAACCATATTGTGTGTCACTATGAAGGTTGTTCCTGCTGAGGTGGTTGACTATTTCTCTATTTAATATGGATTCCAGCAACTTACTCATAACACACAGGAGATTTATTGGCCTGTACTGAGAGGGAGATGACTTATCACCTGAATTCTTTAATACAGGGCAAACTGATGAGGTCTTCCAGGGAGTCGGAAAGCACTTCTCCTTAAGGCAGCGCTTAGTTTCGTAAGTATGGGAGCAAGTTCTGGTTGAAGCTTTTTTAACACTATAATTGGGATGCCATCAGGGCCAGTTGCTTTACTGCAATCTAGGTTCTTGATTAGCTTGGCGACCTCATGCACGGATATTTATGTTACCTAGCTTATTCTGTGTTATAGGAGGAAATATGGGGAGTTGATGGCCTTCGTCGCATAGGGTAGAATTAGCTGTTCTTTGCAAATAGTTTGGCTTTGTCTGACACTGATGAGATGATCTCTGGTCCATTGATAATGGTTGGGATAGAACGCACACTTCTGTTCAGGATCCTGTTTTTTATTTGCCAAAACTGGTGGGAACCAAGCCGCTGATCACCTACCTTGGATTTAACAGACTGAGCATATAGCTCTCTTGCATTTTTTATTACTCTTTTACAGTGGTTGCTGGCAGTCCTGAAAGCAGCTTTAGTCTCAGTGCATCTATTACGTTGGTAGCTATGGAAAAGGTGATTTCTGTGTGCGATAGCAGCAGCACATTCTGGGGAGAACCATGGTTGGCTGTTGGTTTTTATTGGAATTTTTAGATGGTATGAATTAGACTATGCCTACAATAAACCATTCGGTCAGATCTGATACTATAGAGGACACTTCGTTTTTAAACATGGAGTGCAGAGGTAAATCAGATATGAATGTACGGAAGCTATCCCAGTCAGCCATAGAGTATCGGTATACAGTACGGTGGAGGGGTACGTCTGGGGGCTTCTTACATTTCGTTTTTATCTTAACTGATACGACGGAGTGGTCGGAGGATCCTAAAGGAGAATGAACGGAACATGAACATAGCTCAGGGGAAGTTGAGAGAAAAAGGTCTAGGAGGCTTGCATATTGACCGGGTGTATCGGGCACACGGGTGGGTTCGCGAACAATCTGAGTGAGGTCATAAGCAATGGCAAAATCATGACAAAACCTCCACTCATCGTCTGTTTTATTTGAATGGGTCAGCCATTCCACGTTATGGCCGTTGAAGTCACCACAGATGTGGATGTTAGCCGAGGGATGTGCAGACAGTATGTGGTATATTTTCTCAGATATGCTCTTAAAGATAGTAACTCCGCTGTTGTGGGGCCGATAGAGGGCAAATATAAATGCAGTGGTGTTAGCAAGTGCAACCCTGAAGCACATATAGGGTAAATTAGGATCTTCTCTAAAGATATCCCTGCCACACGGGAAGCCATCCTTAATGTAGGCACATATTCCATGCCCATGGCGATCCTGGGGGTCAGATTTAGCTGTTAAGTTGGAGTATCCTTTAATTATGAACTCATCTAGGGAAGTGGTCGGCCCTATTCCAGTTTCACTTAGAAATAATATGTTCGGTTTCGTCTCCTGTAATTGTGTTTCAACCTCTGGAAGGTTGGAACGTAGACCCCTGATGTTGGAGAAGGAGACCTGGTAGTAGGGGTCTACGTTGGAAGATGGGGTTCTAGGTTTATTTTAATGCCTAAATATAAAGAGCGTTTATAACCTCCGTTTCTATTTGATGTTATATTGTCTTAAATTTCATATATATATATATATATATATATATATATATATATATATATATATATATATATATATATATATATATATATATATATATATATATATATTTGAATTGTGATTTTTTGGATTTTTTCCAATTTGAACAAACATTATTAAAAACTGAGAATTTTGTTTAATTACCCCTTTTTTTTATTTTTTTTTTCGATTATTATTTTTTGTGTGTGTGAACATCAAAAATATTCATATATGTCGCATATGTATTACAAACGTTTTCGCCTGGTTCTGCAGGCATCGTCAGGTAAGGTTAAATGATAGGCTATGAGGAGAACTGGACGGGAAAGCAGTTTTTAGTAGTAGGAGTAATGATATTGATTGGTAAAATAAAACAGAATATATTTGTTGCCTTTAATAATGTTTGTTTAAATATTAGTCTCCTCACACAAAAGTTAATTGGTAAACTGCCGGACGAAATCATCTCAAATGCTTAGTGGAGAGAAAGCAAATAACAAAATCAAAACTCGAGCTACCTTTCAAATATTCGAAAGAAACCCGCCACTTTATTTCCACAATGAGTCGTTTTTCCTATTGAGAGTTTTTCCTGGATTTTTCTGATTGATACAGTTTTTTCTCTTGTTTTTAACTTTGGAGTTAAAAACGTGTCCTTTCGTATTTCTTTTTGCCGATTGAGCGTTATTTAATACTAGACAAATGGTCGCGAACTCCGTTGAATATGTTAACTTTGGGTAAATAAGTTAAAAACTGTCTAAAACAGTGTCAGAGTTTTTTAGTTTTAACTGACTTTCGCGAACGTAACGTAATCAACGGTGTCCGCCAGCAGTTGTATGTTTGAAAGATACAGCTAAAGACTGTTTTTCGAGACGACTAACCGGTAAATAGAAAGGGTCAGACGAAAAAGTTGGTGGAAACTCAGTAAGTAGCAAATGTAAGTTCCTTAATGAAGAAGAAGCATTCATAAATGGTAATGTAAACACGTACAGAATTCTAATTTTCTGATCTCAATCGGACCTTTATCTGGTTCTTTATTTTGTTTTTGTTTTTTCAATTTGAATGCAAGTAATTACGCGATCTAAATATGTAAATAATAAAATTAAATAGTAAATTGCGCATAGTTAGAATCGTCGGTTATAGTCGTCCAGACCGGAAGTAAGAACCGAGGTGTCGCGCAGTTTATGGTATTGTTTTTGTTTTTGATTTTCAAGTGTAATGAACGCAATTTCATGATCTCGTTGCGTTGTAATAGTAATTTTTAAAAAAATGAGATGTTAGTTTTAAAAAATTGTGTAGTTGAAAGCAGTAATAAATGAAGCTCATAGTTAGATTCCTCTGTTGGAGTCGTCAAAACCGCAAGTATAAACTTAGTAGTCTCGCAGTGTGTGTTTTACGAAAGAAAGAAATGCAAAACAATCTAATCTTAATTTAGTGCTTTATTTATTTTTTTTCTGTTTTTGTTGTTTAAGTAAAATGCAAGTAATATCACGGTATCGTTGCAATCGAATAATAAATGGTAACAAAGAAATTGTTTGTTTATTTTAGTGGGAAGTACTAATAAAAAAAAAGCTCATAGCCCGATTCCGCGGTTAGAGTTGTGAAAACCGGAAGTAAAATCCGAGTAGTTACGCAGTTTGCGTTGTACGTTAAAGGAAAAAAAGAACAAAAAGACAAAAAGATAATGTTAATTGGACGATCATTCTTTTTGGGGGTTTTGTTATGGGAAAGAAGCGAAAAAAATAGAAAAAAATGGGGGAAAATGGCTGTAATAATTCTTTACGATTCCAAACCTGTGTTTATTCCTACTGTTCCTTGTGGGCGCGTTCTTAGCGGCGTTAAGTTGTAGCGGGAGTAGTAGGAATTTAATAGAGAAAATATTTTACAACTTCCATTGATTCTAAATGGTTTTGGCAGTGAACTCTCACCGGAAAAATATAGGAATGTACGGTTATCGAGGAAGTGTAAAGGTAATAGGCCTATAGCAGACCTCAGATCCTGTGCTACAGTTTGTGCACATTACATTTGCATGTAATGTCTTGATTTTTAATCCTATTAAAGTCCAACTCAAATGGGAAAAATTAGTTCATTTTATTTATATAGAAGAAGAAGATAGATAGAAGATAGAAGAATAGATAGAAGAAGATAGAATAGAAGAAGAGATAGAGAAGATAGATAGATAGAAGAAGAAAATAGAAGATAGAAAGATAGAAGATAGATAGATAGATAGATAGATAGATAAACAGATAGATATATAGATAGATAGATAGATAGATAGATAGATAAACAAATAGATAGATAGATAGATAGATAGATAGACAGATAGATAGATAGATAGAACATAGATAAAGGAAGAATAGATAGAAGATAGATAAAAGATAGATAGAGAAGAGATAAATATTAATGTGAACACTAGCGAAGCCTATTTTTTCGTCATTTTTTATGGAGCGTACACACTCGCAGCAAACAACTGTACAAAAAGGTTTTTAACACGAAGTTAAAAAATAAGACTGACGAGTGAAAAAAAAAAGGTAATCTCGAATTATCTCCATTTTTGTTGTTACTCTTGAACAAAAACATCTTTTTTGTTCATTGCACGTTCTCCGACCAACTCAAGTTCGGTCACTAAAAGGGAAAACAAACTGAAAAATCAATCCATCTCACACAAAAACAGTGTCGATTCGTTAATAAGCGAACGGATTGCAAACGAAAGAATTTTGTGCGCGGCACTAATTTTACTGTCAGCTGACTTAATGTTGATTCACGCAACGTGATCTCGTTGAAGCGATATTCTTATACGTCCACTAAAGACTTAATCTAGTCTCGGAGACTTCGTGACAGTTGAGATCATGCTGGATCATTTCGCAGACGAGTTCGTAACGCATCAGATAAATGTGCGTCGACGCCAGATTATCTCAATTGTCTTTTCGCTCCTTTTCTTATCGTAGGCATAACGGAAATAAACCAATGAAATTGCTTTCGTTAATTTATGAATTCACGAGCTGAAAACTAATACACACACAGATATATACTAGTTAGAGAATTTCCTGTAGGCATGAAAATGGTTAAACAAAATGTTGTGTTTTACTTTAAAGCTACACGATTTAATTTTAAATTCATCAATTTTCAAAATGCACTTTTATAAACTTTACAAAGTAAAATATAGAAATTTAATTTAAATTGAATCTAAAAATTACCTTGGATTTATTTTATGGCATTTACATTTTGTTTTGTTTTAAAAATAGTTGAAAATTATATATCCATACCATTAAATGCTAAATAATATATAAATTTAATTGTTTATGTGCAACTGTATAAGAAGTCTTTGTCTAGCGCAAAGCAACAAAACTTTTTGGTTAAAACGTCAAGCAGAGGTTCGCTAGTCACAAGTTGAGTCGAGTTCGTTGTTCACAATACGAGATACACGTCGACGTTCTCTATTCGGATGTCTTAAACGCTTCTCTCACTCCTCCCAGCGACTCGCCTTTTATAATGTTTCGGCCACACCCAATTTGCATATGCCACACGAGATTGCTCGAGATCTACGCGTGACCGGAAGCTTTAAAAGACAAGAGCCGCCATCTTGGGCCTCTTTTTTCTTCTTTTTCTGTCTTTCAGCCTGCTACCGAGACAGATTCTCGCCCGTTTCTGAGGTAGGTTCTCTCTATGTCTATCACGCACAGGATATTTAATAAATCCTAGGCATTTTTTAGATTCAATAAGTACTCGCTTCATTTTCCCACCTTCTGACATTGTGTCACATCCTCTAGCGTTGGGAGAGTTGCAAACATTGGTCTTTGTACATTTGTAGTACACCATTTTGGCGGTATGTGCTACGACTTTGTATATTCTGTTTTGTTTCAATACAATTTACCTTTTCTAACCCATATCCGTGTCCGTGTTTTCCATTTCAATTGATGCCAGATGGGGATCAGAGCATTGATGATGTAAAGATAGGAGCTTGGTTTTAGATGCATTAAAGGTAACCAGACACGTTTTACCCCGCTGAACCACGCGCTTGAGATCAGAGGAGAGAGAATCAGAGAGAACTTTGTCATTTACAGCCTTTGATGTGTTGCCGTAGATGGTCGTGTAATCAGCATAGATGTCAACGAATGATTTAAGTATATGTTTAGGGTCTATTCGTGTACAAACAGCTGATACACAGACGTTAAGCTTTATTATAAATGCGAGTTGGGAATAATTTTCCCTTTAACCAATTTGGTACCCCCCATATGGAGAGCGACATATATACTGTTTTTTATTTTTTTTTAAACGTACCGCAAAAACAAATAAAATCTACGTAAATCCCGATATATCCGAACAGTCATGCGAGGTGGACGAGTGGTAAAAGTTTAGGATTCTTACCATGGGGTCCCGATTTCGTGTCTCGCTAGATTCAGCCACTACTGATGAGTCGTAGATGACGAACCACGTGTCAGTGGATATATTTTTTTAAATATGGGGGTACCAAATTGGTTAAAGGGAAAATTATTCTCAACTCGCGATTTGGTAAAAATGCACTTTCGTAAATAATTAAACTATATATATTTATATATATATATTTAATCGAAAAATTCCGATTAAAGAAGGAACGGGCAATTTTGACTAAAGTTAAAGTCTTATACAGTTTAAATCGCAAGTGTATTTTTTTTTACACAGGAATCATCACATTGTCAAGGCCAAGAGGCCACTCAAGGAGAAGGGTTAAATCTGAGAATTTGAGAAGTTTTAATACCACACAAGCAAAATGGCTTCACCTATAAAATCAACAGTAAATTCTTGGATATGACAGGGATGTGTTCGAAATTAATGTATCCCTTTAGAACACAACTGAACTGTGATACGTGACTTTTGCATTTTAAACTTGAATTCAAGCTATTAATCATCTCACAAGTTGAAAAGCCCGGCATATAGAATCAGCAGTAAGTTCTTTGATATGATAGGAGCGCGTTTAAAATGAATGTTTCTGTTTAGTGCAAAATTCGAACCATGATACTCGAATTTTGTATTTTAAACTTTAATTCAAACCATTATATAAATATAATTTTATAAAATCAACCGTAGGTTGTCTACAGTTTAATTTAAACTACAATGTATTATGGACTAATCACTACCGGGAGCTATGTGAACTTTCTTCTGGTGCACCGCGGTGAAATTAAAAATATAAGAAATTCTTGAAACCAAAATTGAAAACAAAAATTTCCGATTCCGATACCCTCCAAAATTTCGATTTTGCTCATTCCTAATTCCGATTAGTCGTCTCAACACTATATATATATATATATATATATATATATATATATACATATATATATATATATATATATATATATATATATTGCACCTAAATTAAGATTTTTTTTTTATTCTTTTATAAAAATTTTGTATGCCTCGAAGTCATGCAAAGAATATTGCCTTCTTCAACCGACAGAGGACGTGCAGTGTTTCATTTTAAGACGCACTGGTAAGAGAATTTTATGATGAAATTCTCACACCCTACTTGATTAACTAGCTCAACTACCATAAACAAGTGATGGCGGTAATTTAGTGGGTGGGGGGACATTGACTTAATTTGCAAAACAAAAAATATGTATAATGGAAGACAGGGATTTTCTGACATGACATGTGACGGTGGATTCCTCGCGGGCAAAGTTGACCCAGCCAAAACCTGGGACAAAAAAGGGAGCTGAGATGAGAAGAGCTAGAAATATTTTGGCGGGAGGAAGATAACTTTTGCAGGTGCGCACTCATTCAGTAAGTCGAAATTTAGTTCTAGCCTAAAGGTATGCCAAATAAAATACCTTTGAGCACGCAAGGTTCTCTCACACATACACACACACACACACACACACATATATATATATATATATATATATATATATATATATATATATATATATATATATATATATATATATACTAGCAGGCCGCCCGGGTTGCCCTATTGTAAAATACTCTTAAATATGATATTTTCATTCATGCAGATTTCATATTATTTATGACAAAGACAATTTTATATTGATTATTTTATAATAATAGTTATTTCAAAAGTTTATTTATATATATATATATATATATATATATATATATATATATATATATATATAATGAAGTGGAAAATCAAGATATTGTAGAATTAAATTTATAATATTTTATTCGAAACAAGAAATACAGTTGAAAGAAATACGCCTCTCTCATATATATATATATATATATATATATATATATATATATATATATATATATATATATATATATATATATTTGTAGTCATCGACATACAGTCCTGTTTCGTCATATCACAAGTCATCAGTGCCGCTAGACTAGCATCTCTCCCAAGCCAAAGATTGAACCTAGAACCGTCGTGTTGACAGTCGGCAGTTCTCCCACTCGACCATGTAATCGACGCCCGTAAATAACCTGTCGGAATGTCTATTTAGATAGACACCCGCCACCACTTTTACAGTGCTCAAACCGCCTGTTCGTAAACAAACCAACAACGAGCTTCGCATTTTCAGCCAATTAAGTAGCGGGTGAGATTATTTACGAGAGTGCTCTACCCAAAGAGGGTGGCTTAAAATATATTTGTAGTCATCGACATATAGCCCTGTTTCGTTGTATCACAACTCATCAGTGCCGCTAGACTAGCATCTCTCCCAAGCCAAGGATTGAACTTAGAACCGTCGTATATATATATGAATTGGGTGTCATCAGCTAGTCAAAACCAAATCATGCAGCCCCAACGCGATACTCGCTACAATATGACATAAGGACACATGGATATAAAAACGTTAAAAATTTATATTTGCGCATCCGTAGAAGATAGACATTAAGTCGACTCATGCTCATTCAGTTCCAAGTTTTCAATTTTGACCACTTAATAACTGTTTTTACCGGCTAAAATCCAAATCTAATTTGGTCCACAAGGTGAAATACCCCATATATCTTCTTACCACTTGCCAGGGTCCAGAGGCCACTCGAGGATAAGGGTTAAAGTGTGTACAGTAGTCAATGAGACAATATCCTACTAATCGTTAGTAGTAGAAATTTTGTAACTTCGATTAATAAAGGGAAATGGCTCATGAAGAACTTGTTTACGTTGGACTTGAAGACGACCATATTGTACAGTTGGAAAGAAGGCAAACGTAAGACAGTTCCACAGGCGTGCAGATCTAAGGAAGAAACTTTATTCATGGAACTTACGTTTAGGTTTGAGCACAGGTAAAGAGTGAGGAAAATTATTGATAGTGTTTTCAGATAGACGAGTGTTTCTCGTGAAAGTTTGGCGAGGTGGGACTATAGATTGGAGCTCAGACAAGCAGTCGCCATGAAAATAACGATAAAGTAGAGAAAGAGGTTCCCTACTTTGCTACGAAGTCTTTTTTAAACTATATCAAGGCAGAATACGGTTTTTCTAGCAGCTCCTGCTCAAATGTGGCTACAGTATTCCATCCTTGGACGTACCTGGCTCTTATATAGGTAGAGAATTACATCAGCCGTGAAATATGTACTGGATCGATAGAAGAATCCCACCATTTTTCCAGCGACCTTGGCGGCGGATTTGATGTATGTGTTCCATTTCACATCAGGGGTAAAGATCAAGTCCAGAAGCTTGTCAAACCATGAAGCCTCCCCAAGACGAGAGCCATTCATTTCAATTGACGCCAGATGGGGATCAGAGCATTGATGATGTAAGGATAGAAGCTTGGTTTTAGATGCATTAAAAGTAACCAGCCGCTTCTTTCTCCATTGTACCTCGTGCTCAAGATCAGAGAAGAGAGAATCAGAGAGAACTTGGTCATTTACGGTCTTAGATGTGCTACCATAGATAGTAGTGTCATCAGCATAAATATCTACGAATGATGTAAGGATGTGATTTGGAAGATCAGTAATGTAGATCAGGAAGAGAGTTGGGCCCAGGATGGACCGCTGCTCAGCTACTTTGGACATGACGGACTGAGCCTACAATTCTCTCTCGTTCTTTATTACTCTTTTTACATTGGTTGCTGGTAGTCCTGAAAGCGGCTTTAATCCCAGTACATCTATTACTTATATTATTCTTAAAGTGATTTCTTTGCACAATGGCAGCAACACTGAAATGGAACACGTACATAAGGTCTGTTGCCAAGGTCGCTGGAAAGATGATGGGATCCTTCTACCGCTCCAGAAGATATCTCACTACTGATGCAATTCTCTATCTATATAAAAGCCAAGTACGTCCAAGGATGGAATACTGTTGCCATATCTGGAGAGGAGCTGCTAAAAACAGCCTATCCTGCCTTGACGGAGTACAAAATAGATTTTGTGGCCTAGTGGGGGATGCCCCTTTTCTCTTCCCTGCAACCTCTCTCCCACAGAAGAGACGTTGCGAGCCTGTCTTTGTTTTATCGTTATTTCCATGGCAGGTGCTCGTCTGAGCTCCAATCCCTCGTCCCCCCCCCTCGCCAATCTTTCACGAGAAATACCCGTCTGGCTGAAACTACTGTCAATAATTTCCCCCACTCTTTATCTGTGCCTAAATCCAAAGGTAGATTCCATGAACAAAGCTTCTTTCTTAGAACTGCACGCCTGTGGAACTCTGTTCCGTCTGTCTGCTTCCCTCCGGACTACAACTTGGATGTCTTCAAGTCCAATGTTAACAAATTCCTAATGAACCGCCCCCTTAATTAAACACTTCATCAAATCTCCACACTAACGTAATGTACTTGCAATAACCCTTATCCCTGAGTGGCTTCCGGGCCGTGATAAGTGGTGATCACTGTGTAAAAAAAAAAAAAAAAAAAACACATTCTGGGGAGAATCAAGTTTTCGGATTGTAGAGAAAAAATTGACAGAATAGTTTGGTAGAGACCGTTCCTGAGACAGACAGTGTCACTTTTAATAATACAGATAGCAAAGTATGTAAATATAATTATGGCAATTACCTGCTGGCAAGATTATATTTAGCCTTCTGGAACCAGGAAGGAGATGACAGATTTCCTGGCAAACGGTATCAAAATTACAGGAGCCATTTATGGTTCACTTTTAAGGAAATTAAAGAGATGGTATCAAAATTAAGAAGCAAAATCAACAAAGTTATCCTTATCCTGCAAGACAACGCTCTGGTCTGTAACGCACATATTGCCAGATCAGGCGTTTTGTTAATTTGTCATTTTAATTTTTGTCATTGATATGCACTATCTGAAATAAAAATAAATTTAACCAAATAATTCAACACCACAAAATTTTTTTAAAACTATTTCGACAAATAGCTTTTTCAATTGTTAGCGAATTTTTGATCCATGTGAAATTTACGAGGTGGTTCCATTATTTTATGCAACCTCTGTATATATTGAACCACAGAAGTTAATTTAATGAAAGGAGGTAGTTTCAGGAATGGTGGACGATGAGTCGGTGAAAAGGGCCACTTCTACTACGTTGATCGATCGATGCTGATCGGGGGTGGACGTCGCATCAAGTTGGGGGATTGTTGATTAAACCGAAAATGAAACAGTCTCAGGAAATACGACAAATGAATTGAAAATGTAGTAGATATTCTCATACTCTCTATCTCTACCTACATCTAAACGCAAATTCCATGAACAAAGTTTCTTTCTTAGAACTGCCCGCCTGTCGAACTTTGTATCGCCAGCCTACTTTTCAGCTGACTACAACATGGTCGTTCTCAAGTTCAATGTAAACAAATTCTTGTTGAACCTACCCATTAAATAGTAAAATTCTGCCAAATTTCCTCCACTAATGATCACTACGTTTTTATCTTAGTGGCCATTGTGCACTCAGTAATCCTTATGCTTCGTACCTTGATAAGTGCTGACTCCCGTGTAAAAAAAATTGTCCTGAAAAGGACATAAACTTGTAAACTCTTCTAAAGTGCCGTGTAGATTCTTTTAAAGTGTCCTCACGTTCAGATTGCATTTTTTTTTAATTCACCAGCTTTAACAATCAGGCTTTAGCACCATGTATTTCAAATTCTGTTGGAACCTGAAATCACAAAAATTGGTCAATCATCCCATAAGATATATAGCAATAACATACTGAATTTTTAAGCGTCTACGACAATTTTAAATGCGTGTACAAAAAATGTCTGGACATTCATTGAAAGCGCCTCGTAAGTATTCTTCTTCGTTGTGCGTTAATTTGATGCTTTAATGGGCTTTTTCATTACAAAAAAAACAACCAATAATAAAAAGTGAAGGTCAATCGTATGTTCAATCAGGTGACGACTACTGTCTGTTTAACAGACTTGTGGTGGCATTCTCTAAATGTGCATATTGTTAAATACAACTTCATTAATTATTTGATTTTTTCGAATTTTAATCAAGTGTTTTTATATGACAATTCACTCTTGGATTATTCACACTCGGATTTCAGATTCTTTTTTTTTTTGCGTCACGGATTATTATTTCATTCATTAATTAATTGACTGGTTAATTAGTCGATTGATTGATTTTTAGTCTGTTATTCTTCTGAAAATGCATTTTATTTTTCGCAAAAAATGTCTTATGTAGGTTTTATATTTTTCAAATTTATGCTAACCAGTGATACATTTCTTACTCTTTACCATCTGATGAAAAGAGCTTTTCTTGGAAAATCCATGCGTAAAGAATTTTTCCATTATTATAATTTTTTTTAAATTTTATCAATAACTATTGTAACTTATTCAATTTTATTTTTCATCATCAATTTATATAAAACATAATAAATGGAAAATAAAATGATAAATAATAGAAAAGGTTTTTTCGTACTACCATAACTGCTGAATAATAACTAACGGAAAAGCGTAGATTTTAATAATACCACATGGCTGAAAAAATAGAACATATAAAAGCGAATAATGTTAGGCCTGTATTGAAGTAAATAACAATGGATATATAATCGTCAAAGGTTAGTGCATTTATTGAAATAGATATACTGCAAACCTACAAACTCGTTAGACTGGTGTTTCCAGACAATGTGACTATGTAATTGAAGCGACGCTGGTATAACAATGATGAAAAATATATGCAGATAACTATATATTACAATATCAGTAAAGTGCCGAAACAATTGTATGTTTGTGTAGCAAATAAAACTGAACCTTGTTTGAGATAAGCAAAATATGAGTTTGTTGTGGTATATATACACAAAGACATGACAGAAAAGAATAGACACTAAGAGAAATAGTTTTCCTAAAATTAATATATGCTTATTTATAATTACAGATAAGAATAGTGTTGAAATAACTTAGAGTATCTCATTACAATTGCATTTAATAACATTGAAGTATGTCACGAACCAAAAGAGCATCAAACCTATCAGATTTTCTGCGAGGACGAATCGTGAGTCAACAACAAATGAAGATGGTCTTAGTAAACGCAAAATAACAGGAAATCTTCCAATGCCCTTTTCTACTGTTGATAGAGTGATCATACAATTCACAGGGGTGGATAAAGTGCACAAAACCTCATTTAGATCGCCCCGTTACCTCTGAAAGTACCTTGCATCTTCTGAAAATAAATTTGAAGAGGATCCTCGGTTCCAAGCCTCTGACATTGCAACAAAATCTGGCGTTGATCCCGGAACAGCTGTCAGAAATCTTCACAAGCTGGTTTACTATGGTAGAGCTGCACGAAGGAAACCTTTTCTTTGTCCCGCCAATATCAAGTGCAGAAGAGATTGGGCTCCTGAGATGGTGAAGAGAAATGACCTTTTTGATTAATGTCATTTTCTCTTAAAAAGACTGCAGCCAACATTGGAGTTTTCTCGGTTATAGTATGAGGTGAAATTTGGACATCTATTATACTAAATATGTTTCAATACTACATGAAAGACTACTACCAATATTATAAAGTGGTAAAATGAACCAAGTCAACACCTATTAATGGGAGACGGAGCTCCTTGTCACTCTACTAGGGTGATGCAACATTGGTTGAGCCAAAATAGGATTAATAAACTTCAATGACCAAGTCAGTCTCCGGATATTAACCTAATTGAAAAACGATTGGGCATATTAGACCGGGACCTTCGCAATAAAAAAGAAGCCATCTTCTAAGCCTGAACTTTTAGCATTATTGTGTCAGATATGGCTGCCAAGAAATTCCTCAAGATTATATTCGTCAACTGATCAATGCCGTGTATAGAAGAGTCCTAGCATGAAAACAGCAAAGGGAATGTCAACCAATTATTAGTTATTAAATTTGTGATTATTGATTTTCTTTGTTGTTGTTCCATAAATTTAATATGTATTGAAATAAAATCTTTCTATGAGTGCCTATTCTTTTCCGTCATGTCTACATATATATATATATATATATATATATATATATATATATATATATATATATATATATTATTTATTATTATTTATTCATTTATTTATTATATATTTGTTGATTTCTTTCTGTCCTCTGTTGGGAAGAATAGCAAGAGTATCATTCTTTGAAACTCCATGGAATAAGGACTTTGTAAATTGTTTTTTTTTTTTTGGAGCATTCAGTCGAACAATAATTTTGATTTACAGTTTTAATTTTCTTTCTCTTATATATATATATATATATATATATATATATATATATATATATATATATATATATATATATATATATATATATATATTGGAAAGTCTTTTGTAACTAGAAATAGAGCTGATTTAAAAAGCTTTTGTCACAGGGAGTTAATGTCAAGAGGTTCCACCAAATGTAGTGAAAAATACGATTTAGTTGGGTGTGCGTATATATATATATATTCGAAAGTCTTTTGTAACTAGAGACAGAACTGATTTTCTTAAGTAATTTCTTGTAGAGTACATTTTTATGTATTTTTTAATATATTATCCGTTTTACTATGCGATTAGAAAATAATCCAATATCTATTTGTTTTTCAGGTAAGCTGCTCAAACATCAGATAAACAAGTTATTAGTGGTGATAAATGAGAAATTGTTCCGGACTTTTTTCTTTATCTTTTCTACGTTTATAAATAAATCCGACCAGAAAACAGCAAATAATTCTAGAGGATAAAATGTAATATCTTAAAACTAGCTTTAATATCTGTCACAGTAAAAGTTTCACTCACAATACTTAGAAATATTGGTACCCTTTTGTACATAAACGTCAAAAGGGGCCGAAAAACTTTGTCAGAAACATAAACATATTACGTATTATTTGGCTGTGTAAGATGTTAACTTTGGTCAAAATCGCTTGTTCCTTCTTTCATTGGATTATTTCAATTATCGATACTTATCGAAGACATTCCGACACAAACCCTATTTAATTACACTGCTAGGCACATAAAGTGTCTTTGTGTAAAATTTCATAAAAACCGGCCGAGCCGTTTTCGAGTCCATAAGGAACGAACTCGCAGACACACAGACGAAATTCCTTTTATATGGTAGTAGAGATTATCACTTATTTATGCAGACTATCGTAAGGGAGGTCATATTTATCGTTTACACTACATAGATGTATTTGGAAGAACATGAGATTGTCCTGCAAACTGTTTGATTGGTCCCCCGATTCATGGGAGAGGGACCTAAGTTTTCAGTTGCGTCCGTGCGTCCTTTAGTCTGGGACGATTGCCAGATAACCGTCTATTAGTTTTTCCTGAAATTTTGCCACAGATTGTATTTCATTAAATAGATCTGCACAGTAGCAAAAATTGTTTTGCAAATATTCCCGTTGCGTCTCCAGAGGCTCAAAAGAGGTCGAAATTGCCCCAAAATGGCCAAAAATGACATGTTTTGCCCCATAACTTCTGATCCATCGATTAAATTCTTCTGAAACTTGGCCAAAATGTGGGGGCCATCGTTTTTAATATAAATCCAGTATGGGTGACTCTGGCAAAATTTTGGTTCGCGTCCTTGAGGACTTTTAGGGTTAAATACACCCCTTTTGTGACTCTTTTTTCATATTTCTCAACAAAAACTTGATGTCTGAGAATATAGTGGTGATCAACTCAAATATACATGTGTTAAGGCCTGAAACTGCACTGTTATCCATTTACACTGGGATTCGGTGTCCCCAGGGGCTCAAAAGTGGTCAAAATGTCCCAAAATGGCCAAAAATGACACTTTTTGCCCCATAGCGTTGATCCATCCATTAGATTTTCCTGGAACTTGGCCAAAATGTTGAGGCTATTGTTCTTAATATGAATTCAGTATTGGTGATCCTGGAAAAATTCTGGTCCACATCCCTCTTGGACGTTTAGGGCTAAAAACATGCTTTTTTTGGAGCTCTTTTTTATATTTCTCAAAAACTTTATATGTATGTCTATATAGAGGTTTTCCATGGTGCTGAATTCAAATATGCATGTTTTAAGGCGTGAAACTGTACCGTTTGTCCATTTGCAATGGGATTCGACGTTACCAGAAGCTCAAAAGGGGTCACAAGAAAAGTTTTGCATCACAGAATTGAAGAAACAGGTGTTACCAATGTTGAGTGCGACAGGGGGTGTTGCTTGGGACGATTGAATTGCAATCGTGAGAAGTGGTTGGAGGAGTACCCCGAAAGCACCGTAATTTCTTAGGACGCCCAGGCACCATGATTGGGCCACAAAGAGCGAAAAAATGTGATAAGTTCAAATCAAATTACTCAATTTTTAACTATGAAGGAAGTAATATTTCTTTTTAGGATTAACTCAACGTTCAAACTTCTCACATTGATCATTTCTTCACTATTTTTGTGGCGTCATCTCACATGCGGCACCAGAGTGGGGCCGTCGGGTTAGGGTTAGGGACCACGCATGCGTAGCTTGTTCTTTGTTGCTATTTTTATTTACTCACTGGCAGTTCTCTGGCCGGACATCACCAGTGCTTGCTCACCGGGAGAGATACACCCCCAGTGCGGTGTTCTCCGAAAATCTCTCTGAAATCTTTGTGACAACAAGTCTCTTCAGATTTCATATACTCTCCATCTTTCTCGATAACCAGCGCAGGTGACTTCACCTTATTGCAACATCCGCTTATCATTGATTTCTCGCTAGCAACCACCTTTGGTATTCCCTGGGATTTGTATCACAGTGTTCTCCACACAACTCTTATGAGCGTCTAGTTAGTGCTTTCCTCCTTGATCCTTCCGTCATTTCTGACCCATCACAGCTCTTTTAAGTGACGCCAGCCGATGCAGAATTTTTTGGAGAGGGTTGGGGCTACTTAATATACAATTTTGCGGTTTTAGTTTTCTTGGTTCCCTGCAGCCGTGTTCTTTTTTTTTATTTTTGTTTTATTTCTATTGCATGTTACTAGTTAATGTTCGCAGTTTATGTAGGTTGGTTTCCGCAGTCTAGGATTTTACTTAAGATTTCAGCTGTTTTCATTATTGCTATTATTATTATTATTAGTAGTAGTAGTAGTAGTAGTAGTAGTAGTAGTAGTAGTATACAAATTGGCGAAGATTCCAATCCTTTTTAGACCCTCTAATGTGATCTTAACTTCACAAAATTAACACTTAACCATAGCTCCAGTTATGTAAACATTGTTTCTTTAGCCTCTATGTTATATTCTATCTAGATACAAATCTCTCTCTCTCTCTCTCTCTCTCTCTCTCTCTCTCACTCTCTCTGTATATATATATATATATATATATATATAGATAGATAGATAGATAGATAGATAGATAGATAGATTAAATACAAAAGACATTTTTTGTCTATTAATTCATCTTTTTGTCCATTAGTTCATCTTTTCCAACTTCCGAATAAAGATCTTCACTTCTGGCAAAAACGTGTTTATGCAATCACCATATTTGTCGTAAGTCCGAATACTTTCCAGTCCTTCTGGATTCATTGTCAGGGATAGATTAATCTAACTGACTTTGAATAATTCATATCATTTTTTAAGAACATGTACATTTATTTCATTGCTTAATTATTTTAATAACATAAGAATCATTCAGGTTACGTTTATTTTATTGAGAGTAGTTTTTTTTAGTTTTTATTAGTAAGGCTTCTAGAATTTAAAGATTTCTTTTATTATTGGTCTGTTCATATATCTAAAACGGGAGAAGGTACAGGGACATAAATATAGCACTGTTTTCGGAGTTAATCTCCTCAACAAAGTCGTGGTAGTCAAACCTATGTATATGTTTTCACTCTTATATATATATATATATATATATATATATATATATATATATATATATATATATATATATAAAAGAACAAATAGCTAATAAAACATGTTAAAAACCACTTTGAAAAAGAGTTAAAAACATATTTAATTTGAAAAGGAAACACTAAATAAGTGGATAGTCCTTAATCCGCGGAGTTTCGAAGAAATACTTTCCTTCTCATCAGAGGGTAGGAATTAGCAAAATGCGGGATGGGGTTTTGCTTGCAAAAGTATTTGATGAAACTACAAGATTTACTTGATAACAAAAAGTGAAGCAGAGGGAATAGGGTGGAGAAAAAAGTGATTTCACGTGAATGGATAGTCTGGTGAATGGTAAAGTATCCAATGACGGTAAAATCCATAAATGTAAATCTAAGAAAGTTAGTTAAATTTCCATTCGCACAAGTAAATCGCGTAATTGGAAGATGGTCTAAAATAATCCGAAAGGACGAAATCCGTGGAATAATTCACAAATAGGTACAAGGAAAAAAGGAGATATGCGTTAAACTCGGCTGCCGAGTCAAGGTGTAATTAAAAAATGAGTGAAGAAGCGAAAGAAAAAAATGAGTGAAGAAAAAGAAGAGAAAAAATGAGTGAAGAAGAAGAGAAAAAAGATTGAATGGTGATTGAACAAAATATAAAATAGAAAAGCAAATGTCAAAATGACCCAAAAAAAATATAGGGCAAAAAAGAGGTCAACTGAAATATACAGGTTATTACTTAAGAAAATATCAGCAGGAGTTATTAAAAGACACTAAAAAAAACATTTAAGGGAAGAGGATGGCCGATATCTGCAAATTCCGGATAAAGCAAGTAATATGTAAGTAAATGCATATAGTACAATATAAGTAAATATACATACAGGATATGAATGTGTAGGTAGATTGATATATTTGATAGATAGGAATATTTAAACATCAAAACGAAAATTGCAGATAAAAACCGGCCAAGCAAAGAAGAAATAAAGAATTGAAATAAAGGATTATTAAGTTATAAAGTATTAAGAAAGTATGTAGAAAAAAAAAACGATAATGTTAAAGAAAAATTATATATATCCGAAAGGTTTAAGTAATAGCTATGTAATTTCAAAATTACCATAATTAAATTTGGACTTATGTTTGCAGAAAGAGATCAATTCATTTTTAGAATTTATTATATTGTTACTTTGAGGGGAAGTAATTATGGTTATAGCTTCGGTTGTGTAGAGGCGACATGATTTAGAGCCTGGAGTATAAGACTTAACTTTTTTTTATTATATATATATATATATAAAATATATATGGCGATTAAGCTACACTGAATATTCCGCGTTTCATCCACTCTAGGACTCCTCAGGCTTAGGAGTCGTAGAGTGGATGAAACGCGGAATATTCAGTGTAGCTTAATCGCCATATATATTTTATAAATTACTAACTAGCTCTACCTAAGTATTGAGCACTTTTGAAGTAAATACTTAAAGTTTACGCATAAATCTATACTTTCGTATATTAATTTTATGTGAGTAAATTAAGTAGTTATATATATATATATATATATATATATATATATATATATATATATATATTAATGGACTCTCCCGTCGATTTTGACGTATGAGGTTTCGCAATACCAATTAAGCTGCTCGGAAATCCACACAGATTATTTGTTTATAGTGGTGAAGGCCTTGTGTAGAACCAACCACCCTTTTTGGTATTACTGCTAACCTCCGTTGGTGTAGATAATTGCCACATGACAGAATATATAATGGATCGCAGGTTTTTACATCAGAGTTTCCTTCTCATAGATGCATGTCTTAACGAAGACTAGGAGTGCATCTCACCCAGTGAATTAATGCGCCTCCAGATACCAACCTAGAAATTTCTACGACTCGGCGCGGTACATACAGCACATAACTTTCTCAAATGGTCACCCATATTTTACTGGCCAGGCTCAACGTTGCTTAATTTCGGTGATCTGTCGAAAACCGGTGTGAACGTGATTGCGCCGCATATATATATATATATATAGTGAATGAATGACAAAAGTCTATATTCCAAAGTTCATGATGTAGACCATCTAAACTTACTAATTATTAAATATAACACTCTTGGCAGAATATTCATAAATTAATAAAACGAATAGATGGGTTTAGTGACTTATTTCTAAATTCAAAATGGCGTAATAGAAACATATAAGGTATTTACAGCTTCTCTTCCAATTTTCGGATTTTAATCATGTCAAAACGCACTTTATTTCCTTTTAATAGATTGATTGTTGCTATTTCGTCTGATGAGTTAAGGGCAAAATAGATTCACTATTTGATATAATAATTAAGTGATTTACTCTGTGCTACGAAACAGATGCTGGCAAAAATTGTAAATGTCGACTGAATTAAAGGAATAAATCATAAGATGATATATATATATATATATATATATATATATATATATATATATATATATATATATATATATATATATTTAAATTTCGCGGTTGACGGTAGCCGAATTGTTAGTGAAGCCACACATGACTTCTGTTGCCGGTATTTCATCCAAAACGGTAAAAGACTAGTATCTGTAGGTATTTAATAATTATTATAGTAAATTATGCATTATGACAGTATGATTACAAGAAATTGGAAAGTTCTATTTATAGACAGGGGTGATAGGAACTGAGCAATCAAATAGAAACGAGGCTCAGCTATCGATTAATAAGAAATCGGAATCACTCAATAAAACATTTTTTTTTACACGGTGGTCACCACTTATCAAGGCCCTGAATCCACTCGGGGATAAGGGTTATTGCAAGTACAGTACGTTAGTGTGGAGATTTATTGAAACTTAAGGGGGCGGTTGATTAGGAATTTGTTTACGTTGGGCTTGAAGACATCCAGGTTGTAGTCAGGTGGGAAGCAGGCAGACGGAAAAGAGTTCCACAGGAGTGCAGTTCTAAGAAAGAAGCTTTGTTCATAGAATCTACGTTTTGATTTAGGCACAGATAAAGAGTGGGCAAAATTTTTCGCAGTGGATTCAGCTAGACGGGTGTTTTTCGTGAAAGATTGGCGAGGGGGGACTAGAGATTGGAGCTCAGACGAGCACCTGCCACGGAAATAACGATAAAACAAGGATAGGCTCGCAACGTTTCTTCCGTGGCAGAGAGGTTGCAGGGAAGAGAAAAGGGCATCCCCCACTAAGCCATGAAGTCTATTTTTACTCTGTCAAGGCAGGATAGGTTGTTTTTAGCAGCTCCTGCCTAGATATGGCAGCAGTATTCCATCCTTGGACGTACTTGGCTTTTATATAGATGGAGAATTTATCAGTAGTGAGATATCTTCTGGAGCGGTAGAAGGATCCCACCATCTTTCCGGCGACCTTGGCAACAGACTTGATGTACGTGTTCCATTTCAGATCAGGAGTAAAGGTCAACCCCAGAAGCTTGTCAAAACATGAGGCTTCTAGACGAGAGCCATCCATTTCAATTGATGCCAGATGGGGATCAGAGCGTTGATGATGTAAGGATAGGAGTTTGGTTTTAGATGCATTAAAGGTAACCAGCCACGTCTTCTCCCACTGAACCACGCGCTCGAGATCAGAGGAGGGAGAATCAGAAAGAACTTTGTCATTTACAGCCTTTGATGTGTTGCCGTAGATGGTCGTGTCATCAGCATAGATGTCAACGAATGATTTAAGTATGTGTTTAGGGAGATCATTGATGTAGATCAGGAAGAGAGTTGGGCCCAGGATTGACCCTTGAGGGACTCCAGCATTAATACTACAGGCCAGGCCTCTGATTTTTGTCCATCGACCACTACTCTTATGAGCCTATCGGAGAGAAATGATTTAATGATTGAAAAAACATTTCCAATTATACCGTAGCTGGAGATCTTGTGAAGTAGGCCCTTATGCCGTACCTTGTCGAAGGCCTTTGATATGTCAAGAGCAATTGCCCTGGAAAGGAAGCCTTTGTCAAGAGATGCACTAATCCTGTGAGATATAACCGTCAGCACATCTGCTGTAGATCTTGCAGAACGGAAACCATATTGTGTGTCACTAAGAAGGTTATTTCTGCTGAGGTGGTTGACTATTTCTCTATTTAATATGGATTCTAGCAACTTACTCATAACACACAGGAGACTTATTGGTCTGTACTGAGAGGGAGATGACTTATCACCTGAATTCTTAAATATAGGGCATACTGATGAGATTTTCAAGGGAGTCGGAAGGCAACGCTTAAACAGTTTCGTAAGTATGGGAGCAACGCTTAAACAGTTTCGTAAGTATGGGAGCAAGTTCTGGTTGAAGCTTTTTTAACACTATAATTGGGATGCCGTCAGGGTCAGTTGCTTTACTGGAATCACGGTTCTTGATTAGCTTGGCGACCTAATGCACAGATATTTGTATGTTACCTAGCGTGTTCTGTGTTATAGGAGGAAATATGGGGAGTTGATGGCCTTCGTCGCATAGGGTAGAATTAGCTGCAAAGTTCTTTGCAAATAGTTTGGCCTTGTCTGATGCTGACGAGATGACCTCAGGGCCATTGATAATGGTTGGGATAGAACGCACACTTCTGTTCAGGATCCTATTTGTTATTTGCCAAAACTGGTGGGAACCAAGCCGCTGATTAGCTACATTGGATTTAATAGACTGGGCATATAGCTCTCAAGCATTTTTATTACTCTTTTACAGTGGTTGCTGGCGTTCCTGAAAGCAGCTTTAGTCTCATTGCATTTATTACGTTGGTAGCTATGGAAAAAGTGATTTCTGTGCCCAATAGCAGCCGCACATTCTGGGGAGAATCATGGCTGGCTGTTAGGTTTTTGTTGGAAGGTTTTAGATGGTATGAATCGGTCTATGCCTACAATTAACCATTCGGTCAGGTCTGATACTATAGAGGACACATCCTTTTTTAACATGGAATGCAGAAGTAGATCAGATATAAATGTACGGAAGCTATCCCAGTCAGCCATAGAGTGTCGGTATACAGTACGGTGGAGGGGTACGTCTGGGGACTTATTACATTTCATTTTTATCTTAACTGATACGACGGAGTGGTCGGAGGATCCTAGAGGAGAATAAACGGAACATGAACATAGCTCAGGGGAAGTTGAGAGAAAAAAGTCTAGGAGGCTTGCATATTGACCAGTAGTATCGGGCACACGGGTGGGTTCGTTAACAATCTGAGTGAGGTCATAAGCAATGGCAAAATCATGAGAAAACCTCTCCTCATCGTCCGTCTTATTTGAATGGGTCAGCCATTCCACGTTATGGACGTTGAAGTCACCACAGATGTGAATGTTAGCCAAGGGATGTGTAGACAGGATGTGGTCTATTTTCTCAGATATACTCTTAAAGATAGTTACTCCGCTGTTATGGGGCCTATAGAGGGCAAATATAAATGCAGTGGTGTAAGCAAGTGCAACCCGGAAGCACATATAGGGTAAATTATGATCTTCTCTAGAGATATCCTTGCCACACGGGAAGCCATATTTAATGTAGGCACATATTCCATGCCCATGGCGATCTTTTAGAATTCCCGCAGATAATTTTTGTTCTACGTCTGCAAATCTTTACAATTCAAGACTTCTACGGATTGGTTATTCAACGGGAAATTAATCTTCGTCAACGAACCTTTACAATTCAAAGTGTCTCTGGATTGATAATCCAATTTGTTTGAAACAATATTTCTCTTCTATTCTCAAACTAAAATGACAATTCAGCATATATATATATTTATTTATATATATATATATATATATATATATATATATATATATATATATATATATATATGCTTTCTTGCTCTCCTTTTTTTCCTTCTTTGATTCAAACTTTCTTTATGTCCACTATACGCACACACACATTCTCCCTCTCCCTCTCCCTCTCTCTAATATATATATATGTATATATATATATATATATATATATATATATATATATATATATATATATAAATTTGGTCTTTTTGTGTCTTGATATTAAAAACAATACTCGTTTCAAAGATCTGTCTTCCCTGGTAATTGTAGACTATTTACGATCTTATCCTTTTCTGTTTGTGAAAGACTTTTTAATCGTTGTTTGGACTCCCTCCCTTGAACATTTCTTTTTGCTGACAATTTCTACCTGAGAATGTCTTCGACGAGATGAAGCAACAATTTGTGCCCTTTTAATATCTGAAAGCTCCTTCTTTGGAGGGATTTCCAATTAAATATACTATTATTACACTACCAGGAATCAAATATTACCTGAAAACATAAGAAACAACTTTTAGTGTGACAATTAATCATTTTGAATATTGGAAGAATTTAGTATGAAACTCAGCTAAAACTCTTGAAAAAGCAAAAAAAAAAGAATACAATCTACTGTTAAATAATTTACATTTGCTCTCAATTCTTCACTTTGAAATTCGTAATCTTTAAATGCGTAGGTTTAAACTATTATCTAAGTTTTTTTATAGGTGATCCATAATTTTGGTCTTGGCTTTAAATACACAATATACTATATGACCATAAAATATTATATGCGTATGTACATTAAATAATTAAAGTATACATGTGTGTGTGTGTTCGAGTTGCGTGTGATCTAAGCAAGTGTTTAAAAGCAACGAAAACACTTTAATGAGACTTTGACTAAATAGCAATAACAGAGACGACACGCAACTCATATGAGAAATAGATGAATGAGAAAAATAAAAGAATAAAGGATCATGAGATTTTATTGTTTTCATACAAGAAATAAAAAAAACAGCCTTGGGCAGGCGGTATTAAATCTCCTTCACAACAGAAGGTTTAAATAATCGTACAAAAAGAATCATTAAAATTGCAACCCGGCAGAATAGTGATTCGTATTTGATAAGTTTAATGAAACGAAATGTTTAAGAGAATCATATTCATAAATCGAGTTTATCTCTTTCTGCATTTTAAATTTCAACTCATGACAGAAGATATAACAAAGTGTCTGCTTCCTTTGTTACAGCTTATTTTACTCGTTGGTCTAGTAATCTTCGGTCAATTCGCTGTTTTAAAACGGCGTTGTAATACAGCTTCTTATTCCAGTATCTTCTTTCCAAGAACTGCAAGCTTGTGAAATTTTCTTCCTATTGACTGTTTTCCTTCTACTGATAGTCTTGATCTTTTCCCCTATCTTTTCCATAATCATCTTTCGTTCTTGTTAGCTCTTTACATCAAGCGACTTCACGCCTTGTCTGGAGCTATTTTCATTTAAAAAAAAAAAGATATGTAAAAAGAAAAGATAGAAGATATGTTTATATATAAACAGTCTGGATGTTTACACCTAAATATGATAAGAATCGTCACGATCGCCTCCAGCTGATGTTTCCACGGAACATAAAAAGGGTCAGAAAAATGGTGTCCCTCTTCTTGAACAGAAAAAAAGCGACGATTGTGCATCTTCTTTTGATGTCCGTGGAGACCACTAATTGGCAATTGGGTGAAAAAATTCTATTGTTGACTTATGCTATGAGGTGACCTGATTCTGTGGACTAGAGTCAGGTCACCTCATAGCATAAAAAAATGGACTCTTTCTACTATGCAAGAAAAATTCTCACACCTGGCAATATCCTATATGTTCGTCCATGCATGGAATATTGTTGCTGCATATGAACCTGTGCACCAACCACTAATCTCTTCCAGACGATTATCAGCTAAACCTCTTTGCATAACAGAGTGTCTTGCTTAGAGTTCAAAATAGACTTCGTAGCCTCATAGGAGATGTCCTTTTTGTTCTTCCCTGCAACCTCTTTCTCACAGAAGAGATGTAGTAAGTTTGTCTTTGCTTTATCGTTATTTTCATGGCAACTGCGCGACTGGGTTTCAATCTATGGCCCCCCTTCGCCAAACTTTCACAAGAAACACTCGTCTAATTGAAAACACTATCAATAATTCCCCCTACTCTTTATCTGTGCCTAAACCTAAACGTAGATTCCGTGAACAAAGCTTCCTCCTTAGAACTGCACGCCTGTGGAACTGTCTTCTGTTTTCCTGCTTTCCAGCTGACTACAATATGGTCGTCTTCAAGTCCAATATAAATAAGTTCTTGATAAGCCGTTCCCCTTAAGTTAAAAAATTTACTGAATTTCCATTACTGACAATTACTATATTGTCCAATTGACTACTGTACACTCTTTAACTCTCATCCTCGAGTGGCCACTAGGCCTTGATAAGTGGTGATGCCTATGAAAAAAAAAGAAAACGGCCTTTCTCTTGCCTTCATTCTCAATATCATTGGCTTCGAAAACAAAACTTTACACGTTCAATTTAGTTATTTGAATTCATTTTCTACATTGGCCAATTTCAATAAAGTATCATACCAGACACGCGGGAAAAACTAATATGCACATAACCAAAGCAAATGATATCTAGTCTGTAGTTGAATGGATAAGTAAATAGATGGTAATATTTCATGCTACTAAGACAAAGCTCCTTTCCATTCAATAATTACAAAGAATCTTTCTAGTCATCAATTCTATCTATTCCCTATCCATAGTCTGGTTGACCGTAAGGGGCGCCTCTGCAGAAACTCTCACTAACTCTCTTCACTCTCGTCTCTCATGTGCTATTGTGATGGTGTCGCTGGCCCTCAGGCCTGTTCATTCCCTGATGTTATCCTCCCATCTCTTCTTCTGTTCTCCACGCCTTTTTCTTCTCTTACTGTCCACTGCATTATTGTTTGAGCAGGTGCTATTGATTTCATACCACTGTAATTTGCGCCGTTTTCCAGTGTTAAAAAGATTTCCATAGGGCCACAAGCTTGCTTTTACTGGTTGGTTACTTCCTCGTTTGTAATGTGGCCATTGTAGGAAATACCAAGTATTTTGCGGTAGCACATCATCTCGACTGTGTGTATCACGCAGTCGAGATGAGGTGCTACCACAAAATACTTGGTATTCCAGTCTCTGCTGTTACCTAACAGTTGGTTGGTTGGTTGGTTTTGTTTTACGGCATATCAACCCTTTTCAGGTTATTTAATGCCGAACCCAATGATTTTGAAGAAAAAATTTTAATAGAATATATTTGTTGTTTTCAAGTTGGTTTCTATTTAACCCATAGTTGGGACCCTAATAGATACTACCGTTCAGGGTCAGAGTGGACCTGGGAGCAATGGCAATTAAAGGGTGGTTCCACACTCCCCAAAGCCCGCAAGCTGGGGCCTCATCACTGGATATAGTTTAAGGTCATATCCAGGACCTCTACTGTTAGGTTTCACGATTTACAAACATACAGGAATATTTACGTTTAATGGACGCATGAGTCCAATCTTTGATTCGAGTCATATATTGCTATCTTTTCATATTGGATTGAGTTTTGTGAAAGATACGGTGGTTTCGCCAATCCTGGATAATAACTCAGGTTTGGACTCTTCATCATACACAATTACCACAAGATATTAAAAGCTATTTACAGCTGCCAGTTTCTGACTATTCACTGATGTCTTTAGTGATGCAATTATTGGTGTCTATCACCAGCTTTCTCTTTTGGCACTAGTCTGCATGCCATAGACTATAAAATCTTTTTTTTCAGATGTTCAACAATTACCATAGACAATAACCTTCATAAATAATATGAATTTGAAATCCTCAATACTATTTGCCTCGAAAACAAAGCATTACACGTCTAATGTGGTTATTCAAATCCTTTTCTATATTGCTCCATTCCCGTAAAGAGTATCAATATTTCTGCTATTCAAAAAAAAAAAAATAAATAACTCTTTATGTCTAGTCTCTAACACGTTATCTATTCAAGGGTAATCGGTGATTTTGGAATGGCGACACATTTTTACGAGCAACTTACTAGGGTCCACAATTAAATTGATTTATATCGCTAGAAAAATACGAATGAAAAAGTCTTACGCTATGAGATAAGCTTATCTGCCGATTTCAGGAATAGGGGACTTAAGCGTCTAACCATTGGTTGGTTGGTTTTGTTTTACGGCATATCAACCCTTTTCAGGTTATTTAATGCCGAATCCAAAGATTTTGAAGAACACATTTTTAATAGAATATATTTGTTGTTTTCAAGTCGGTTTCTATTTAACCCATAGTTGTTTTTATATTCTTTGAGAGCTAGTTTGCTGTATTCAATTATTATGTGGTTTCCTGTTTTGTCATTTTGTTTATAAAATCTACATTTGCCGTTTTCTTGTGTTTTCGATCTTTGCTTTCATTCTAATCACGTTGTTTTGTGCGGTTGTTAGTAGTGATTCAGTTTTTCTGTTTAGATTTCTTTTCGTAGCCATGTCCACGTGTTTTAGTGAATCTCATCTTTTGATATCGATATGAATCGTCTGTGTATCTGTTTCCCTTCCCATTTTTTCATTTCTCATCTTCTCTTTTACCACTCTGTTCTCTGTCTTGTTCATTTTTATAATGTCTCTTGCTGCGGTGATTAGCCTTTCTGTGTTCTATATTAAGTATTTTTCTTATTCTTTGTGTGTGTGTGTCATTCACAGTTTTCTATACTAACCAATCATCTTCCTCCGACTTTGTTTTTCACATAGAGTTGGTCAGCATTATCCTCTGTGTATAGTGCATTGTGCATGATCATAAGTTTCCTGGTCTTTTGATCGAAATGTCTCAATTCTTCTTTAGTACAATCTATGAACGGCCCAGAGTATCTTATTAATGACGCTGCTATTACTATTATATTATGTGTACCCACTAGTAGTTCTCACAAAGGCCATGACCAGAGATTACTCACTGACCGATAGTATTTCCTAGAGTATTGGTGACAACATTCTTCCCAGATTACGAGTATTCTTCCCTTCTTTCGACAACCTTTGCAAATGAATTTGCGTGATCGAAACAGCCGTTTGCCATTGCCTTTTCGTTGGTAATGACCTCACTGGAATTTGTGTGACAATAAGCTTCCCCAGGGATCTACTTTCCTTTGCACCTATCTAGTGGAAGTCTGGTTAGTGTTTTCACTCATCGCTTTTTTCTATCCTGCTTGACTCTTCTCGGCTAATAATGCCAGCACTCCACTTTTGTTGGGGTGGATGGAGAGGTAGTTAACTTATAATTTAGTAGTAGTAGTAGTAGTAGTAGTAGTAGTAGTAGTAGTAGTAGTACGGCAAAAAAGCACAACCGCGTGGGACTTCGGATATACTGGGAGGTTTGTAGGAAGTTTGGGGTGAAGTGTGCTGAGAAGTAGTTTGATCAAGTACCTGATGAAATAAGAACAAGCGAGGATGGTAATGTAAAGATATGGTGGGACAAAACTTTCGTGACAATCAAGCAAATGAAAAATAATCGTCCGGATTTGGTAGTCATTGACAAGGTCCCTAAGAGGTTGCAAATTGTAAACTTTCAGTGGTCTGGGACAAGAATGTGATTAAAAAAAAGAGTGGGGAGTTTGGCAATTACGCTACGTTAGGATTGGTATAAGTCGTATACGTGGAGTTAAAATCAAAGTAATCTCGGTGGTAGTTGGTATGCTACGTGTAGTATCAAGTCATCTGGGAGGACATTTGGAAAAAACTATGATTCACTGACGCTTTAGACGGTTTTCAGATCTGTGCTATTGTAGGTACCACCAATATCTTTAAGAAACCCCTTGATCTTTGAAGCTATTGATTTTGAGTCGGGATTGAGGGAGCGTCCTCTGGGAATGAATCCCATCTCTGTTCAGGAAGATGGTATTAAACGAAAGCAACATTATTATTATTATTATTATTATTATTATTATTATTATTATTATTATTATTATTGCTGTATCAGTTCTGCAAAACATGATGTCGAAAAGTATAACATTTTTCGAACAAGTACTTTAAACTTTAAGCATTAAAAATTGACATTTTTATATCACAATTAAATATATTTTCCTTCAAACTAAGAATTTTATCCATAACAGTCGCCTGTTGCTACTTTACATCAAGCGACTACAGACAAATTTCACTTTTCATATAATACTTCGAATCAGCTGCTCCTGATGTTATATATAGGGAATTACCTCCCTTTGTATAAAGCACTATTTATAGATACATGTACGTAATGTTTATTATTATGGCTGATTATAGACACAATGCAATTAGGACAAAGACACGCGGGCAGTGATGGCATTCGGGTATGTTGTTCAAACTCGGTGACCGGCCTTCAGTGCACTCGAGTTCCCACCCCGATGTAAAGAAGACAACCCTTTCTGGTGATAATTTTATACTAGATAGAAATTAGATAAGAAAAATGACGCGACATGTCAGACATATTAATTAACCATCCAGTTTTCTACTGTGTTGCGTCTGATGCCAGAGAAATGGGAGACGCAAGAAGTTATGACGTAAAACAAAAACAGTCGTGTCATTATTAACCGGTCGTAATTGCTCGTCATTTCGTCTCAGCGAATAGAGTTGTTACTTATTTGTTTGATTCGTTTTATTTTCAAAATCACGACTCTATAATAATATATACGAAATCTGGACAAATTAAAATATAATATTTAAGCATATTTTACAACCGGGCAAAGCCGGGTGCCCCACCTAGTATATATATATATAAGTGAACGCGTCTGTGTGTGTACATTTCCCTACGCAATATCTCTGTCGATTTTAAGTCTACAGACTCGAAATTTGATATACAGGGTACTGAGATTTGGGAAAATCGATGTGATCGGTTTTCGGCCCAAAATGTGGCTGTTAAGGGGTCAAAGTTCAACAATTTGACCTTTGAGAACTCTACCTAACTCCTCCGCCAATCTTGGGTCTAAATACTTGAAATTTTAGATATAGGTTCCTTGGACATGGCTCTAACTTAATAAATTGATTTGAGCCCAAAACAATAAATGTGAAGGGGTCATAATAGGGGTCAAATTTTTAAAAAAATTTACCTCTGCGGTCTCTACAAAATTACTCAGAAAATTTCTGGTTTAAACATTTGAAATTTTACATAAAGCGTATTCAGAGATAGGGCAAGCTTTTTAATCGGTTTGGGTCGAAAATTTTAGCTATTAATATATAAATGTATGTATGCATGTCTGCCTAAAACTTTCGACAGAGGCGATGAATTTTCATAGGGTCAGTATCGTTTTGAAGCTCGAAACTTCAGACGACAAATACCGAAAAATTGGCTCAAAACATTAATTTCTACAGCCTCATATGGGGCATTTTTCTAGATGGAGAGGTCGCTTTTTTCACCGATATTTTCGAAAGTCGTCCTCTCTTTTCGAATGTCTAGCCTTAATTTAAACCTACGTCACTTTCGGTTTGTCGGTGGTCGTAACAGCAAAGACATTAATCATTTTAGTAAATAATTATCTATCTATACTCATATAAATTCGTTTTCCTTTTGTGTGTATTCATATTCATATTAAAAACCCTCTTTTATATTTATTTAAAAAGAAAATACAATTTTCTCATAAATGGGTATTGGAATTGCATTCACTAGCAAAAGATCTAGCTAATTTGCATATTCTTTTGAACATTCATTTTCATTAATTCCCGATTAGTTTTTTCGGTTTCCTTATGGGATGATCATCTTTAGTTAGCTATTACGTGTAATTATATTCATGCAGATATTCTACATGATTTATACTTGCATAATATTTGCGTAAAAAGTTTACAGTAAACACAAAATTGATTTCCATATATATTTATGTATACGTATATATTTTTGTTTAATCTATATATATATATATATATATATATATATATAAGTGAACGTGTATGTGTGTGTGTGCCTGTGTGTACATTTCCCTACG
Source organism: Euprymna scolopes (assembly GCF_053919585.1). Taxonomy (NCBI): domain Eukaryota; kingdom Metazoa; phylum Mollusca; class Cephalopoda; order Sepiida; family Sepiolidae; genus Euprymna; species Euprymna scolopes. Next base: position 118,804,589 of record NC_136491.1, read on the forward strand.
CAATTACTCTGTCAATTTGACTGTTAAGGGGTCAAAGTTCAACGATTTGACCTTTGAGAACTCTACCAAACTCCTCCGACAATTTTGGGTCTAAGCACTTGAAATTTTATATATAGGTACCTTGGACATGGATCTAACTTAATAACTGGATTTGAGTCTAAAACAATAAATATTAAGGGGTCACCAAGTTACCAATATATAAATGTATGTATGTATCTATGTATGTATGTCTGCCTAAAACTTTCGACAGAGGCGACGGATTTTTACAAGATCAGTATCGTTTTGAAGTTCGACCTTTCAGACGACAAATATCGAAAAATTGGTTTAAAACATTAATATCTACACCTTCAACTGGGCACTTTTCAACAGGGGGTCGCTTTTTTTTCGCCGATATTTTTGAAAGTCATCCTCTCCTTTCAATTGTCTAGCCTTAATTAAATATGCGTCACTTCCGGTTTGGCGGTGGTCGTAACCACAAAGACGTCAGTTTTTTCCCCCGTTCTTTTCCTCCTTTGTGGTACGGGTTCGAGCCTGCCTTCCTACTACCACTTTCTTTTCTTGCTCAACACACACATCCAAACACCCGGGAAAAGCCGGGCTGAAATGCTAGTATATATATAAAATTACTTTGATTTTTGTTTTTTTGGGGGGGGAGAAATCCAGCAGAGTGCTCAATTATAAGGAAACCCCGAAAATAGGAGCGTATTATTTATATTTTGTTTACAGAAAGTTTTAGATAAGTAATTGGTACCGTCGGTTTCAAACCCGATAATTAGGGACCGTTTTAGATATCCATATCAAGCTCTCTTCAACCAATACTCATCTCTGAGTATTGGCCCCTAATTATCGGGTTTGAAACCGACGGTACCAACGACTTATCTAAAACTTTCTGTAAACAAAATTATATATATATGTATATATATATATATAACTACTTAATTTACTCACATAAAATAAATATACGAAAGTATAAGTTTATGCGTAAACTTTAAGTATTTACTTCAAAAGTGCTCAATACGTAGTTTACCAGGCCACAATATTTGCGAATGAAAACCCGAATAACAAGAAATATTACATACGTATGACTTCCTTAGATTTCAAAACTCGATATTATGACAACAAAAGTACATTCAACAATAAAAAAACACCGTATGAAAATAACACTAGCGAATAAATACTGGGAACTCAAGGAAAGCGGACATTCGCCGGTAGTCGAATGGAAAATAATAAGACAAGCTACCACGTGTAGGGACCTAGACGACCCATGTAGATTATGCCTTCATGAAAAATTTTCTATCCTGTACTTTAAAGAACCCCAACATCTATTAAACTGTAGAAGAGAAATAGCAAACAACTGTGTTCACAAGATAGAATTTACTCTAGGATAGCGATACAAAATAGTTTTAAAACTAACAAACACAATAGAAAATAAACAAATAAATAAATTAGATAAACATGAATATACATAAATGATCACACATATATGTATGTATATATATTTATATATAAACTAATATTAAAAAAAAACACTAACCTAGATTTAAAACAGATCAAGAAACTAAATATCAGGGCTAAATAGAGCACACACAAAGGAACAGGTCAACCAGAGGTCAAATAGACCTTCGCCCGATAAATGTATGCTCATTGGCTGATAGGAAGGGCGCGGTGGATACTAGAAAGCTGATTGGCTAACTAAAATCTCAATAGAAGATGCGCATATAAAAACGACAAACAACCACAGAATTCGCGCATAAGCCTGAAGAGTCCTAGAGTGGATGAAACGCGGAATATTCAGTGTAGCGTAATCGCCATATACATTTTATAACTTACTATATATATATATATATATATATATATATATATATATATATATATATATATATATATATATTTGTGTGTGTGTGTGCGTGTGTGGCCTTGGAAGTTTTTCAACTTTAAAAACTATATTTTAAAAAAAATTTTACTCCCTGGTTCTTCGTTTGAAAACTCTTTAGCTTGTAAGTCATGTAATATTTTCCAATCACTGTATTTGTTTGCTTCTAAAAATTTACGCTCGTCTTGATATGATTTTCGGGACGCCAGTTGTTTACCATGCACAACTATTTCTGGGATGTTATAACAAAACAGTATATTATATCACGGCTCCCTAACAATGCTGATCAAAACTCCACCTTCATTAAATAGCAAGAATAGCTAGTGAGGGTTTTTGTTTTGTTTTTTGTTTGTTTGTTTTTTTGTTGTTGTTGTTGTTGTTGTTGTTGTTTTTTTTTTTTGTTTTTTTTTGCTTTAGATTAATTTTGTTAGCCTATTTATTATTTAAAACATCTCTTCCGTACATATTTGCCCTTAGGATAAAAAAGAGAAAGTGTGTGTTATTTACAAAAACCTCTGTATGTTTAGAGGAATCGGATGAATCCATTATACTGCTTATCACCCCCATTCGGTTATTTATATTTTATATATATTTACATTGGTATTTACTTATATAATATCTTTATATTTGTTATAGTTTATTTAAAAAATATATATAAGTAGAAACATGTGTAAATATATACACGAGTTATTTTATTACCTTATATGCATTATTTATTTTCGCTGTACATTTTGTACTGAACTACTCATATTTTTTTTACAAAAACGTCATCACTTATCAAGGTCCGGAGGCCACTCGAGGATAAGGGTTCGTGGGTATACATTAGTCAATGGGATTATAGCGTAGTAAACGTAAGTAGTGGAAATTTAGTAAATTGGATTACTTAGGAGGACGGTTCATCAAGAACTTGTTTACATTGGACTTGAAGACAATCAAAGTGTAGTCAGCTGGAAAGCAGGCAAACGGAAAAGAGTTCCACAGGCGTGCAGTTCTAAGAAAGAAGCTTTGTTCATGGAATCTACGTTTAGGTTTAGGCATAGATAAAGAGTGTGGGAAATTATTGATAGTGGTTTTGGCTAGACGAGTGTTTTTCGTGAAAGTTTGGCGAAGGGGGAACATAGATTGAAGCTCAGACGAGCATTTGCCATAAAAATAACGACACGCTCGCAACGTTTCTTATATGTATATAGAATATATATTAGATTGGAATTTGCTCTTTTAATCTACAGTGATTAATTTAATACGATTGAAAAGCATCAGGTTATGCATAGTAAGTTGTGAAAGTATATTAACGACTAGAATGTAAAAGAATAGAAAATGCTGGCAATCCTTATTGAACATTCATCAATATTTTTTTTTTAATTTTCACGTACAAAAAGTTATTAGAAAATTGGAAAAAGTATACTAAAGCAGAGAAATCAATTCACACACACGCATACACATGTGCACACATGTGCATGTACATGAACATACATGTACACGCGCACGTAGGTGCGTACTCAACTACGCATATATATATGCTATGTACGTATACGTACATGTGAATACACGCATATTCACACATACACGCACGCGCATGCACAGATGCACACGCCTTCATATATATGCCCATTTGCTCAATTGTATACATATGCACACGCACAGGCATACACACATGTACACATATGCCCACGCATACACACAGGCGTACATACATATATACACATATAGAGTGGGTAGCAAAGGTATTGGTTTTATTCGTATTTCTAAAAAAATTCAAGTTAATTTGAATGAAATTTACACTCAATCCTTAACAGATAGTATCTAAAAAAAAACGGACAAAAAGAAAGTCCGCACAATGGAAAATTTTTATTTAAATGTAACTTTAGGACATTAATTCAACACAAATACAACAGAAACACAATGAACTAGTTAATATTTAGTAGCATAGCCTTTCTGCAATCTGACAGCCTGCAATCTTTTAGGAATTCTTTGAATTAGACTGAAGCAATACTCCGGGGAAAGGGCATCTCACTTTTTGCCCAAAGTTCTTCCAAATTTGAAATTTTATCATTGCATAGCTGTTGCATAGCTGTTGCTTGATGTAATGCCATGCGTTTTCGATAAGATTGAGGTCTGGAGATTGTGCAGGCCGATCCAAACACGGAATATCATGCTTTTCCAGGAACCAGCTGTGTGAATGGGAGCATTATCCTGCATGAAGATGGGATTATCCTTCAAATTCCGACCAAAGTAGGGTAGAAAATGCTCAGTCAACATATTAATGTACTTGGTCGAATTAATTCGATCTTGCAAGCGAACTATAGGCCCTGGACCATTGGTACTAATAATGCCCCACACCAAAACTGAACCTCCACCACCTTGCAATGTTGAAACTGAGCACCTAGGATTAAATTCCTCGTCTTTCCTCCGACGGACGTACTGCTTACCATCACTGCCTAGCATATTGAACTTGCTTTCACCGCTAAAAAGCACTTTTGACCAATATGAAGAGTCATGATCTTCATTGTATCTGACGAAGTCCAGACGGCGCTTTCTGTTCTTTACAGAAATCATTGGTTTGCATCTTGCAACATATCCTCGCAAATTAAATTCCTTTAATCTGTTCTTGACAGTCGAAA
>NC_136491.1:118814082-118949082 GCF_053919585.1 Euprymna scolopes
AAGATGGTAAGCGTAGTGGTCGGCCAACGGATGCTGACAACGACCAATTAAGAGCCTTGTTCGAAGCCAATCCACGCACAGCTGTTTGAGATCTTGTTTCTGAATTAGACGTAATGTAAACGACGAATTTCAACCACTTGAGAGAGATTGGAAAGACAAAAAACTTGATAAATGAGTGCCTCACAAATTGAACAACAATCAAAAGAAACGCTATTATGAAGTGTGATCTTCCCTTCTTTTACGCAACAAAAACTATCCATTTCTCGTCGTTTTGACTTGCGATGAAAAGTGGGTTCTTTACGACAACTGGTGATGCTCAGCTCAGTTATATGTCAACGAAGCTTCATGACATTTCCCGAAGGTTCGTTCATGAGACTCTTTTTTAATATTGTGTCTTCGGTGATCGTTAGATCCTATTTATTAAAAGGGAGTGTAGAAGTTGATAACATACGACATTAAATTAGCGTATTTATATACTAATTTAATGTTCGTAGTATTTTATCACCTTCTATCCTCCTTTTTAATAAATAGGATCTCCCGATTGAATAATTTATAATCTGGAGCTGTGACACACTATGTGCTTATGTATGTACCTACGGTATTAATATATAGATTTTTTATTACGAATTAGCAGAACCCGTTAAGCGGCGTTGCCTGGTGGAAACATACCCACCACGCGTAAAAAAAAACTAAAGTACGGTGGTTGTTGGTGGTGGTGGCCATCTCTCAACCTCCCCATGTTAAGAACGTTTTTCGAAATAGACCAACCAACCTTCCCATGGTAAGAAGGCTGTCGGAATAGACACCCCCAACCCCCGCAGGTGAATTACATTGCAAAATGCAGGTATTTATCTTGAAAACTACCTGTCTGCACCAAATATAAATAAAGGATCTCGTCTTAATGGGTATATTGAAAGACATACAGAACTCGCCATTTCCAAGGAAATTTGGGTAATTTGGATTTTTTGTAAAAATCCCCCCCCCTTGCAAAAAAAGTTGTAGAATCCGAAAAGCGGGAAAAGTTGAAGAAGCTGAAAAGTCGAACAAAGCAAAAGAAACATAGGCCGCCTCCCAAAAAATAGTTTTCCGTAAACTTAACTATCCAAGCATTAACAACACTCCCCCCCACAAAAAAGGAACCCTGGGCGGACGGTATTTTCTGATTATACGGATCGGAAGTGAACGCTATTTTTATGAGTTTATGATTCAGTCAGTAAAGGTGATCGGGCAATAAAAGTTTACTGTGTGTAATTTTACAGGACGTAGGGTGAGGGCGGTGAAAGCTGTTATGAATTAGAGGGAAAAATAGGAACTACTTCCTCTAATGATATTGGCGATAGTGATGATTCTCCTAGAATGAATTGTAGGACTTTATTTTAATCCTAAATCTGTCTATAATGAAATTGTAAAGTTACATAATGTAGTGGCTAATAGTCTAGATGCAATAAATTTGTATGTGGCATCTGTTGTTGCAAACTTACGTTAATTTGGTCCACAGGGAATTTCTGCAATCGAAATATTATATACAAAGAAAGTAAATTATGAAAATGTAAAAATAGGTCATTTATGTATTCATTTTTTTTTTTTATGAATAAAAATAAAGTAATATATAATAGATCATTTATATTAGGTATTTCGTTTCCTCTTTATCTGACCAATGAAAGGTTGATTTACCGTAAAACAGACAATCTGAGTAAATTGTAGTATTAAACATTTTTGTTTTTATTTTTCTGCGGTACAATTGAATTTTGAATAGCATCAATCTTTCTTTTCTATTTTCGTACGAAGAGTTCTATCGGATTTTAGACTAAATGGCTTTGCGCGTTCGTGTTTCGGCGGCGTTAATGGCCAGCGAAATATGAATATTTAATTACGATGCTGACGTTAATTACACAATAGCATGTGATGAGTTGAACTGCGTTTAAACCAGTTGCCAAAAATATCTCCTTTTTAAATAAAAATTAGCGACTAAAAGAAACACGCTATGTGTTTAAAAGTCGAGGGAAAATTGAACGAGCATCAGATCTTGCGATTCGTTACCACTTGCAAATTTTGTCATTGGGCGCTAGCTTTAAGAAATAATGTGAAAGAAACTCAAAAAGGTCCACAACAATTAAAGACAAAATGAAGACAAAGATCTATGAGAAAGTATAAGATGCCCCCTTCATAAAAAAATGCTACGTATCGGTAATAAAATTCACAATCTGCAATACAATTATATTTGATAAATATGTAACGTAGCTGTTTTTTTTTTTAACTGTGTCGTTACAGTTTAAACCTCCAAGTCCCACACGCTGCCTGGCACCGCTGCAAAAGAAAAAATATATTAAAGGAAAGAAACAAAAATACGACTCGGCTTTTTTTTTCAGTTTTAGTAAAAGGCATTTATTGCCGTTACTTTCCAAACAATACATTTTTCTTTTTTTTTTACTGTTAATTTCGTCTGCCTTCAGATTAACAAAGACCCTACCGTCTCGACACCAGTAAAGCTCTCGCGGTCACCACAGGATTACACGTCCATCTCGCCCAGTCTGTTTTTTCTTCTTTTTTTTTTTTTTTTTTTTTTTTGCTCCTTGCGACATGGTGCAATTTTCTCTCGCCGCACACGAGTAAAAAAAAAAGCGCCAGATCGCTTCCTTTGCTCGACTACGTGCTGTATTTTTCTCCGTATTTCTTGTGACGCAAGCTCGCGCAAACTTGCTAATTTGCATACGTGCTTTATCGGCTGATGCTAATATACGCAGTCTTTTACACAAATAAACCTTAGTTTATACATCATTTGTCAAGTAAGTTTCCGTCATGAATGTCAAACAGTGCTTTATCACAATTAAGTTATATGTGGGGACATTTTGGTTGTCGTCCTATCAATAAGAGCTGTGATTATGAATGGACTTCATACTTACCGGATCTTAACTGCCAGTTTTTGTTTTATTTACAATGTTATTTCAAAGATATTGCTATCAAAATAATACCACGACTATTTCTGAACTGAAGAGGATCATATCTAGTGATGGGACGATTCTAGTATTTTTCCCGATTCTGATAAATTACCGATTCCGATTCTATAATCGCATAAAACAGTAGAAGAGATCTAGATGAAGGTCATTGTCTATTTTTAAATGTAAATATAATTTTCTTTGAAATTTGACAAACTTCTTAATATGTTCCCTATTCATGCATTTTATCCAAGATTTTGATAAACTCATTGTGGGATGTTAATCTATATATTTTATTTGTGCCATTTTTCTTATCAACTCCTGCCATTTTTAACTATGCTATTTTATCAGACTGTTTCTACGGTTCTATTTTTACCTTAATTTGTTTTTATGCTTTATAAATTTTTGTTTTATTCATAGTTTAAAATTAATAAATGTTTATCGTTTTAGCATTAATATCTGCAATGGAAAATTAAGTTTTAAACAATAACAACAAAAATCAAAAGAATCGTTTTGGGAATCAGAAATTTGGGTAAAATTTTTTCCGATACCGATTCCGACTCTCGATTCCAATGAAGCGTTCCATAACTAATCATAACAACCCAAAACCAAAGCAGTGCCGCGAGAGGAGTGCGTTTAGTGGTATTTTTGTGGTGATATTATCCTATATATTTAATATATGCATTACTTTAATTAGTACGAAAACAAATGATGATAGAAATTGTAGACAAAACTGCTTACAAAACTATGTTAAAATAAAAATTGATGAAATCAAAACAAAATGAGAGAACTGATTACAAGATGATGAAAAATAAGAAAACTTGACGAAATTATTTATAAAAATTATTTTAAAATTATGATGAAGTAATAACAAAATATAACTTAACTTATGAAGTAATAACAAATATATAACTAAAATTATGATGAAGTAATAACAAATATATAACTAAAATTATAATGAAGTAATAAAAAATATATAACTAAAATTATGATGGAGTAATAACAAATATATAACTAAAATTATGATGAAGTAATAACGAATATATAACTAAAATTATGATGAAGTAATAACAAATATATAACTAAAATTATGATGAAGTAATAAAAAAATATATGACTAAAATTATGATGAAGTAATAACAAGTATATAAGTAAAATTATGATGAAGTAATAACAAAATATATGACTAAAGTTTTTTTCCACTTATTTGAAACCAACATTGTTAATCATACATTGTGAACATCGATTTCTGAACATTGAATAACAATTTTTTTTTTATTTCGACCTATATTTGAACAATTATAATTCAATAGAAACTATATCTGTTTATGAGCCGGAAAATATTTATGAAGTGAAATAACAGAATATATTAAAAGTATAATTGCCACCGAAATCACACAGACGCTCGTGCGCACGCGCAAAGATGAAATATATAAAGTTAGCACATTGTTCATATCATTTATATATATATATATATATATATATATATATATATATATTTATATATATATCTGTCTAGCCACACTGATGAGCTGTGATACAGCGAAACGGCACTGTATGTGACACGAGGTGCCTTCAATAAGTTTCCAAACTTTTTTGTACAGGCATTTAAAATTGTCGTAGACTCTTGAAATTTCAGTATGTTATTGTTATACAACCGACCAATTTATGATTTCGGGTTAAAATGAACAGCTACAGCAGGTATTGGAATACATCCTACTAAAATCTCATTTTCACAGCTGGTGAATTTCAAAAATACAATCTGGACGTGAGGAAACTTTATAAGAACAATATGCAATAACATTGTTTTAAACTTGGAGAAAATGCCACAGAAACGTATGGAATGCTTCAGACTGCTTTTGGATCATCTTGCATGAAACGAGCATTAGTTTTTGAATGGCATAAGAGATTCAAGGAAGGCAGGGAGTCTGTGAGAGATTATGAGAGTTGTGGATAGAGTAAAGAAGTCAGAACACCAGAGTTGATTGGTCTATAAAGACACGTTGGTGTCAATGTGAGAACTATACACACAATTATTCGCGAGGAACTGTAAATGCAGAGGATTTGCGCGAAGTTTGTCCGAATGGTTCTCCATCCTTGTCACAGACTATTTGACCAAAATGGGCATCATCCCCTCTGTTGTCCAGACCTTGCTCCCTGTGACTTAGAGGCTGTCGTTATGAGACAATTGATGAAATGAAAGAAACTGTGATACAAGAGAACTTCCATGGGGCTTGCTGCAACAGTACAACGAGTGCATTGCAGCCAGAGGAGATTACTTCGAAAATGATTAGAGTTCCATGTGCGTACTATCAATAAAAGTACTTATACGAAAAAGTCTGGAAACTTATTGAAGGAACCTCGTACGTGTGTATGTGTGTCTGTGGGTATCATTTCAGAAATTTAGATAAAACATAAAAATATATCATTCCCTGTCACAGATGGTTACGTTTCCAACCTGTTTCCCAGACCAGCAAGAACAACACGCTTCACTTCTAGATCTGTTTCTGACCACAGTTCCCAATGATTGTGTTACAAATGCCGACAGCCCACTTGGGAACGCTGATCATGCAGTGATAATGGTTGAAATCGCCCTAAACTCTAAAGCCAAAACTGAAGAGCCATTGCTCAAAACAACGAGATATAAAAAGGCTGACTGGGAAGCCATCAGGGATCTCATCATCTTTTCACTTCCTGCTAAACAGTGCACAAATGAGACCACTGAATGGTTCAAAACGGCAATTGGAGCACATGTTCCCACGCGGAAATTTTATAGCAAGCTCACTCTCCCCAATGGTTTACTTCTACTTGTGCAGCTGCCATTACGTAAAGGCAGCAAGCGTACCGCAGATTTAACCGACATAAGTCCAGTTCAAACAGACAGAAGTATATAGAAGCCAGAAGTAACTGTAAGAAAGAAATAGCGACAGCTAAGAGAGAATTTACTGAAACCACCATAAAAACGCATGGAATCACAGAAATTAGGAACCCGTGATTTCTGGAAAATCTACAACAGTATAGTAAATAATGGGCAATCAACAATTTCCCCACTATCCAACAATCATGAGGTTGTTTGCTCAGAAACCAATAAGGCTAACATGCTTGCCAGTTGGTTTGCCTCCAACTCCACACTTTACCCTGCTAACCACCCCCTCCCTGACTTTCCTTTGCGGATAGACACCACAATAGACAATTTGAAAATCACCCCTTCTCAGGTGCATGCTATCATAAAAAATCTTGACACTTCAAAAGCATGTGGACCTGATCTCATCCCAGCTGTGCTATTAAAAAAGTGCTCCGCCGAAGTAGCTCTGATTCTCTCCAAACTTTACAAAAAATACCTTAATGAATCTTGCTTTCTTGCCTGCTGGAAAACTGCTTTTGTGGTACCAGTTTTCAAGAATTCTGACGAAAGAACTGACCCAGTAAATTATCGTCACATTAGCCTCCTCCCACTTTTCGCCAAAATATTTGAGTCCATAATTAACCGATCCCTAGTCCATCACCTTACAGATGCTAAACTAAAGAATACATAACATAATTAAATCTGTCATACATCTAAACAATATGATATAAATGCGGGAGTGTCTGAAGGGTCTATCATTGGAGCTCTATTATTCCTAAGATTCATAAATGACCTCCCTGACAAAATTGTCTGTGAGATGACTATATATGCTGATGACACCACGCTCTATAACAAACACGACAGGAAAACAAATGAACACATATCTAAAGAAATGGCAGAAACACTAGAGGATGACCTCCAATCTGTAGTGGAATGAGGGACAAAAATGGATGGGCACATTCAATGCTGCCAAGACTAAACTTGTTTCCTTCAATAACTACTAGAAACCTTCTCTACCACCAATAGTAATGGTCAAAGACTCTTTATCTGAAAGTACATCTTTTAAACTCTCTTAAAACTCCTCTGCTTAACGTTCACATGAAACATGAATTTGAACAATTACATTGAGAGCATTGCCAGGACCGTAGGTTCTCTTTACCGTGCTAGAAAGCTACTAACGCCCGAAAGTATCCTGTACCTCTATAAGGCCACCATTCGCCCATGTATGGAGTATTGTTGTCATATTTGGGCTGGTGCATCTGCTACTAGTCTCTCGCTCCTAGACAAGGTTAAAAAAGAGTCGCCAACCTTATAGGTCATGAACTGTCATCTAAGCTTCAGCCTCTGTCCCATCGACGAAATGTAGCATCCCTCTGCTTGTTCTAGAAGTACTTTAACGGTGAATGCTCCGACGAACTGCAATTTGTACCCCCTTCGACCTAAATACCCCCAACAAACCTGATAAGCAACAAAATCCCACTCTTTCACAGTAGACATCACTAGATGTAAAAGATCTTTCTACTCCAGTAGTTTCTTCCCCAGAACTGCTAGACTTTGGAATTCTCTTCAGGATTCCTGCTTCCCCAACTGTACTGACATGAAGAAGTTCAAGTGTAACATGAACCGACATCTTGCTGCCCACCTCCCCATATAGTACCCCTGTAGCTTATGTCCCTGATAGTAGCCCCCTACATCAAAGTGGCAATGTGCCTTGTTTGGGGTGAAAATGTAATTTAAAAAATGTGTTTTATTTTTCTTAAGAAAAAAAGATTATTTTAAACTTAGATTTTCTGGAATAAATTTCATTTTAAAAGTAAAATATTTGTTCTTAATATTATTTGAAGATGTTATGTAGACTTATGGTCTGAAAGAAAAGTTTAATCGTATCTATTTACGCGGTTAAATGCTTGTATAAAATCAATATAAACGTAGAACATTTTTAAAACATAATTTTCCTATTTTAGAAATTAAAATAAACCATTAACAATGTTACTTTTGGTTGAAATAAAATTTATTTTAAACTTAAACTTTTGGGATGAAATCCATTTTCAAGGGATATTTTTCTTCGTTTTTCGTTCATGTTGTCCGAAGATGTATTGCAAATTTATGGTGTGAGAGAAAATTTAAATCATGTCTAATTATGCGGTGAACAGCTTATATAGAATCAAGAGGGATTTCGACACATTTTTAAACATTGATTTTGATATTTTTTAGAAATAACAATTAAAAACATCACGTATGGGATGCGCCTGTGTGTGTGTGTGTGTGTGTGTGTGTGTGTGTGTGTGTGTGTGTGTGTGTGTGTGTGTGTGTGTGTGTCTGTGTGTCTGTCTGTGTGTGTCTGTGTGTGTGTCTGTGTGTGTGTCTGTGTGTCTGTGTGTATGTGTGTATGTGTTTCTGTGTGTGTGTGTGCGTGTGTGTGTGTCTGTGTGTCTGTGTGTGTGTCTATGTGTCTGTGTGTGTGTCTGTGTGTCTGTGTGTGTGTCTGTGTGTGTGCGTGTGTGTCTGTGTCTGTGTGTCTGTGTGTGTCTGTGTGTGTCTGTGTCTGTGTGTCTGTGTGTCTGCGTGTGTGTGTGCGTGTGTGTGTGTGTCTGTGTGCGTGTGTCTGTGTCTGTGTGTCTGTGTGTGTGTGTCTGTGTGTGTGTGTGTGTTTACACGTCCAGCTAAAACTTTCAAAAATTCAACACAACTCCCATAAGGTTGGTATATTCTTTATCTGTGTTGCCCTGAATAATTTACATTGGTTATATTTTCTGTTTTTGCTGTTTTTTTATTTAACAGTTTCAGTTTTAAAGTGAAAGGTGTTCGATATAGTAAATGTGTATGACAAAAAATATGCACAGGTAGTTTTTGAAATTCTTTTGTGGGTTTGGTTGCTTCTATGGTTATTGGTATGCCGAGGATATTCCTAAGTTTCTTTTTATGTCCTACATAAGACCTTGTTATATATGTATGTATTTGTTTAGCTAAAAGTAATAGCACACAAAACCAACACCCACAAAGTTGGTATATTCTAGACCAGCAATGCCTTGGATGAATAATATTTAAAATTTGTAAAATTAGTAATTCTTTGAGGTGGGGGTTACACTCGACCAGGTTGTGTCATGGAGGCGTCAGTTTCCCAGCAATTTCCAATGTTATGTAACTATATAAAGAAAGGGTGTTATTATTTCCAATACATTAAAACAAGAGGCGAAAAAAGAGGCGAGAGAAACAGAAGAGACGAAAAAAGAAAGAGAGAAGGAAGTAGAACGAAAGATAGAAGTTTTAATATAAACATGCTACACACTTTTAACCTCTTCTATTTTATTTTTTATAGATCCAGGCCATGCCGGGGATCCCAGTTAGTTAGATACAGATAATCATTTTCCGTATCAAAATAAAACTTCTTAAAAATATAAAAGTGATTACCGTTGAAACTTGTGGGTTTCAGCGAAAATGTCAACAAACACAACACACTAAAATAACACAATTACACAAAAGATTTTATAAAATTTGTTATTTATTATTAATTGAACAAATAGGCAGTAAACAAAATAAGAATAAGAAATAATATTCTAGCTTACAATGAATGAAGTTTCAACATTGAAATCGATTTAAAATATAATTATCGTTTGAAGGGATAATTGTACGCCATTGATATTTCTGCTACGAAAAGGAAATATCATTTACTTGTGTGTGTGTGTTTTTTTTTTTTTTTTTTGTATTCGCTGATAAAGGCTTAGGTTTGACGAACAATGTCTCTGTTTGTATATCAATCTGAAATTCCAAATTTATATGGTTATTTGCTATGAGGATAATGGATTCTCTTGGGAAAAATCGAATTTCTGATAGAGTTCCAAAATGTAATTGTTACATATGACAAAGTCTTTTCAAAGTTGACTTGAATTCACGACTGTATGATGTTGACCGCATTTGAGATGAAAATCTTTGAAATACATGAAAGACAGGTAAGATGCGCTTGCAACAGAGTTTACCTTTTTGACGGGAAAGATAGAGAAATTTATTTGCACGTTGATAATACTCCTATTTATGTGGAAACGGTCGGCTTAAGACACAAAGTTATTTTCACGGAATGCAAAGCGTTTTCGCCCGTGGACGTGGGTTACCGCACGTCGAGTGACTGTTAATGTTTTAAATTTTGATTATCAGGGAGACCTGATGTTGGCCGGTATTCAATGATGATCAACGAATGTTTCCCACTCCCATATTTTATTGTCATCGAAATCGGTGAAATCGCCCATTTTCTAATCAAATCGATTGATTGCAAGGTCTAGTTGGGGATTCATCGCAATACACCGGGAGGAAGCATCACATACATTCCAAGAGTGACTTAGTCCACAATATGTTGTAGTCTACATTGCACTGTAGAGAACCTACTGTTTATTTTATAAAATTATATATATATATGCTTGAATTTAAGTTTAAAATGTCAATGTCAAATATACTGGTGCAATTGTACTTTAAATAGAAACATTCATTTAGAACCAGACCCTCTCATATCAAATAACCTACTGTTAATTTTATATGTCGGTCTTTCAGTTTGTGTGGTAATAAAACTTCCCAAATGCACTTGTGATGTTAGGTCGCGTAAGGTGTTAACTTTGGTCAATATCGCCTGGTCTTTCTTTCATCGAAGTATTTCGATTATTGATACTTATTGAAAACATTCCGATACACAACCTATCTAAGAACACTGCCAGGCACATAAAGTACCTTCCTGTGAAATTTCATAAAAATTGACTGAACCGTTTTTGGGTCCATAAGCGAACGAACTCAGGCACATAAACACACACAGACAAAATTCTTTTTTATATTATAGTAGAGGTTTTGGCGAAGCGATCGATTATAAAAAGCAGAATAACAGCATAGCTATTTTAAAACCGTATCGATAAAAAGTAGAAAACGTGGACTAACATGTGCCAGTAGATACTAACTTAGCAGATTATACATATGTCTTTGTTATTAAACCTATTGGGCACTAAATCTGACTTTACTGTACATAAAAAAGTAATTCAAATGGTTCCAATACCAAACCTAATATATTAGAGTAAGCTATATTATTTTATCACTTTAAGGATACAGTACTGTTGGGACGATTAATCGGAATCGGGAATCGAAAAATCAGAATTGGGGGGTATCGAAATCTGAAAAATTTATGCCTATTTTCCGATGCCAAAAGCGATTCTTTCTATTGGTATTTGTTCTTTGATTTTGTTTAAAACTTATCTTTCCACAGCTCTTATTAATGATGAAATGATAAATATTTATTGGTTTCGAACTACCAGTAAAACTAAAACTTATAGGTCACATCCATCAATGTAGTTTTATAATTTGCAAAAATATATGCTCATATTTCACGGATTTTTGCGCTAATCCGACCCACCAGTACATAAAAATATTATATAGTTTGAAATATTAAAAAAAATCGACATCGGTAATTGTATCGAAATCGAGAATTTAGACTAGAATAAGTAGTTGTATTGAAATCGCGAAAAATATTGGAATATGGATACAGATAATATGGGTCAAGCAATACCGAAATGACAGATGATAACTAAAGTTTTCAAAATATCTCGAGCATCAAAATACAAAAATATGTTAATTAAAATAGTATTAATTCGACCACCTGTGTCGATAAAATAAATGCCAGTAAAAGGTTCGTTTTTTATCAATTTTAGAAAAATCGATATTATTCACAAATTTGAAACTCAATTTTTTTTTTTTTTTTTTTTTTTTACACAGTGATCACAACTTATCAAGGCCCGGAAGCCACTCAGGGATAAGGGTTATTGCAAGTACATTACGTTAGTGAGGAGATTTGCTGAAATGTTTACTTAAGGGGGCGGTTCATTAGGAATTTGTTAACATTGGACTTGAAGACAACCAAGTTGTAGTCCGGAGGGAAGCAGGCAGACGGAACAGAGTTCCACAGGCGTGCAGTTCTAAGAAAGAAGCTTTGTTCATGGAATCCGCGTTTTGATTTAGGCACAGATATAGAGTGGGGGAAATTTTTCACAGTGGATTCAGCTAGACGGGTTTTTTATTATTATTATTATTATTATTATTATTATTATTATTATTATTATATTATTATTATTATTATTATTATTATTATTATTATTATTATATTAGTAAATGATTAAAGAATTCAACGTAGGTTTTTTTTTTAATTGAAACTGTGTATGTTACTTTCAGAACGAGAAAGAAGCACACATATTCCTGAGATTTATTGTTGCCTGGGTTGCTTGTTTTTTAGTTGTTTTTGTTTCTTTGTAACTATTTTCCATATTAGTGCAGAATATGCAAAATGGAGTACATGAGAGATTTTTTGGGACGCGGTGACTACGATGAGAAGCCATTACGTTCTGTAAGCGGGAAGCGAATGAATCGCGTTGTGGTTAGTTTTTGGTCACGTTTACAGGAAATTATCGGCAACTTCCGACAAGAGCGAGACTAGTCGATCACAATGCGTTCAGCTGATCATCGACGAATGTAACTGAAAACTTGGCAAACTCAATTTCTTTGTAATCGGGAGAAAGTAATTTACGAAGAATATAGAAAAGATGGATAAGGATGACAAAAAATAAAAACATAAACAATTTATTTGTGCTTATCGTAAGTTTTCACGTACGAATACGTAATCAAATTTTAAAATTTATAAATTTACATACTATCTCTACAATTATATAAATAGAACGTTGTCTGTGTGTAAGTTCGTTCCTTATAGACTCCGAAACGGCTGAACAGATTTTCTTTAAAATTTACAGAACTTTAGTGTATAAGTCTGGGAGTGATCTTAGTTAAGTTTTGTCTCAGAATACCCCGATAATAATCGATAATCGAAACCGTTGTTTTAATTTATCTATCATCGGTAAAGCCATTTTTCCATGTCGTCGCTTAGTAACAATGATAGAACAACGGGCCGTGCAAATTCTACTATGGGTAAGTTGATAGCGTGTTTTTTCTTTTGTTTTTTTTTGTTTTTTTTGAGGGGGGGGCTTTTTTGTTTGTTTTTGGCATTACATTGTCTGTAGGTTCAAACTCCGCACGTAAATTTCTTAAATTTTTTTCAGTAACTGCAAAGAATTTTATAAGACTTGAAAATTTACGGGGTTTTTTTTGTTGTTATTTTGTTTGTTTGTTTGTTTTTGCATGGCGCGGTCTGTAGGTTCAAATCACGCACGTAAATTTCTTAATGTTTTTTTTTAATCAAAATATTATATTTAAGCGTATTTTACGATCGGAAAACGCCGGGCAGCCTGCTAGTGTATAATAATGTGAAATCAGTATATATCTTGAATATTGTAATCTATCGTTTTTAACCTGAGAAATTGATATTTGATTCTAACCAGAATTTTCCCGATTTTTATCTTTCCCCAATATACTTTACAAGAAAAAATGTATTTCCATTCATTTTCTTTCGATTCGTTTGTTGTTTCAATAAATGATGCAAGCAGCTTATTATTAATAATGAAGAATGGCCGTTAAAGTTTAGTTTTCTATTTTACTCATTTATTCAAAGCGAACATCTTATGTGTCTTTCTTTAAAACAAATATTATATAATTGTTTTACATCTCACTGCCGGTACCAACGTAATAAAGATTTTTTTAGAATATTCACAGACTGTTTCGATTTTTAAAATGAAAATGCTTTTCTTTTCAAAAATAATATAGCTAAAATGATAAGTAAAATAATGTTATTGCGGACTACTAATTAAAATGTTCTTGCGATACAATGCCATCGTTAGCCACGCTGGTGGACCCTAGTAGATGAAACATGTGTACATGCATAACTATTTTGTTTCTAAATAAATAAAAAGAAACAAATATATATATATATATATATATATATATATATACTTGTACACACACTATCTAATATATATATATCCTTCAGGGAGACTAGCCACCCCTCCAAAGGGCGAATGAACCCTTTTGGGGGGTCAACGGCCAACTAGCACCGTGTGTGTTTGTGTGTATGTATGTGTGTGTTGGGGTGGAGAGGAATCCTGTAAGCCGTGGTGAAGGCAACCTTTCTAGGAGAAGCAAATCTCTGATTTAAAAAATCATAAAGCGGGAGACCAGTACCCGCATTAAGCTGGTCTGTAGTTTAACTTGTTGCTGGCTATCTTGCTTGTTGCTGGATCTCAACATTTGGAACCGAGAGAGAGATTTAGCTGTCGTACAAAGCTAAGACTCTGTAACATCATCTGTGAATAGATACTCCCTCAGGCATTTGTCTATTAAAATGGTCCTGTGGCGATGGAAGTCATTTTTGGGCGCAAGTGTCTAAGAGAGTAGCACTCGTCTGACAAGACGTTGCAATCATATATATATATATAAGAACAGAAAGGGAAGAACAGATTAAAAAAAAGAGAGGTTAAAGATAATCCAATATTTCTCAGGTCTGTCACATAGTTTGAAATAGCATTTTCCTTAGTCTGTCATACAAAAATTGAAAATAGTATTTTTATTTATCTGTCATGATTACACGTGCAATACAACAGCAATGCCTTTGTCTGACAGACCAACGAAGATGCTATTTCAATCTTTTGTTTGACAGATCAACAAAAATATTCTTTTAAACTTGTGTACAACAAACAAAAATACTATATCAAACTTTTCTTTGGCCGACAAACGAAAACGTTATTTCAAACTTTAGTTTGACAGACCGATGAAAATGCTATTTCAAAGATTAATCAACAGACCAACGGAAATGCTATTTTGAACTTTAGCCTGACATATAAAAAAATGTTATTTGAAACTTTATTAGGACAGACCAAGTAAAATTCGATTTAAAACGGTATAGCTGGACACAGCCGTAGAATGTCGGGAAGAACTGTTTGTAGGGAGGCTTAGTCGCGTGTGAATATTGAATAGATCAAGAAAAATAAGGGATTAAATTTTTATTTTCAAAGGTTTCGATTTTTCGTGCTGTTTATATGGTCGAAGGGCTTCCGTTCGTCTTGGTCAATTATGGTGGCACGCCTCAGCAATAATTGTCATGTTTAAAGAACATGAGTACGACAAAAGGAACGGGTTGTCTGCTTTCCATAAGTGACCGAGGAGAGATGAGAAAGAGAGACTGGCGAATTGCTGAACATTAGTGCATCGGGTAGGCAAGGGTTAATTTTAAGGGACTGAAAACGAGGCTATAGAAACATCGCTGAAATTGATACCGTGTGTCTGTTGCAGGTTTTAATTGTCCTACAACAAAGAGAACAAAACCTCTCTTACATATTTACATTTTTAATCAAATTGCTTTCAGCGAAACATCACCAACTCAATTCTAGTTTAATGACTAAAAATAAATATGTCATCAGTATAGTTTATAATTGGGCACTTGTAGATGAAAATTTAGTGTTTTCACATTTGACGAATTTCAAGAGGAGACAATTCAAAACGATTCGCATAACGTATTCGTAAAATCAAAATAAATACACTTAATTAACAATAAAACAAAATAAAATAGTATCTGCACATTTATTGAATTGAAATAAATTTAGCTTTAATAAAATAATTAGAATTTCGAAATAAATTGCAACAGACATTTTTTGTATTTATATAAAAATGTACGACTTAAAAATACAAACCTTTTTGAAATGCATGAACTTTTTAAACAAACTTTTTAATGAACAGTTTTTGTAAGAAAAATTCTTAAATGAATGAAAATGGTTATTATCATTCAAACACAGTAGTGTTTGAACATATGGTTAAGTGATAGTTTTGTTCATTTAGAACTGCTTTAAAGCTTCACCGCTCACTCATTTTGCGACCAAATTTCAAACAATTTTACAGTTCATACGTTACCTTCTCAGCTATATTTTGATATAAAATTTTTCAATTTTCGTTCATTAAAACAAAAGTTATAATAAAATTACTGGTATTCAAAAGTCTTCAGAATTAGTAAGGAACATGAGAGACGGTTTCTTTTTATCCATAGCAACTTTTTCAACATTGACGTTTTAGAGACGATTTCTTCTGATTAGCTATTGGTAACCATAGCAACTTTTCGTCGTCAACACCTTCATAAATCATAGCGGAAATAGCATGCCATCTTATTTGTTTTTTATAGAGAGAGTTAACAAAAGTGATGCTCTCGCCGTGCTATGGCTGATAATATTTCACTTACGACGTCGCCCGTTAATTCTGTTTCTCTCTTTTTTCCTTCTTTCTGTTTATTTACTTAATAAAAAATCAAATAAGACATAATTGAGTCAATTTAAGAAGTTGGTAATATTTTTTTATGCATTGTGACACTGAGTATGATATGGAATACAGAAAAATATTTACAAATTAAAGCCTGGAAAAATCATGGATTACATAGAAAAATGTGAGGATGAAAAGTAATATGGTTAAGATTAAACTTAGAAAAGTAAAAGGACTAGTTGTTAAAACTGGAAAAGAAAAAAAACAAGATATTCTAGTAAAATATATACTAAATTTATAACTTAAAATATTGCAGAATTAAGAATTTATAAACAATGTTAAAACGAATTTTTTTTATTCTTAATACTGCAATATTTTAAGTTATAAATTGATTATACTTTTTACTATAATATCCTGCCTTTTTTCTTTTCCAATTTTAACAACTAGTCCTTTTACTTTTCTAAGCTTAATCTTAACCATATTACCTCTCATGCTCGCATTTTTTTATGTAATACGAAAATGTATGACTTTAAAAAACAGGAAATTTCACAAAATTAAACTTTCATAATAAATCAAAATAACCATTAAAAATGATAACCTTAAAAAATTTATTGAATTGTCTCCCCTTGAAATTCTTCAAAAGTGAAAACAAAAAATGCATAAGTGTCTATAATTGTGTTAAATAGTAGTATAGAATATACACCCAATTCTTGATAGATCCTTTTTTACAGTTACTTGAACATTTTTCAATAAGAAAATAAACGAACTTTTCTGTATACATATATGAGCAGGTTGTTCATACGTGTTTTTTTCTTCTCCTTGCCTTGCGTTGTTTCCCTCCGTCGGCGTTTTTCACTTCTTTTCATGTAGAAAGACTAACACAAGGGAGACGTTCGCGGGGTGTTTTCAGGGTTGCATTTGTAGAAAACGGATTCAGGAGAGGGACAGAAACTAATGTTATCTTAATCATTATTAACGTCTTAAATTTAACATTATAACTTAAGAATTAAATGACGCATACGCACATAGACATCGGTAAAATTCGCTGAGATTATTACTTTTTTACATAATGGGCCGAGTCTTGTTCGCATAGCTCAGAGAGAGAGAGAGAGAGAGAGAGAGAGAGAGAGAGAGAGACTGATTTGAAATGTTTCATTTTCTTTCGCTTGAAAACGTTATATTATTAGTCATATCTTCATATCGTTCGACTCCTATCTTCTGTTTTACAGACCCGGGTTGCCATCATGCACTCAATATGATTCTTGTTAAAATTCACACAAGTTAACTTAATTGCTACTGACGTATGGTCCCTAATATGTAACACAATCCGTCTGTGGGATACAGTACTGTATGGCTGTTTTCCAGTTGACTACAACATAGTCGGCGCAAACAAATTCTTAATAAGATGTCGTCTGTTACAATAAAATTCTATTCAGTTTTGACCATCGTCACCAATTCACTGGACAAACTCATTTACCTTATCTGTGATTGGTCATTGGTCATTGATATATGTTGCTTCGTTGAGAACAAAAGATAAACTCCTTTAATAAAATAAAGAACTCTGATAACTCGCCTGCTAGTCATTACTTATTCGATGGGGACAGTGGCTCGTGTTTTCCACAAATCTATTTACAACAAACTTATGCCAGAAAAGATAGAAATAAAGAAAGAACAAATGAAAACCTGATCGATTTATTTACGGTGTGTTAACTAATGGATTATTTTTAGGCTGATTTGACTTTTTCTTACATGTAGCATCTGGTCTTTTTTTAAAATGGTAACCCATCTAGTTTGACCAGTCTCAAGGTAGCTTAACTTACTGGAATTTCAAAGTTAATATTATGACGTTCGCCCATTGCTTGCGAAGATGATGGGGATCATGCAGTTGTTCTGAGGGTTCGAAGATGGTTCGTCAGTTCAATAAAAGCTTTGAAGTATTTCTTGCAAAGCAGGGCACCTGTGGGATAAATTTTGTCTTGAATCTGGCACGCGACATATATGACCTACCCAACGAATCCAACAAATCCGAACGTGTGGCAGTATGAAGACTGGACTAAAATATGTGTGTCTGATATATTGTCTTGCTTCTTTATTTCCATCAATCTACGAAGCATATACGGTAAATACGGTCCATACTTTGCATGCATGAGAAGAATCAGACTCAAAACACTGTACATGAAATTTGGTCTGCTGTCGAATTCCTGTACATGAAATTTGGTCTGCTGTCGAATTCCTGTACATGAAATTTGGTCTGCTGTCGAATTCCTGTACATGAAATTTGGTCTGCTGTCGAATTCCTGTACATGAAATTTGGTCTGCTGTCGAATTCCTGTACATGAAATTTGGTCTGCTGTCGAATTCCTGTACATGAAATTTGGTCTGCTGTCGAATTCCTGTACGCTCCCACACAATGAATCAATGACGGGAAAAGCAGTGCTAGTCTTGGCTATCTTGCACACGACTTTGTCGTCTATGCGCAGTGTACTGGCCCTGACAGGGTACTGATCAAGTAAGTGAACTTTCCCCGGCTTTTAGGTTAGCTCTAGGAATTGAGATATGAGGCTCAACATATAGTTTCCCCAGTTGAGGCCGGTACATTATCTCGGTCGTTTTTTATGTTAATAGTCGGCTCGATATTGTCGTACGCCTCAGAAAAACATCTAACAATGATTATAGCCTTACAAAGAAAGAGAAAGCAAAGATAGAAAGAAGCAAAATAGAGAAGAATGGAATAAAAGCCAGTAAACATTAACATTTTTAAGACGACAGATAGAAAAAAAGAAACAAAACTGAAAAAAAGAAAGAGGAAAAAAGAGAGTGCTACAAGAAAAAAGAAATGTAATAAAAAAATAAAGAAAGAAATGATTGACAATGTGAAGAAGAGAAAGAAAGAAAGAAAGGAAGAAAAGAAAGAAAGAATCCATAATGTGTAAAAAAAAAATGTTTTAAATAATGTGTTATAGTGTGAAGAAAAAGGAGAGAGATAAAAAGAAAGAAAGAAAAAGTGCCATAGTGTGACGAAAACAAAACAGAGTATCGGGGGGGGGGACATAATGTGCTATAAGGTGATGAAAAGGAAAGAAAATAAGGAAAGAAAGCGTAGCGGTGTTAAGGACAGAAAGGAAGATAAAAGAAAGAAAGAAAAAAATGTGTCAAAGAAAACGAATGACTGAATGAAGAGTTAGTGAAAGTGAGCAAGCTTGGCATTATAAAAATGATAGAAATTAAATCAGAAATATACTGATGTATTTCAGAAATGCCAAATTTTTGGCCTTGGAGAATTCAGGTCACGTGATAATTTTTGTAGACAGTGTAATCTAAGAATACGTAACCTCGTCTGAAATTACCGGGCGCTATTTTATCAATAGATTTTGAAAACAACAGAAAACAATTAAACTCAAATTATGTTGGAACAAAGAAATTTGGAACTGGTCAATTACATCAGTACCGAAAGAAATAGCGACAAAGAGAATTTTTTAAAAATGATGACTGAGTTGGGAATAAATGAAAGCCAGCATTCAGCGGTATTACATAAAAAGAAAGAAAGAAAGAAAGAAAGAAAGAAAGTCAATTTAGGGCTAGAAACGTGTCAAAGTCAGGAAGACAAAAAGAGATGCGCCCCAGAGATGTCGACTGCTTGGGTGGGGACAGGATATTAACTTCCGGTCAGTTCTGTTTCAATATGAAATCTCTTTCAATCGGTGTATCACGTGATCGTTACACATGCCCATAATATCTGTAGGAAAAGTGCAAACAAAACTGGTGTCAGTACTTAAATTTAGTTCGGGAGGGGAAGAAGATACTCAGTTTAACATTCGATTACCGTTCTCTTAAACCGCCTTGTCCCCTCTGCTACCCTTTTCATTCGGAACCCCTTCTTTCTCCCACGTCCCCTTTAAATCATGCCGTAGTCGGGTGACTAAATAAAAATGTTTAGTTTGCGTCTTCCACCCTGAAAGACGATACGGTCAGTTAATTATTAAATCGTGAGCCATTGACACATGGGTTTGCTTCTACCTTTTTATTGGTACATCGTTTCTTTTCAATTCCACAATTTGTACACACCCGTTTCCTGGCGGGGAAAAGGGAACGAAGGGAAAAACAGAACGAGAGAAAAGTCAACGAAAAACTCAATGAAAAGAAAACAGAAAGAAAGAGATAGGAAAAAGGGAAAAGCAGAAAATGAAAGAGAAAAATAAAAACAACAGGAAACAGACAAAAAGGAGAAGAGTCAAACAGAATAAATGAAAAGAAGCAGTAATCCTCATACTCTTCTGTCTCTCCTTCTCTCAATCACTCTCTCTCTCTCTCTCTCTCTCTCTCTCTCTCTTTATATATATATATATATATTATTATTATTATTATTATTATTATTATTATTATTATTATTATTATATCCAGATAGAATTTTATAGATATATTAATATTTTATGTACCGATTTTCAGTATTTAATTTAACAGTATTCAGTACGTAAGTAGAGCTAGGTAGTAAGTTATAAAAGAAATAGAAATCAGCGGAACTATTGTCTGATAAAAGTCCGGCCATTGGATAATGAAAACATCGACGAGAATATCAAAGAATGTGATCGGTTATCTAGCAAACTTAACACCACAGCAGTGTTCTTAGATATGTTTTGTACAGAAATGGATGCGATAAGTATCAAAAATCGAAAAAAATCCGATCTTAAAAATAGTTTTTCTGAAACAGGATTTTTATAGGGGGAATATTTTACATTACACTGTCAAGGGAAATAATAAATAAAATCTCCACAAATCATTTCTTCTTTAAAAAAAAAAAAAAAAAAGAAAAGATTTATAATCTGGAGATATAGCTGAGTTAGAGTATTCGACTACATATCGAATAACCCTTGTTCTTGTCCGGGTGTACATCATTATTTTATTTCATTTTTTTTTTTCTTATAATTGAGCTCAGTTTACCATTTAAACTCGCCGCAAATCATTTCTTCGTTTTCATATTTTAAAACTAAACATTTATCAGAAGTGACTTTTCCAGTTCATTCATCGTCAAACCTAAATATTAGCTGACGTGATATTGTAAACAAACACAGACGGAATTTGATAAACGACCTAATCATTATTATTGCTTTGTTTGTTTGTTTGTTTGTTTTTTGTTTGTTTGTTTGTTTTTTGTGAATTAGTCCAGCGGGAAAATTATTCCTCATAGAATATGATCTCTATTATATAAAAGATACTTTGTATGTGTGTGTGTGAGTTCGTTCCTCACAAGTTCCGAAACTATCTTTTGCAAATTTCACACAAAGGTAATTTATATGTCTGGCAGTGTTCTTAGATATATTTTGTACAGAAATTCATATAAGTATCGAAAATCGAAGAAATCTGATTTTAAAAATAGTTTCTCTTATAGATAAAAGAATTTTTACAGGAGAATATTTTGCGTTCCACCGGCCAAGGAAAACAATAAATAAAATTTTAGCAAATCATTTCTTTTTAAAAAAAAATTAAAATTTAAAAAAATTGTCATCTTGAGATATAACTCAATGGTAGAATATTCCTCTAGATCGAATAACCTTCTGTTCAAGTCCGGGTGTGCCTCACAATTTTATTTCATGTTTTCTTATTCATAAGTTCAGTTTACGATGAAAGAAGAGGTCCATTTAAGCTATTTCTTTGTTTTCATATTTTAAAACTAAACATTTATCAGAAGTGACTTTTCCAGGGCATTCATCGTCAAGCCCAAATATCAGCTGACGTGATATTGTAAGCAAACACAGACGGAATTTGATAAACGACCTAATCATTATTATTTTTATTTATTTTGTTTTTATTTTTGTTTTTTGTTGTTTTTTTGCAAATTAGAGTATTGATTCGCAATATATACATACAATACATACGCAATCTGCAGAAATTAAAATATCATGTTTAAGCGTATTCCACGACTGGGCAACGCCGGGTGGTTCGCTAATTGGATTATAATTATCATATCTGAACTCTCCCTCGTCCTCTCGAATTTTTTCTCCTTTTCTATCTCATTTTTCATCTTTACGTCTTTCTCTTTCCCTGCCATTTATCTCTCTTCTATCGCTCCTCACTCTTTCCCTCCCTCTCCCTCTCGATCTATTACTCCTTTTCTCTCTCTCCTTCAGTCTCTCCTCCTAACCTTTCTCGCTACCCTCACTCTATCTCTTTCTCCAGTGCACATCAATGATTGAATTAAAAAAGAAAATCCGTATATCTCTAAGTAAATAATAACACGGAGAGAATTAAAAAAAAAAAAGAAAAACAGTTCAACAATAAGGATTAAGAATGATTTAAAGTGGATTTAAATTGTTGCATTATTATTTACCTCCCTCCCCTCCTCATCACTCTCCTCTTCTTCTTCTTCCTCGTCTTCTTATTATTACCCCTCTTCCTCTCTTTCTCTTTTATCTGATCTTTCTTTTTCGTCCTCTCCTCCTCCTTCTAATCTCTTATTTTCTCGCCATTCCCGATCATGTGACTCTTCCAAAATAATGACTAGAACGTTGGTTTATTTATTTATTTATTTATTTTCCTATAAAATATTAACCTTTTAATTGTAATCGAATGTATACTTATCATTTTGGTGCAATGATAGGATTCTTAAGCTTTCCTTAATTTTCCATAAGTATTATCATTGTTACTTTCTGGAAAATGTTTGCTATATCCCAAGAAAACACTTGTATTTCAAAATGAATGTGTAACGTTTTATCTCGACGTATTTCAATCTTGATGCATCATTCTGACAAACACGCGAGCTGCTACGAGAATTGCATGGCTCCGGTCGCGAAGGATGTCAGGTTTCTTTTATTAGCTTCAATTAAGATCGTTTACTTGAAGTTTGATTTTGATTTAAAACACAACGCATTCGGTATTGAGACCCCCATTCCGGAAGCTTTGCGGAAAGTAATATTAATACTTACCTTCTATTACTCGCAGGTCTAGTTTGACCCAGAGCGGTAGTTGTACCTGTCAAGGTTCTATCTGTAACGTAGTACACAACCAATACGTTGTAATCTCAGTTTACGTCGGAAAGGAAACCAAGAATAAGAAAGAACTTCAACTCGCGTTTTGTTTTCTACAACGGCATTTATTTCCTCGTTCTCTTGTTACCGCTGTGAAGTCTCTCACGTGATCGTCTTCTCGAGCATTATTCACACCTCGCACGTGATCGCGAACGTTATTCACGTCTCTCCCGCGATCACCCCGTTTCTCCTTTTTATAGTCTTCTCCTCTCTACCGGCGACGTCATTTCGCGTTCATTTACATGCGCGCATCCGCACTATGTTACAAATGTAGGAGTCAAACTCGTTTAAAATCGTTTGTAAAGTCTTTTACAAAACTGTTGCGAAATCTGTGGAGGAGGTGTTTTTGCTTTGACAGAGTACAAAATCGACTTCGAAATTTAGTGGGTGATGTCCTTTTCTCCTCCCTACTAGCTCTTCCTCACAGAAGAGACTACTTCTGCTCTCTCATTATTTTCAGGGAAAGTGCTCTACTATACTTCAATCTATGCCCCCTATCTGTAAAACATTCACAACAAACACTCGTCTACCTATAATCACTGTCAACAATTTGCCTTAGTCTCAATCTGTATATAAAACTAAACGAAAATCCCTTACTAGAACTACTCGGAGGTACTTCCTAACTTACTAAACATGATAATTTTCAAGTCTAATGTTAGCAAATTCTTGTTGAGCCGTCCTTTTACATAATCATATCCTACATAATTTCAACCATTACCGATCATTACAATGTTGTCTCGCTGGCCACTTGACACTCATTAACTCTTATCCTCGATTAGCTCTTGGGCCTTGATAAGCGGTGACCTCCAGTAATACTCCTGAAAAACAAATTAATATACAAATCAACCATACACAAAACATGCGTACATTTGCAATGTATAATAATCATACATGCCGTACAATTCAACAGCCAACGAAAATGAAACATTTTTCAGAAAGCATTCATCATCATCATTTCATCATTTTAAGGTTGGTTTTACATGCTGTCCTGTGTGAGACGACTTTAAGAGTGTGACTTATAGACTAACCTATATTTCTGGCCAGATCTTGTCTTTCTCTCAAATTCAGAACTAAACACATGTTTAATACACACATCTATCATATCATTCTCATATTTCTTTCCATGCAACGCATGCCCTCAACACTTTAAGAAAAAAAAAATACTAAGCTGAAACATGTTATTTTTTTTGTATCTGTTAACATGTATGCTGAATTTTTATAATAATACGCTATTAAATGAAAAACTTATAGTAAATTCATAAAATTCTTGACAATTAGTACAATTATATATATACTAGCAGATCCCGTGGAAATTCCACGGTAGTTGAAAACATCATCACATACGCAAACAAGGAATGTCCTTCAATAAAATAATCAGTGTAATATTAGTTCCGATTAGACCATCAATTAAAAAATAAATATTTTTCTAGCCAAATATGGAGAACTGCTTGAGATATACTATTACAAACAATAGAACTATAGTAAGGCATCACTTTTTCTATTGTTCTTTAATCAAAGTGATTTGTAAATCAGTAATAATTATGTCACAATCTTTTCTTGATAATCTGATAGTTTGGCATGGAAGTAATAAGATTCGATAGAAACATGTTACATGGCAACTTTTGCAATTTTTTCATAGTACTACGAAAATAGAATGAATCAGTAAAATTATACTACTCGATAATTTGACGTGATTTTCTGTTTTAAAAACTTTTATGGACGTCACAGGTAAGATTTTTTTGCTTTTCATATGGGTACTCTACTGTACAAGTAATTTATTTCTTGGGTTGATTACTGTACAAGTACCTTATTTCTTGTTTAAAAATAAATATGTTCGATTATTTTATGTAATTTTCTATTCTGCTAACTTTTCCGTACGTTACGGTTAAGAGCTTGTTTGTTTTTCATATGGGTGCTATACTGCAGAAGTACATTATTTATTATCTAAAAGTTATACCACTCGATGATTGGACGTGAGTTTCTGTTTTAATAACTTTTATGTACGTCACAGGTAAGATTTTCTTTTCGTTGCGGCTAAGAGTTTGTTTTTTTGTTTTTTTTTTCATATAGGTATGGATATCACATGTTAACTATTACTAAACAAAGAAAAATAACATAATGCTTGGGAGACTTGCATTGTGATAACAAAACGAACACTATCCCCTGCCCATCCCCCTAAACAAAAACAGAGGAGATAAGGCCTGTGAGATTACCTTGTGACGACAAAACAGATACTAGTCTCCCTACTCCTGCCTAAAAAAAAAGGGCTTGATAATCCTTGGAAGCCTCAGGAGCACTTAATCGTGCTTGCTTCCCCCACAACCACCACCATCGTGACGTAATTTCTGGAAGTTTTTCCAAATGTATACAGAAATGCACTGTTTTATTATGAACTAGCCTGGGTGTCCGGCGTTGCCCGAGTGTTTGGAGGTGTGTGGTGAGCAAAAAAAAAAGTGTTAGTAGGCAGACAGGCTCGAACCCGTATGGCGAAGGAGGAAAAGAACTTGAGAAAAAAAAACCTGACGTCTTTGCCGTTGCGTCTATCAAAAAACTGGAAGTGGTGTAGGTTT
Source organism: Euprymna scolopes (assembly GCF_053919585.1). Taxonomy (NCBI): domain Eukaryota; kingdom Metazoa; phylum Mollusca; class Cephalopoda; order Sepiida; family Sepiolidae; genus Euprymna; species Euprymna scolopes. The sequence goes on from NC_136491.1 coordinate 118,839,608, forward strand.
AAATACAGGCTAGTCAATCGAAAAGAGAGGTTTACATTCGAAAATATCAGCAAAAAAGCGACCCCTCCTTGTAGAAAAGTGCCCAGTTGAGGGTGAAGGAATTAATGTTTTTAGCCAACTTTTCGATATTTGTCGTTCGAAGGGTCGAGCTTCAAAACGATACCGATCTTGTGAAAATCTGTCGCTTCTGTCGAAAGTTTTAGGCAGACATACATACATACGGATAGGTAAGCTTTATATTATAGACTAGCCTGTATAAAAAGCCAAGTAAAAAAGGAAATAAAATAAAATGAAAATACAACAACAAGGAAAAAATTACAAGAAGCAAATATTCTCTCATTGTAATTTCTTGATTTATATTTGTAATTTTAATTATACTCTATCCATCTATCTATCTACCTATCTCTCATATATATATATATATATATATATATATATATATATATATATATATATATATATATATATATATATATATATCCTTTATAATACAATGAAATTCACTTCTGGGGAAAAATATCATAGGTTTGCAACAACAGATGCCACATACATATTCAATACATCTAGGCTAATAGCCATTATCTTACGTAACTTTCAGACACCATTTTAGACACATTAAGTCGCTACATTACAACCTAGGAGCAACACCATCACATCCGCAACATTTTTAAAGGGAGGAGTTCCTATTTTTTCCCTCTAAATATTTAGTCCTCCCACAACCACCATCCAACACCAGAAGGGAGGCTATACTTCCAGGCTTACACCGCCCTTAACTGATTCGTACAAACACAGATATAGCATTATTTTTCCTGTATTAGACTAAAAAAATTAAAAAAAAGTCTTCCTCGGGGAAATCCGTTTCCTCTGAATGGTTGCCCGCTAATTCTCTTATTCCGGAATTACCTCATTCTAAACGAACATTTCAAAACAATACAATATGTCGACGATTTAATCCATAAACTTTACTGGTTTTATTTATTTATTTATTTATTGACAACTGTTTTCGTGTGTGTTTTTTTTTAATACTTTTTCCTTTGCTTTATTAGTAAAGACGTATTTTTTGTTTTATTTGTGTTTGAAAAGTTAGTTTGCTATTTTTATGCACTAACAGCAAATGCTAATCTGCTTTCTTTTGCTTTTTTTTTTTTTTTTTGCTCTATTACGTTTAAACAGTCTTAGAAAAAAAGCATCTTTTACGGTATAATCCAGTGTCGTATAAACATCCCCACCTCCCTATGTTAAACACGGCTTCCGAAGTTGGAGAGTGTTTATTCCGACAGCCGTTCTTCTACATTCGTCTTTCTTTCTTTCTTTCTGTTCATCAAAACTTTCTTCCTTCTTTTTTTCTCCTTCCAATTTTTGCCCGTCTGCTCGCTCGCTCGCTCGCGTCTCTTTGCTCACTTTACACAAAGCATACATGCCGCATTTTTATTCGTAATTTTCACACACACACGCATATATATATATATATATATATATATATATATATATATATATATATATATATATATATATATATATGCACTTTTCCTCTTTGGTCATTCATTATATTCTTTTTGGACTTATACATTTACTGAAGCGTAATTATGTGATTATTTAGAAGCCCATTACAAACGTGAAGAGGGGATATTGCAACTATAGCATACTCTCATCTTACAAATTTATAACAAATGCTGTAAAAAAACTTCTCTACAAGACGCAATACTGCTAAAAAACAAATACAAACATTAATCGCTCAAAAATAGAAAATTAAATAATGGTAACCTTAAAATTATTCTAATGTTACATAAATACTGGCAACTTATTTTTAACGATTCAGCATGTTAACATACATGCATAAGTAAAAACAAATTATAAATAGAAGTTTTGATAATCGCTCAAAATTTAAACATTAAATACTGGAACCGTAACAAGTTTGTTACGGTAAATCCGATTTGCATTTTACTACGCATTGCTAACCCTTTCTTTATGCACACGAAACTAACATAAAATGCAATCAAATACATTCTGCTCTTTCTTTGCTCGGACGGAACATTCTCAAATAATAAACACAGCATTGGTTTGAGAATGTAAATACGAGCAAAATACCGACACGTCATTATCCCCACCCCAAAACGGCCATAAAAACTTTTTTTTGCGGGTAACAATGTTTAATTTTCGAGTATGGAGCGATTATGAAGACATTACTGATGCTATATTTTTTTCCTGTTAACGATTAAATTTAATTTTATATTCTTGACCGATTAGCAGTGTTACAATGCTGTGATTCATCAGGTCGATAATTTCTTCTTAGAACTGATTAAACACTTGCAAATAAGTCAGAACACAAAAATATTATGCAGGTAGGTTTCAACCTGTACCTGCAGGTTATCGCCTCACACTAACACTAATCGCCAGTAACCAACAATACTAAATATCACGGAATAAGCTTCTACTAGCTGTCACCGCGAAAAAATTGGCCGATAGTGGAAGCCAGATTATTTCATTTAGGGCACGGCCACCAGTGCCCGTCAATTTCCATGGACGGCAGTGGCCACCTACAACAACCGTAGTTTAATTTGTTTCCGATGGGGGCTCCTTTAATGATTCTGTTCTTGATCTGTCATGCTTCCATCGGGCAACGCCGGTTAACGGATCCTGCTAGTATATATATATATATATATATATATATATATATATATATATATATATATATATATATATATATATATATATATATATATATATCTGTTTTCAGTATTTACCTTGATAGTGCTCTCCATACGTAAATAGGACTAAGTAGATACGTAGTAATTTTGAAAATGTATATGGCAATTAAGCTAAACAGAATTTTCCCGTTTCATCCTTTTCAGGTAATAGCCTGACGAATCCTCACTAGGATGAAACGCGGAAAGTTCTGTGTAGATTAAATCCCATATATATTGTCATTAGTGGGTTTTCTATAAGTTGAGGTTGTATATTTTGTTGGGTTGCTGCAGTCTAGGAATGGAATTTTATTGGTTATATTTATTTCTTGTGCGAATTTAAGAATGAAGTGAGTTTGGAAGTTCTCTTGAAGTTTTTTAATGTCGCCGTAGAATTTGGACTTCTATAATATAAATCTCACCTGTCTGTTTAAATGTACGTATGTGTGTATGTCTAGCAAGAACTTTAGACAGAGAAGATCGTTATCGTTTATAAGCTCGACCCTTCGGCCGACAAATATCAAAAAATTGGCCAAAAATATTCATTCCTTTACCCTAAACTCGGCCGTTTTGTACAAGGAAGGTCGATTGTTTTTCGCCGACATTTTAGCATGTCATCGTCACCGTTCGATGGACTTTGGTTAATTACAACACTTTTGACTTCCGGTCGCGTCATGGAGACATGAGCTAAGACGTCAGATTTTCTTTAACATTTTTTCCGCCCTCGCGACACGGGTTCGAACCTGCCTGCCAACTACCACCTTTTTTGTGCTCAACACACACCTCCAAACATCCGGAAAACGCCGGGCACCCAGGCTAGTTATTTTGTAGAAACCAGATGCATAATACGAACTAGATGAAAAGATAACAAATTTACCTAAAAGGTACACTAAACACATTGACCAAAATGAAAAAATTAAACTAATAATACACTAATCTAAATTTACAACTTCTGACGTAATAATTTTTTTTACATGGAAGTCACCAGTTATCAAGGCCCGGAAGCCACTCGGGGATAAGGGTTATTGTGTGTACAGTAATCAATGGGATAATATCGTAGTAATCGTTAGTAATGGAGATTTGATAAAGGGTCTTACTTCAGGGGGCGGTTTATCAGGAATTTGTTTATGTTGGACTTGAAGACATCCAAGTTGTAGTCAAGTGGGAAACAGGCAAACGGTAGTGAGTGCCACAGGCATGCACTTCTAAGAAAGAAGTTTTGGTCATGGAATCTACGTTTTGATTTAGGCACAGATAAAGAATGGGGAAAATTATTTACAGTGGATTCAGCTAGACGGGTGTTTTCGTGAAAGATTGACGAGGGGGGGGACTAGAGATTGGAGCTCAGACCAAACAAATGTAGTATATGGATTCTCATGTCTATTTCAAGAATTTCTTCAAAACCAATGTAATATTGGCCACACGACGACAACTCTCTCCCGGCGATTGATGTATAATCTTTCAGACAATAGTGCCATCCAACGCCACTTTATCTCCCCCAAATTGTTAGAATCAGCAGAAATACGAAATATATTAACAAGTAATACTAAAATTAGATACGGAAACAACTATACACAAAGACTAATATTACTAATAGAAAAACGACAGCCCAATATTAACCGAATCGTACTCAATATCGACACTATATTAATTAACCATATTAAATAATTAACATCATAATAATATATAATAAATCAATTCTACCAAATCCCGGACTTACCCCTCCTCCTCCTCCTCCTCCTCCTCCTCCTCCTCCTCCATGGACAACTTAGGCAATTAAAATAGCAATAAAATATAAATAAATAGATGAATAGAACAAATTAATAAATTTACTATAAATACATTTATCTAAATCTCTACAACAATCACTCTTGACAACGATCGAGATCACCGATCAAAAGCGCTTGAGCAAATGGCCAATTAACATAGCTTGGTGCCATGATATACAACCGGGCAGCTGAAACAAAAGAAAATTGCCCGACGGATAGAGCGAATTACCAGTAGAATCGGAAAAAAAATGAAAGCTCAGTCGTGTTCAATCATCCCATATATATGTTTATATATACATTTTATCTGTTTTACATGAATATTTACATGTCGCTACACATTAATGAGTATGTTACGATCAGCTAGTTACAAGTAACTAGACACCTCTTCAGGCGATATTGCTTGTATAAAAAAAAGTTCGTAATGAAGATTTTACAGGAGTTTTATTGCTTTTCAAACTGATATGCGACTAGGTATGTCGCGTGCACACGCACACAAACATTCATCGATAACGATTTGTCCGACAGGTGGCGTCTTTACTTTCGGTTTCGCATTCTCTATCCACTTCCGTTCTCTATCTTACTCTCTTTCGTCCGAATCGTCGATGTAGACAGACACTTTCCGTTCGCATTGGCAGACGATACTTTCGTTTTAAGATAAAACGAAGGTACATTCTTTCTCAAGGTAAAAATGTAATGTTATGACCCTTTAGGCTGTGATCATAGCGTATTATCTGTTAACTGTGGCAAGCGGGAGAAATGGTCAAAACATTATTATTATTGTTATGGTATTCTTGTTAATTGATTTGAGCGACGGATGGTCGCTGGATCAGTTATTATGATTAGAAGAATAAACAATTAAATTGCGAAAGAAATGATTGACGTGTAAATCGCAAAAGGAATGCGAAAATAGAAAATAGATGTAAACATTCTTTTGGATTTGGATAAACAAATAACTAGTTGTGAATTAAATTGGTATGAGACACGTAATTAGGTGACGTAAGAGAACACGTGATGTAGTTAGTTTTGGAGAGATTGGGAGAGTTGAGGATTGACCACCAGAGCAGACAGACGTAGACAAGGGTGTACAGACAGCTAGGAGCGAGCTGTATGAACAGAAAATATAGAAACTGCAGATCCTGTGAAAACCAATCGAGACAACTTTAATAAATTTATATTATAAAAATATAAAGAGTTGTTTTATGGTTTTTACAAAGAACAGTTGTCTCAATTATATGGTGCTGATCGCTTCATGGTTGTCACGGAGCAGCGGGAAGATACAGAAGAACTCTCAAGAAAAAAGGTATGAAGCATATATTATTCTTCTTACATATGAACTGTAAAAATATCCCATGTGATAAGTCTGATACAACATGATTCAAGTTACACGTCAATATCATGTCCTCTGGCTAAAACACATACATGCGATTTATACGGTTATTATTTGTCTGTTAAAAGAACAATATCTTAGATCCACTAGATAACACATGACACGTTTTAATATATCATCTCCTCCAATATAAACCAATATACAACAAACACTTATTTGGTGTCCGTTGACCAGTTCGCATCGACGATGCTATATCGAACCTGGGGTGAAAAATACAACGTGGAATCAGGTCCTGAAATTGGAATGTAGATTACGTGTCAAGAAAAAAAAGACAAGAAAAACACACAAAACACAATAAAATGTCTGGAAAAAACAGAAAAAAGAAAGAACAATAGAAAAAAAGCAATACACACGGACAACCTTTTCACGAAGAAAGAAAAGAAAGACAAACAGACACACAGATATAAAACTTTATATATTGAAAATAGTTTTTAAAAAATGTTTATCGTATTAGGAATTAGCTTAGTAACAAGGTATTTTGGTTTTATTATTCTGAGGTCGGAGTCGTCTTATTCCTCCACAGTTTCCTGTACAGGATAATCAGTAGGCCACATACTCAGAATAAAGTAAGCTAATATTATTTAATAAGTTTGAAAAGGAAGATGAAAAAAGGAAAACATAAAAAGTATACATAACAAAATAAAAAGAAGGAAATAGTGAAGAAGAAAGAAAAAAACAAAAGAATTATGAGTCATAATCATAATTTCAATGATAATAAAAGCGAAAAATCATGAATAATAATAATAATAATAATAATAATAATAATAATAAAATCATGACTAATAAAATGAAATAAAAAATGATTCCTGTAATAGTAATAAAAATTTAAATCATAAAACTATAAGAATTAAAAATTTAACACCGATAAAAACTTGTACATCAATATTAAAAACAAAGCAAAGAAAAGACAGGAGAAAAACGCATATAGATCTTCACATTTATGTCGGTGGAGAAAAAGTGACAGATTGAGCTTATGCTGTCAGGAAATACGATACGACTTTAGGATCAACTGTCTGGGGTGAAAATATAGGTCAACGATAAGGTTAACCGACATGCAGATTTTGGTTAAATAAATTCGCGACTTTTCTAATTTTGATTTCAAATGATGTATTTTCAAATAAGCTTTCGTGATAAGACCTTTACCTTATATATCATTTTAAAGAGAATTTTTAGCTCCATCTATGTAATTGTTTAAATTATAATCATTTTAAAATACTTGTTTTACTTTCAGAGCGTTGAATACAAGCTGGAAAAAAGCAAATTCGCACAATTTTTTTACTTTAATTCAAACGAGGCCAAAAAGCTGCTGAAACAACTGTGGCGTGACCGCCTAAGGGAGCGATATCGCTCCCAATTGGGGAAATTGAGACCCCTAAAACACTGAGTAAGACCGGGTAATTATGCTGATATTGTCTGTTAAGCGTTTATTGGGTGCCCGGACAACGGCGGGTAACCTATCTGAAGTGATGAATTTATTGTGTTTTTGTAAAACAGGCATATATTTTATTGTTTGAGAAAAATGACAAGAGATGTCATTTGGAAAAAATATAACGGAAACTTGGCTTGGCGAAACGTCTGGCTTCTGAGTACGAGAGGTCAAATTATTAACCTTCCAGGGCGTGTGAGTGAATTTGAGTTCTGATTCCAGATTTGCAAGCCTTGCAAGTTTGCACAAATGCAGGGATTAGGGACTTTCCCGAATAACGTGTTGAGTTCTGGGGAACAGCTTACTCTACCCCATCACCTTTCAATATAAGCAAATGCCCGGGACAAAAGTAGCAGATTGGAGCTAGATCTCGAGCCGAGAACATTCAACCAAGAGAACGCCATTCACCCACCCACCCTTTTTTTATCACGGTCGCTATCGTGGAGAACGAAGAATAAGCTTTCGGACTGTTTTCTGGTGTAAACGAACTGAGCAATTGTATATATGTAAACACTTGTAATTTCGTGAATTAACTTTTAGTAAACTAGAAACCCCTATGTTTGTTTTCTTTTGATCTGCGTGAGAAGCTAATTGAATTTCAGCGGACGCCAGCATCGGAAACCGATGGAAGGCCTGCGACGCGAAAGAATCCTGTAAAGGACTCCCGGAAGAAGACGATCACGGCCATTGCAGTTCGACAGGGTCAAAGGCCAGATCTGCTGACATGCGGCGGGAGTTCTTACACAGCTGCCGATATCAATGAAGCCTTTGGCCCAGGTTCCATTATTGAACGCACAGCACAATGGTGGTTTAAGAAATTTCGTGGCGGCCGCGAGAGTCTTGAATATGATGAGCGTAGTAGTCGGCAATTGGATCTTGACAACGATTTGCCTACGTGTCTTAGTAGAATCCACGCACAACTGTTCGGGGATTTGCTTCTGACTTAGGCGTAACGTATACGACGATTTCCAACCACTTGAGAGATTGAAAAGACAAAAAAAATGATAAATAGGTGCCTCATGAATTGAACGACAACCAAAGAAACGCCGTTATGAAGTGTTATCTTCACTTCTTTTACGCAACAAGAACAACCTGTTTATCGACTGGGTTGTGACTGGCGATGAAAAGTGGGTTCTTTACGACAACCGGCAACGCTCGGCTCAGTGGTTAGACACCGACGAATCTCCACAGCACTTCCCGAAGCCAGAATTGCACCAAAAGAAGTTCATGCCGATTGTTTGGTGGTCTGCGACTGGTCTCATCCATTACAGTTTTTTGAATGAAGGCGAAACCATTATGGCGGAGGAGTACTTTCAACAAATGGATAAAATGCATCAGAAACTTCGACAACAATACCAATCATTAGTCAACAGAAAAGTTCCAATTCTCCTCCACGACAATGCTCGACCGCATGTTGCTAAACCGAGCCTACAGAAGTTGAACGGATTGGGGTATGAAGCCCTGCCTCATCCGCCATACTCTCTTGATCTCCTACCTATCGACTACTACTTTTTCAAGCATATCAACAACATTCTGCATGAAAAACGCTTTAAAAAATATAAGCGATAAAAAAAACGCATTCAGCGACTTCATCGTTTCCAGAAAGCAAGATTTTTATGTTATTCGCACAAATACGCTTGTTTTGCGTTGGCAAAAGTGTGTTGATTCTGATGGTGCTTATTTTGATCAATAAATGCTGGTTGGAGCCGAGATATATTCTTCGGAAGTTAAAAATTAAAACCCGCAAGCACTTTCTTGTCAACCGGATACTTATTTATAAAAAAAAAATTATTATTAAAACTTCGTTCAAATGCGAGAAATATGAAAAGTTTCTAAAATAATGGGGATTGCTAGTTCCCTCCCTTAGCAGTTTAAACACTTCCTTTGACTTACTATATTGTTAAACAGAATATAGGTTTTTTTTCTCTCACGTTTAAGCATGACTGTCACATTGGCCGAGTGGTTAATAATACTGGATAGGAGTTATTTGAGTCTATGGTTTAAATCGTTCGACCTGCGGTGCAGGTATGCAAGCCACACTGATGATTTTTAGTGAATATGAAGCTTACATAATCGTGTATACACAGAGAGAGGGTTGGATAGATAGATAGATAGATAGATAGATAGATACGTTCCCATATACATATAGGTATTACATTGGTGAGGGGGGATTTTTCTTACCTAGCATTTAGGTGAAATGCTTTTCCGTAAAAATAGTTTAATATGTTCAAGTATTGCAAATATTTTTTTAATATAGAAACAAATAAAATGAAATCTGTACAGAAATTGATTGGCTTCTTCCACTTTTACAAACGGGGTTTTACACAGCGGTAGAATGTCGGCCGTCAGTCTCTGAAGTCCCAGTTTCTCTCTGCTGAGTTATCAGATGATAAACTGCATGAGTAATTTTATTTCAAAATTATATCCGCTCCCATATAATTATTCCCAACTAGCATTTAGGTCAAATGCTTGTCCGTATAAATAGTTGAATACGTTCAAGTATTTTAAATAAAAATATCTAAAAAATAAAATGGCATTATAGTTATTTATCAAATTGATGTTGATTATTTCCGGGATTTTTTTTTTTCACCTTTCTTATCTTCTTTATATTCATATACTAAACAGTCTTCGCCATCTACTTCTTTATCTTTTTTTCGTCCCGTGAACACTTACAACATTACCTATCCTTTCCAAAACACACGCACTCATTGGACAGCATTTCAGACCCGAATTATCTCCCCTTTTTCTAACGCTAGAGAGTGTTACATCTCACTAAGGAATCTCTTTTTCCTTCGTCTAGCTGCTAATAAAGACACTAACCAACAGATGCGTGTTCACGTACACATTATACGGTATGTAAAACGTTTTTCACAGCCTACACGCACAGACACCTACACATTTTTCTCAAACTTCGTTGTACACATGCCCAAGAACAAAATTTTAAAGCGACTCCTGTTGGGTGTACTAAGAATAAATGTTTTTCGCATATTTCATTGTTCCTCGTTAGGGAGATTTCAGACTATCGGCAATAAATCAACTTCCTACCGAAGAAGGATGTAATACCTGGAAGGATGCACTTCCTAGAATCAAGCAAAACCATACCTCATCCATAAAAAGAAGGGTCTGATGGTTCAAGTCAGATTTAAGGTATCCAGAATGATGCCACGGCAAACATCGGCAGGCATAACAACTCCAACTCAATTAGGAGTTTTTAGTACCTCATTATAACTATAGATTTAAAACAATAACTTGCCGTGACTTTTTGCTTTGTTTTTGTTTTTGTTTTATTCTTTTGTTCTTTCCTTTTTGTTTGTTTTTTTTTGTTTTCTTTTTGTCTTTTCTCGTCAGAGAGTTCCTTGCGAGCTTCTCGCCTCTTGCCTTTTTTCCCCGAGAACTTAACTTTCTGCCAAGCCGAACCCCTTCACCGGCCTCGCTGAATGGCAAGCGCCCAAAAACACTACGCGGCCATTTTAAGACTTAAAACACTCAATTATTAATCAAGATGGACGACGAATTAGCCTCGTTATATACGCAACAACAAGTTAGCAAGTGTTTAGCCGGAAGTGCTCATGTAACATAAATATGACGAGCCGGGTTGCTTCCGGTTCGTTCCTTGTGACACTTCAGTCCTGCGGAGTTTAAGAGTGGCTGACTGCACAGTAACGAATCGAGATAGCGAGTTGAATGGTTAATGGACCACGAAGAAATGACAGCATGAATGACGTGGATGATAAAAAAACGCAGATATTAACTTTATTTACCCTCTTTCTCTTTACTGTCTTTCTTTCTATTGAATGACTCTTACTCTTTCACTTTCTTTTCCTCCCGCTCTTTATCTCGTTCTTAATTCTTACAATTTTATTCTCTTTCTTAACTGAATCATTTTTCTCCGTTTTCTTTCTTCTTGATCCTTCTCCCCTTTTTTCTCTTCTGTTCCTTCTTTTTTCCTCTTCATTTTTAGTCACGTGCAAGCGACTCTATAAGTCATTCTGTCCGTCGGTCGGTCGGTCTGTCCGTAACACTTTTATGCTATGCCTTTTTGGTTAAGATCAAAGGTCTGTTAATAGATGCTGTTCTTAGCTTTTTAAGCTTTTCTTGGTCTTTTGGCTAAAATCAAAGTTGGCAATGTGCCTAAATTTTTAGTTCATTGTTGATTTTCAATGTATTTTTAATATGAATAAAGGATTTAATATCTCAAAGTGCAGTATCTGTTCCGGCAGATACTGCAAGCAAAGACCATATGTGGGGGAAATCTCACATATAATACCTTGGTCAATGTAGGGACAACCCTTCATACCAATTGTCACTATCCAGCTCCCCTACTCCCCGGGGCGTTGGTCCCCATTTCCTCTTCACTCCTCACATTAAAAATCGGCCTTGTGCTTAATTTGCTGGGTGGGGGAGCAAATAAATACCCTTTTCTTGGCTTTTTGGCCAAGATCAAAGTGTAGTATCGTTTCTTACTACATGCTGTACTTATTGGGATATAAAGTGGGGGATCACTTTTCTGTATTAATTTAATGTAAAATGATCACCCACTTTACAACCAGTCAGTCTCAAAACCATTCAAGTCATTCTCCAGATCATTCAAGTTGTTTTTTAATTATTCCAGTTATTTTTTAAGCATTCAAGTCATTCTTAAGGTCATTCACTTCATCCTTAAGTTCATTAAAGTCATTCTAAGTCATTTACTTTTTATTTATTTAAGTCATTTCAGCCCATTTTTCGGTCATTTTAGTTTATCTTTAAGAATTTCATGTCAATCCTACATTCACGCATTCATTCATTACACAAGAGCACGTAACTAATGGCTATCGACCTTGTTACTTTGTCTTCTACATTCTCATTTTCTTTCATTTCTTTGTTTTAACTTTTCCGCTGAAGCGTAAGTAGATACAGTGAATTGGGGGCATACTAAGTGGGGAGTTCTGCAGCGAGATGTAAATTATATGATATATTTATAGGGTCATTCTATGTGAAGAATCGTGCAGCGAGATGTTTATTAATATTACATTTAAATCATAACATGTTGGTACATTTCGAGAAACAGGAAATAACGGAGAAAAATCTGAAGGCTAACAGTTCGAGAACAGGAACTAATAGAGTAGAAAGCCTTTCAGCATCTGGAAACTGCCACAGTGACGGGGGGGGATTTCGCTGACTGGAGGGCTCTTTGATTGTATTTACGGGGCACCAGTGTAACAAGTCAGAACATATTCGAATAAAGTACTTCTAAAACAAGCTTATGGACGCAATATCACACACACTTGATTATATATATATATATATATATATATATATATATATATATATATATATATATATATATATATATATATATATATATATAGGTCTGGTTCAATATCAACGCTAAGCTCTACATATTCAGTTTTGTCTGCTCTTTTTTCTTTTCTTTTTCAATATGGCGAGTTAACTTTCTCGCGTGTTCCACGAGAGTGCCTATTTGCAATGTCTCCACACGAGAGTTTGACACCAGGGTCGTTTTTTTAACGTGGAAAAAAGGAACAAACATTTTTAATTGCCTCGGTCGTGAAGGATTTCCCCTCCACTGAGAGAAATTGAAGTACAGCATCTTAAGAACAGATACTACACTTTGAGCTCGCCAAACATACTAACGTTTTCAATGGGACAAAAATTGGAGCTTCCAAGATAGAATGAGACCTATTGGATTAGAGGATCTACTTAACAAGGTTCATAGCGACCAATTGGTTGAGTGACTAGCAAATAGATGAAGCTACCAATAAATAGAATTATTGTTAGGTTGCGCGACTAATGGACATAGCGACCAATATACGCAGCAACCAATTGGCAGAGTGTCCAGCAAGCGGACAGAGCTACTATTAAACAGAGCGACCAATAGAACTACTAAGATACACAGCGATCAATTGGCAAAGTGTCCAGCAAACTGACGAGGCTAACAGTTATAGAGCGACCACTGGACAAAGTGACTAATAGGAAGAGCGACCAGGGTACACAGGAACCCATTGGCAAAGTGATCAACAAACGGGCGTAGCTACTAATAAACAGAGCGACCGTTGGACAGAACATCCAATGGATAGAGTGTCCAATGGACAAAGTGGCCAGGGTACAAAGGTACTAATAGCAGAGTGACCAACAAACGGACGAAATTGCCAATAAACAGAACTGTTTGACATAGCAAGCAGTAGACAGAACTACTTATTAACAGGCAGTGTGACCAATAGTTAGAGCGACTAACAGACGGAGGAAACGACGGAGCGACAGAACGACCGATGAACGAGGTGACCGGCAAATGGGGCGACCAATGAACGAAGCAATTAATGCACAGAACCACTTGTAGATGAACACGTTAACCTATTCACCAGTTTTGTTCTATTCACATTCAAGTAAAATGAGATGTTTTCGTCCGGGTTAATCGTCCGAATGATAGATAACATCAAATGATAAATGATGTTTTAGCTTTTCAAGTTAGACAATGATCAAGAGAATGCCTCGGGTTTTATTGGGTGGGAGGTTAATAGTAGTAATAGGTGAACAGAATGAAGGGCACCCCTGGGTGCAGATTGGGGAACCCTATCAGATGAGTTGAGATGATGAGAGCAAAAACTCAAATAGACATATACAAAAAAAAATGCAAACACTCGCTTCCATTGTGATCCAGGATAAATCATAGCTTATCAAAATGAAGGCAATTAGCCAAAAGAGGCGTGAAATAGGGGATATTTTAATACAAATATAAGGTAAATCTGGAACAGAAAGCCCTCTTTCTCGTCTCCATACATATTTTGTTGAAAAAAAGGACAAACATAGATTTATGAAATGTTCATAGGTTTACATGGGTTAGGCCTCCGTGGAACGTACGCCATGTAAGAATTGACCGCTCGTTTTACTTTACCGTTCCTATGAAGTTATAAGTAGGACTATAACAAGAGAATAATCTTATCGTTGTTTTGACTCTCGAGTATATATCCGACACAGTAAGACACAGTTGAGAACCACATCACTATCTAAGAACATATAAGATATTAACTGATATATAATCGAGAGTGGAAATAATGAAAAGAATATTCTCTTGTCATAGCCCTAGTTATAACTTTATCTCTCTAAACATTCTAAAGACTTGTATTTCTCAATTAAATATCACTTTGTGTGTCAATGTTTCGCTTCTAAACAAGTCCAGTATATTGGGATCGTATTTTTTTATTATTATTATTATTATTATTATTATTATTATTATTATTATTATTATTATTATTACATTCACCCCAAACAAGACGTCTTGCCACTGACACATAACTATGTAAGTTTTTCTTAATTATGGGTTAGATTTATAGGATCATTCTAGTCGTCGAGATGATTGTTTACATTACGTTTAAATAACTGCATATTTATACAGTCGGTGAAACAGGGAGTACAGAAGGTATTCCAAAAGCAAGCGGTTCTAGGAAATAAGCTATTAGAGTAGAAAACTTTCCGACATCTCGGGACTTATAGAGTGAAGGGGTGTGATTTTGCTGATTATCGCGATAGTCATGTGTATTTACGTTGAGCAAGATGTCTTAAAGAAGCAGCACATGTGTTGGGCAATAATTAGTTATAGATATCTGTGCGGATAACCCCCACGATGAAAATAGATGTTCGAATAATCTCAATAATACAAATTAACAATTCTCGTCTAAAGACTTTTTTATAATATTTATTTAATTTAATTATTTTTAATTATTGGGAGGAGACTTATATCACCTTGAAATTATAGAGCGAAGCAGTCTATTTTCTCGGACAGTCCTAAGTTTTCCAAACAGAATTGTTCTTGCTTTGAAACATTTTTTCATATTAATCTATTTGTGACATTTTTACCTGTGCCATTTTTCGGTGACATTTATATCTGTGCCATCTTTATCATGCATGATTATTATAATAACATGTAAATACGATGTAAATATATTTTACTTGTGTAAGAAAATAAAGAAAATCTATATAAATTCGCTAGATAACATTTGGAGGATTGCATTTACAAGATTCCCAAAAATGTTTAAAAATTGAATAAAATATTTTTGTAAATAATAATTTGTGAGATACATAATTGATAATTAAAATATAAATATGTTGAATGTTATGTTGTCCGGTAAATCCTTAGCGTGTTAAAAGTACGTGTTTCTGAAGGTTCTCAACAAGCCTATAAATTGTTTACTTAAATCACAGATGAGACTTAGCATTTATTACGTATTGCTGACAATTTTTTTAATTATCTTTTATTCGATTTTCACTCTAAATGAGGCACAATTGCCATTTTGATATAGGGAGCTACTCTCGGGGCCATAAGTTGCAGGGCTGCTATGTAAGGAGTTTGGCAGCAAGATGTCTGTTCACATTACACTTGAACTTCTGCATGTCAGTAAAGTTGGGAAAGCAGGGGCCCGGAAGGGAGTTCCAAAGTCGAGCAGTTCTGGGAAATAAACTATTAGAGTAGAAGGACTTCTTGCATCTAGGGATCTTTACTGCGTAGGGATGGGACTTTGCTGCTTTTCGGGTTTGTCGGAGGCATTTACGTCGAGGAGGTAAAAAGGGGCTTGTATTTCATCGGAGCATCCACCATTAAAATACTTGTAGAACAGACAGAGGGATGCAACATCTCGTCGATATGACAGACTCTGAAGCCTAGATGACAGTTCGGGACCTATCAGGTTAGCAACTCTCTTTTGAACCCTATCCAGCAGCGAGAGACTAGTAGCAAATGCACCAGCCAAAATGTGACAACAATACTCTATACATGGGTGAATTGATGCCTTGTAGAGGGACACGATAGTATCAGGCGTAAGTCACTTTCTAGCACGAAAGAGAGAGGGTCCACCTTCCTCGCAGCGGTCATGGCAATGCTCTCAATGTATCTGGTCCAACTCATGTTCCATGTGAACATTAAGCCGAAGAGTTTGAAAGAAGTACTTCCAGGTAATGAATATTTAGCCATAGATTTTGGTGGTGGAGAAGGTTTCTTGTAATTATTGAAGGAAACAAGCTTAGTCTTGGCAGCATTGAATGTGACCAATCATTTTTGTTACCATTCCACCACAAATTGGAGGTCTTCCTTTAGTGTTTCTGTCAATTTCTTAGATATGTGTTCATTTGTTTCCCCCCTCGTGCTTGTTATAGAGCGTGGTGTTATCAGCAAATATACTCATTTCAGAGACAATTTTATCAGGGGCTTCATTTATGAATATTAGGAATAATGTTACTTTCACACATATCCCTCATTACAAGGAAATAGATTACAACAAATTTCATGTTCCCGTAGTTATGCTTTTTTTTTTCCTTCAAAAAAGAAAAAGATCTGCTGCTAAAAATTTTAAATAGATTTGTAAAGTGTACTGTGACAATGCTTTCGGAGATTCAACTGTTCGGAAGTGGTTTTCAAAATTAAAAACACAAAACATCAGTCTGGAAGATGACACAGAAGACCCTCAAAATTAGATAATGATGTTTTGCAAAAAAATAAAGAAAATCTACATATCACAACTAGAGCACTTGCAGTGCAATTCAGGGCCATTTTCATTGAATAAATATTATGAAAAGATAAATATTCTTATTTCTATCCTCTTTGTATGCCTAAGAAAAGCTCGGAACTTTCCAGACAACCTAATATAAAAATGTTATATGGTTTATTTTAGTAGGTACTAAATATGTGCGTATGTTTCGTTGTTATTTAGTGTTCTTATTTATTTGTTGCTGTTCATGTTTGTGAGATAGAGTCTTAAACATGTATATATAATGAGAGAGGCAGTTCTGTATATATATAATAGACAGTGTACATGTTACTACACAATGAGAGAAAATTTGATGTATAGATAGATAGACTGAGAGTTTGTGCGTTTGGCATTTACGTTTTGATAGTCTGTAAATGAACGGGAGTGTTTCTATAAATATTGATACATATATTTCTTACCTATTTTTGAGATGATAATTTTCACAAAGTTCTTATGATATAAATGGACAACACCTTTTCTGTTGAATCACAACACGAAGACGCAGATACACAAAGATGATAACATCCTTTATTTCATGACTGGTCCATGATTTCGCTCCAGGAATTCAAAGTTTCTTTACATGGCTTTTTTTTCTAACCTTTCGTTTCCAAGGTTTGACATCAGCAGCCATCTCTGACCTCTCTCTCTCTCTCTCTCTCTCTCTCTCTCTCTCTCTCTCTCTCTCTCTCTCTCTCTCTCGGCTCTTTCTTCCCGACTCTTCTCTTCTCCCAGACTGCATCTAAAACTCTACCTATATTGAGAACTCGTCACGTCATCGCCTGATTAAACATGTGCTCATAAAGCACGTTGGATGGCATGCGTCACGTTGCCAAACTTGACATGACCCCCGAGTTCAGTAACCTATTTTTCAAATAACCTCTTTACAAAATATGTTTACAATTTCAATTAACGATTAAATTCCTTATTTTAATTTTCACAGAAACAAATTTCATCATTACATTCGTTTTCCAATCAACAAATATCTAACTATTTTGTGTAAGCTAAACAATTGCGATTCCACATTCCTTATTTTCAATAACATTCTGTATTTATTTTAACTTATGATTGGAATTATCCTATTTCATATTTACATTTAACTAATTCCCTATTTTTTACTTACATGAAAAGGGGACAGCCCTTTATCATGTAACAAAAAAAGGGGATTTTAATTTTATATGATGGCATCCAAGTCAGTTTTTAAACTTTTGAAATCATTACTGTATATTAGGTACAATATAATATCAAACGGAGAATTGTCTCTGTAGTAATAAATACGAAATCTGCATGAATTAAAATATATTTAAACGTATTTTGCGTCCCGACAAGGCCGGGTGTCCCTGCTAGTCTTAGAAAAAAGGAAATCAGCTACATTCTTATTGTTACTGTTTCTTCATCTTTAGGTTTTATGATTTCCCATTTATTTTGCGAAAGCATCCCATCTCGAGTTACCCTGAAGATGAATCTACTCATATGCTCAAGAATTATTTCATGTAAACAACTTGGTTAATACCTGAATTAATTTTATTCTGAGTCCGTTTAGAGATTGTCTGGAGGTAATTTTTAACTCCATTTCCGTAACACGTTCTATGGTTCTCCGAAGGAGAAAATACGAATGGACGGTACTAAACGAAAATTCCATGAACAGAGTTTCTTACCTAGAACTATCCATCTGTGAAACAATACTGTACGGCTGCTTTCCGGGTGATGATAGCATGATCATTTTCAAATTTAATATAAGTTAACGTTAATCTGCCATCTTAATCAAGTCCTACCCAAGTTCCACCATTACTGATCATGTTGTCTTACCACTTACCTTACATTTAACTTTTAGCTACTTGTGCACTTATTAATACGCGCTATTTTAAATAGTATTTTCGAGTTTAATTAAAGTTTTATGATATTTGTTTTTATTAAATTGTAAGGTTAAAGTACAGAATCGGTACAAAACACACTCCCTCCTCATGTTAAGAATGGCTTTTTAAATAATAACATTATTATTTCAGTACGGATTAATAAGTGCACTAGTACAAACTTTTATCCTACAGTATGCTCCGGGACTTAAGCGGTGAACCCCTACACAAGTAAAATAAAAACTCTAGATAAACATTTATATGTGTGTAAAAAAAAAAGGCCTGAATTGTGAATACAACTCTTACCTAGTTCTTTCTTTCTTTTTTTTTTTACAGTGATCACCACTTATCAAGGCCCGGAAGCCACTCAGGGATAAGGGTTATTGCAAGTACATTACGTTACTGTGGAGCTTTGATGAAGTGTTTACTTAAGGGGGCGGTTCATTAGGAATTTGCTAACATTGGACTTGAAGACATCCAAGTTGTAGTCCGGAGGGAAGCAGGCAGACGGAACAGAGTTCCACAGGCGTGCAGTTCTAAGAAAGAAGCTTTGTTCATGGAATCCACGTTTTGATTTAGGCACAGATAAAGAGTAGGGGAAATTTTTCACAGTGGATTCGGCTAGACGGGTGTTTTTCGTGAAAGATTGGCGAGAGGGGACCAGAGATTGGAGCTCAGACGAGCACCTGCCATGGAAATAACGACATTTCCTATCATTCCAATGCTTCCGAGATTTCTACTATGGGACATATATTTTCTAAAGTTTCGAGAAACATTCAGCCTCTGTCTTCCCGTAACAAAAAGAGGGCATATTCATATCAGTAAACTTTGGAATTTGAATTTTGGTTGGCGTAACCTTATTCTTTATAATCTGGAAGATATTTTCCATAGATTTTATCCTGTCTGAGTTTTTTTTTTTTTTTTTTACATGGAAATCACCACTTATCAAGGCCTGGAGGCTATTCGGGGATAAGGGTTATTGCGTGTACAGTAATCAATGGGACAATATCGCAGTAATCGTTAGTAATGGAGATCTGATAAAGTGTTTTACTTAAAGGGCGGTTCATCAGGAACTTGTTTATGTTGGACTTGAAGTACTCTGCAGTTTCCAATAAGGGCAGTAAATGATAAGAATTTTTAGTTAATTATGCTTTTCGATGCTTCAATATAGTCATATGGATTTGACGCCTTTTCTGCGCGAGAAGGAACATTTTTCGATTTTCGCCAACGTTAAAGTACTCCACATAAAAGAAAAAAAAAACGTTGCAGATGCTGGAATTATTGTCTGTTTTGGGGACTTTAAATGTATTGCTACACTATTATTTGAAGAAATAACCGTCGTCATTGATGCTCAGATCGTTTTATCTATAGTAACAAGACTAAGCTGGATACTCAACCAGACTAGATTAAATGCAGTAAGTCCAAGAGAACAAAAGAAAGATTTACTGTAAAGTAGTTAACTGGTCAATAAGTGAGATTAATATCACTAACTTGTTTGCTAAGTCAACGTTTGAAAGATAAAAGAAATGGAATAGAATATTCGAATGGAACGCATCTCATATAAAGATCAAATGTTGACCCCAGGAAAAGAGTCCTTTGATTTCTGAGAAGTTCAACTGAAGTAAAATGAAACGCAAAAACTGGAGGAGGAAATAAACTCTACCTATTAACATGTTTAAATATTCGTGCCTAACATGTAGAAATTGATAGAGGACATGACTATACGTTCTTTCGCATTGGCCTTTGATACGATTCACAAATCGATATTTATAGCAGTAATGCCAAAACTTTTCTAGCTGCTACAAAGCTCCTGAAACAAGTATTTTTTTCTAATGAGTACAGCAATTCCTTTCGGACTTATATAATAAAGCATTTCATAACTACCATGCACTTTGCTTGGTTTGGCAGTGTTTGCGAACGCCTTATTCGTACAGTGAAATCCTGCCTGTGTAACGTTCCACACTTTTTATTCATGCGTTAACATGTAGGGACCCGGGACCCAACACGTTTTAGCAGAGTACGTTGCAAGGAACATAAGACAAACAATAACTCATTTTTTTTTTTTTGTAACAACGACATTTATTTCCGGCTACTTTCCCGAATAAAACGTGATCGTGTTCCTTCTCTCTGACTTCTACCTTCCCGGACGTCCTCCACATCTCTAGCGTGATCGTTCTCTCTAACGTGCTCTCTCCTTTTTATAGTCTTTTTCTTTTCCTTTGCCCTGGCGTCATTTCGCACACGGTTCGAAATTGATCAATTTATGTTACCTCATGTAACAGCATGAAGCTGGATACTCCACCAGACTAGATGAATGCTCGTATTGGAATCCAGTAAGACTAAGATACTACAAGAAACATATACTATAACATATTTACATGGCCAGTTGGGGAGAGGAAAATTATGTTCTCAACTTCTTACTCACTGTTTAAGAGGTTAAGGAGAACTTTAATGGAATATTCGAATATCTATGTATCTTATATAAAGATAACGTGTTAGCGCCAAGAATTAGGGGTCTCTTGATTTCTGAGAGTAATTTGATATGCTTTTGTATTTTTATTTATTTTACTAATAAGCAATTCATCCAAATAGATTCGTGGGGAACATCTCTTTACTTGGGGGGGGTAATTTTGGTGTTCTTATTCCCTTTTCTTTATTATTATTATTATTATTATTATTATTATTATTATTATTATTATTGTAGTAGTAATAATAATAATAATAATAATAATAATAATAATAATAATAATAATAATAATAATAATAATAATAAACCAACCTGATAGAAAATGCAATGAAAAAATGGAGACTTGAATTGACAGGTGATGGACAACACATCATTGAAATCAAAGTAACAAAGAAGAATCTTCCAAGGTGATTCCCTATCACCATTACTGTTCATTATATCCATGATGCCCCTGAACAACATCCTAACAAAATGCCAAGCCGGATATAAGTTCACTAACATGGAAGATATAATGAACCACTTAATGTACATGGATGACCTGAAGCTGTTTGCAAAAACAAAGAACTAGAAACACTAATAAACACGACCAGAATCTTTAGCCAGAATATCCAAATGAAATTCGGCATGGAAAAGTGCGCACTGCTCAGCATGAGTAGGGGAAAACTAGAGGCAACAGAAGGTATAGTATTGGCCAATCAATCAGAAATTAGAGCACTAGGTGAACATGATAGCTACAAATACCTGGGAGTACTGGAAGCAAATGCCATCAAAGCAACGGAAATGAAAGAGAAAATTGGAAAGGAATACCTCAGAAGAACAAGAAAACTCCTCGAAACCAAACTAAATAGTTGAAACTTAATTAAAGGAATAAACACGTGGGAAATGTCATTGGTAAGATGCACTGGACCTTTTATAAACTTGACGAAAGAAAAACTAAGGAATCTCGACCAGAAGACCAAGAAACTAATGACGATGCACAATACACTACACCCGAAGGATGATACTGACTGACTATATGTGAAAAGGAAAGACGAAAGAAGAGGACTGGTCTCTATAGGAGACTGTGTAAATAACACGAAAAATGAACTGGCAAAATACATAATGCAGAACACCGGAAGAATGATTACTGCAGCTAGAGACATGGAAGAAACAAACAAGATAGAAAAAGAGACGAGGAATAAGACGAGAAAAGAAAAATGGGAAGAGAAACAGCTACATGGACGATTCATAAGGATTACAAAAGAAGAGACAAATGAAAACACTTGAAAATGGCTACAAAAATGGAACCTAAACAGGGAAACTGAATCACTAATAACAACTGCGTAAGATAATGCAATTATAACCAACCACATCAAGACACAAAAAAACAGTAAATGCAGACTCTGCGGACAAAGAGATGAAACAATAAACCACGCAAGTGATTACAGCAAACTAGCCCAAAAAGAATATAAAAATAGACACGATCAAGTGGGGAAGGCGGTGCACTGACAATTATGCAAACAAATGGATTTTGAACACAGAGAAATGGTACAAACACAACCCGACAGCAGTAATGGAAAATTAAAATCACAAGAACCTATGGGACATGGATATACAAACGGATAAACCCATCCAAGCAAGAAGACCAGATGTCATGATAATTAACAAGAAGGAAAAGGGTTGCCAGATAGTAGATTTTGCAGTGCCAGCCAACCACAGAGTTAAAATAAAGGAGAATGAGAAGCAGAGAAAATACACGGAACTGGTCAGAAAGCTAATAGTAGGAGAGCTAGGAACGATTGCAAAGAACTTTGAAAAAAGAATGGGAGATATAGGAATCAGAGAGATGGCAGAGAAAATACAACGAATTTTAATAATGAAAACTGCAGAAATATTAAAGAAAACCCTTAAATGTGGAGACTAACACCACACATAAACTACACACAAACTGAACACAGAAACGGCTACAGATGCAAAACACAAAGTAACATCTCATGAAAACTGAAACTGTACAAATGAAAAAACCGCGCCCACTTTTTTTCCTGTGAGTGTCACCATACCAAATAATGAGGGTCAAGGAGGAGGGGAAGACCGAAGAGAGAAAGTACTGGCCAGACCTCCACTGCAAAGACTTGGACCTTGGAGAGGCATTTTGCCACCCAAATTTCAATGAAGACCAATGGTCGCCGCCAACGAGAAATCAATGGTAAGCGGCTGTTGCGACAACGCAAATTAATTTGCAAAGGTTGTCGAAATAGTTGGAGAGTACTGGAAATCTAGGTAGACTTGTTGTTACTCAGACTCCAGGGAACACCATTAGTTGTTCTCAAAGAACAATCTTTGACGATGGCTTGTGTGAATACTCCTAGTGAGTAAAAAAATTATTATTATTATTATTATTATTATTATTATTATTATTATTATTATTTATTTATTTATTTATTAGAAATGTGTCGTTTAGAAACTCCGTGTTTATCCTCGACAATGATTGATGATAAAGGTAAACTAAGACCGTCGTAGGCGTAACGTGCCCCCCTCACTTCTCTTTTGCACAGTGGGATCGGCGAGAGCAATAGAAGCGTGAACATGAACTCGAGTTACCAGGTAAGATATTTAAAAGTCATTTTTATTTTGCAATGAAAACATCTTGCTTTGCCTTTAAAGCTGTCGACAATTTGATTTATATTCCCGCCTTCGTTATCGGCCCGGCCGTCTATCTAGCCATCACGACGCTTGACTGACGGAGCGAAGACACAGCCTCGTTGCGCCTCCGACCATCCGAAATATATACAACGCACAATACACACAGATACATACAGTATTAAGTAGCCAAATAATTTATTGCCATTGTTAAAGGGATTTGGGGGATTATCTGGCGTTGATGGAGGCCAAGTAACAATTGACTCGCGCCACTTAACCTTTTTTTTTTACATAAAGTCTACTTTACACGTTTGAAATAGGATTGTTTTTGAAGCGCGAAAACGGTTAACGTTTTACCTCGCTTTAAAAGAGCTACGAAAACTACACATTTTTCTGTATGACGATATTTCGGGTGGGGTTGTTTTGCATATCAACCCTTTTGGGAGTTATTTAATCGAGACATATATTAATTGGGTACTTATACATCCATGTTATTGCGGTGAAATAATAACGTTATTATTTAGAAAGCCATTCTAACGTGGAGATAGAAAGGGGGTTTTGTAACTATTCTGTACTTTCATCTGACAATTTAATAAACAAAAACATCGTAAATATTGAATTTGACTTGAAAATACTTTTTTTTTTATAGCGCGGAAACATAGATGCATAAGCATGAATTCTTGTAGATTAGAGTTGTATAGTAAAAGTGATAACTTTTTAACAAAAAAAAAACATGTCTCAGATTTTTTTTTTTTTTTTTTTAGATGCGGATTGATAATTTGTATTGCTTGGATTATTCGGATTACTGTTGTTATATAGTTGTTGATAGATGGAAAGAGCATTACGAGGATCTTCTGAACAGGGACACCACTCCAGAGATGGAGGCCCTTGAAAAACTCCCCCAACAGCCCATAATTGAGAGCATGGGAGAACCACCCAGTCTGGAAGAGGTGCGGGATGCAATTAGGAAAGATGAAAAACAATAAGGCGGCTGGTTCTGACGGCATCCCAGCAGAAATCCTGAAGAAAGGCGGGCCTGATCTTCTCAGACACATCCATGCCCTGCTGCTCAAAATATGGGAACAAGAGAAAATCCCTGCACAACTTAGAGATGCCCTAGTTGTCTCCATCTTTAAGAAGGGAGACAAGGCAAACTGTGGGAACTACCGGGGCATTTCTCTCCTCTCTACCATAGGGAAAGCCCTAGCTCGGGTTTTGGCCAACAGGCTTACACCCCTTGCAGAAACCATCCTTCCCGAGTCCCAAAGTGGCTTTCGACCAAATAGAGGCACGATGGGCATGATCTTCACTGCTCGTCAACTCCAAGAAAAGTGCAGGGAGCAAAATTTACCATTATACATGGCTTTTATAGACCTTACTAAAGCCTTTGACTCTGTGAACCGTCGAGCCCTTTGGCTGGTTCTTGCAAGGTTTGGATGCCCAGAGAGGTACATTCGGGTACTGAGACTGCTACATGACAATATGTCAGCTACAGTCCTCAGTAGTAGTGGAGATGAAACAGGGTTGACACGGGAGTGAAACAGGGATGTGTCATTGTCCCAACCCTGTTCTCCATCTTCATTACTGCTATCCTCCATCTCACGGACAAACATCTTCCCCATGGAGTTCGGATTATGTACAGAACTGACGGGCGACTTTTTAGCATCAACAGATTTAGGGCCAAAGGTCGAACGAACACCATATCCATTATGGAGCTACAGTATGCAGACGATAACGCCCTTGTAGCCCTCTCAGAAGAGGGCCTACAGTGTACACTGGTTGCCTTCACGAGGGCGTACAAACAGCTAGGACTAACAATTAATATAAAAGAAAAACCCAAATCCTCCATCAATCACCACCAAACAGTACTCCAGTCTCACCCCCAAACATCTCCATCGACAACGCTAGACTGGAAAATGTGGACCACTTCCCATACCTAGGCAGCATCCTATCATCAAAAGCCAACATAGATGATGAAATACAACACCGTCTCTGCTGTGCCAGTGGGGCTTTCTCAAGGCTAAGGAAGAGAGTATTTGAGAACCGTGACCTTCTGGCAAAGACCAAAATCATGGTATATAAAGCTGTCTTGCTGCCCACTCTTCTCTATGGATCGGAGACCTGGACCACATACAGGAGGTACGTAAAACCCCTGGAGATGTACCACCAAAGATGCCTCCGAAAAATCCTCAGAATTACTTGGAAGGACCGACGCACCAACACCAGCGTCCTGAGTGAGGCTGACATTCCCACTATCACCGCTACTGTTGTTCAACGCCAACTCAGATGGACTGGTCATGTTGTCCGAATGCCGGATCTCCGCCTCCCAAAACAGATTTTCTACTCTCAGCTTGTTGAGGGAAAGCGTGCCCAGGGTGGCCAAAAGATGAGGTATAAGGACAACATCAAAGCAAATCTAAAGCGGTTTCACATGGACCTTGAGACATGGGAGGACGTGGCTGGGAGCAGGTTGGCATGGAGGAGCGCTGTCCACGAAGGTACTGCGCTTTATAGTAGTGACCTAAATCAAGCTGCTGAGGATAAACGTAAGCACAGAAAGGACAGATTATCAACCAGACACACCCAACCCCACCCCACCACCACTACCTTTATCTGCCCAAATTGCACAAGACAAATTGGGTCTAGGATTGGGCTCTATGCTCAGCTGAGGACCCACAGAAGCCACAACGGAGGACAGTCTTACTCGGACACGAGTGACCGCCGATGATGAGTTGTTGAACGCAAGAGAAGTTAGCTGTGATCTATCTAGCTTTATCAATATATCTATCTTTGTATTTATTTATCTATCTGTCTCACTGGTAGTAAACAAGAGTTGAGGTGTGAAGCTGTGTTTTGATAAAAGTTATCAAAACTGGAGGCAATGCATTACTTTTGGGAAGAATCGTAAATAAAACACTGCATTTCAATTAAAAAAAAAATTAAATGAGTCGAATTTTTTTTTATTTTGTTTGTTTCCTTGTGGTTGCCTCGGACACAACCTGTTAGGTCCAAGTGCTAAAGTGTGACAACTGCGTTGAAAAAGATTAATAATCCCGTTACAGAAAGGGATATATAGCGCGGATAAAGGGACTGATTTTTTTTTTATTATTATTTTTTATATTTAATCGTTTTGCAACCCCACGTTTTCTTTATTCAAGCCAGCTAAAAGAAGTTCAATGGTTGAGCCACATTATTTTCTACTCTATTAACTGGCAAGGTGACTTGACGTTCAGGATTAAATGATGATCAACGAAACCGATGAAATTGCCCATTTTCAATCAAATCGATTAATTGCTCATTTTTCAATCAAATCGATTAATTTCTCATTTTTCAGTCAAATTGATTAATTGCTCATTTTTCAATCAAATCGATTAATTTCTCATGTTTCAATCAAATGGATTATATGCCGCCCATTTTTCAATCAAATCGATTAATTGCCCATTTTTCAATCAAAATGATTAATTTCCAATTTTCAATCAAATTGATTAATTGCTAATTTTTCAATCAAATCGATTAATTGCCCATTTCAATCAATATGATTAATTGCGCATTTTCAATCGAATTGATAAATTGCCCATTTTCAATCAAATCGATTAATTGCCCATTTTCAATCAAATTGATTAATTGCCCATTTTTCAATCAAATCGATTAATTGCCCATTTTTCAATCAAATTGATTAATTGCTCATTTTTCAATCAAATTGATTAATTGCTCATTTTTTAATCAAATTGATTAATTTCTCATTTTTTAATCAAATTGATCAATTGCTCATTTTTCAATCAAATCGATTAATTGCCCATTTTTCAATCAAATTGATTAATTGCTCATTTTTTAATCAAATTGATTAATTGCCCATTTTTCAATCAAATCGATTAATTGCCCATTTTTCAATCAAATTGATTAATTGCTCATTTTTCAATAAAATTGAATAATTGCTCATTTTTCAATCAAATTGATTAATTGCTCATTTTTTAATCAAATTGATCAATTGCTCATTTTTCAATCAAATCGATTTATTGCTCATTTTTTAATCAAATTGATTAATTGCCCATTTTTCAATCAAATCGATTAATTGCCCATTTTTCAATCAAATTGATTAATTGCTCATTTTTCAATAAAATTGAATAATTGCTCATTTTTCAATCAAATTGATTAATTGCTCATTTTTCAATCAAATTGATTAATTGCTCATTTTTTAATCAAATTGATTAATTGCTCATTTTTTAATCAAATTGATTAATTGCTCATTTTTCAATCAAATTGATTAATTGCTCATTTTTCAATCAAATCGATTAATTGCCCATTTTTTAATCAAATTGATTAATTGCTCATTTTTCAATCAAATTGATTAATTGCTCATTTTACAATCAAATTGATTAATTGCTCATTTTTCAATCAAATTGATTAATTGCTCATTTTTTAATCAAATCGATTAATTGCCCATTTTTTAATCAAATTGATTAATTGCTCATTTTTCAATCAAATCGATTTATTGCTCATTTTTTAATCAAATCGATTAATTTCCCATTTTTCAATCAAATTGATTAATTGCTCATTTTTCAATCAAATTGATTAATTGCTCATTTTTCAATAAAATTGAATAATTGCTCATTTTACAATCAAATCGATTAATTGCTCATTTTTCAATCAAATTGATTAATTGCTCATTTTTTAATCAAATTGATTAATTGCTCATTTTTCAATCAAATTGATTAATTGCTCATTTTTTAATCAAATCGATTAATTGCTCATTTTTAAATCAAATTGATTTATTGCTCATTTTTCAATCAAATTGATTAATTGCTCATTTTTTAATCAAATTGATCAATTGCTCATTTTTCAATCAAATTGAATAATTGCCCATTTTCAATCAAATTGATTAATTGCTCATTTTTCAATCAAATTGATTAATTGCTCATTTTTCAATCAAATTGATTAATTGCTCATTTTTCAATCAAATTGATTAATTGCCCATTTTTCAATCAAATCGATTAATTGCCCATTTTTCAATCAAATTGATTAATTGCTCATTTTTCAATAAAATTGAATAATTGCTCATTTTTCAATCAAATTGATTAATTGCTCATTTTTTAATCAAATTGATCAATTGCTCATTTTTCAATCAAATCGATTAATTGCTCATTTTTCAATCAAATCGATTAATTGCTCATTTTTCAATCAAATTGATTAATTTCTCATGTTTCAATCAAATCGATTAATTTCTCATTTTTCAATCAAATCGATTAATTGCTCATTTTTCAATCAAATTGATTAATTGCTCATTTTACAATCAAATTGATTAATTTCCCATTTTCAATCAAATTGATTAATTGCCCATTTTCAATCAAATTGATTAATTTCCCATTTTCAATCAAATTTATTAATTGCCTATTCTTCAATCAAATTGGTTAATTGCCCATTTTCAATCAAATCGATTAATTGCACATTTTTCAATCAAATCGATTAATTGCCCATTTTCAATCAAATTGATTAATTTCCCATTTTTCAATCAAATTGATTAATTGCCCATTTTCAATCAAATTGATTAATTGCCCATTTTCAATCAAATTGAATAATTGCCCATTTTCAATCAAATTGATTAATTGCCCATTTTCAATCAAATTGATTAATTTCCTATTTTTCAATCAAATTGATTAATTGCCCATTTTCAATCAAATTGATTAATTTCCCATTTTCAATCAAATTGATTAATTTCCTATTTTTCAATCAAATTGATTAATTGCCCATTTTCAATCAAATTGATTAATTGCCCATTTTCAATCAAATTGATTAATTTCCTATTTTTCAATCAAATTGATTAATTGCCCATTTTCAATCAAATTGATTAATTGCCCATTTTCAATCAAATTGAATAATTGCCCATTTTAAATCAAATTGATTAATTGCCCATTTTCAATCAAATTGATTAATTTCCTATTTTTCAATCAAATTGATTAATTGCTCATTTTACAATCAAATTGATTAATTTCCCATTTTCAATCAAATTGATTAATTGCCCATTTTCAATCAAATTGATTAATTTCCCATTTTCAATCAAATTGATTAATTGCCCATTCTTCAATCAAATTGGTTAATTGCCCATTTTCAATCAAATTGATTAATTTCCCATTTTCAATCAAATTGATTAATTGCTAATTTTTCAATCAAATTGATTAATTTCCCATTTTCAATCAAATTGATTAATTGCCCATTTTCAATCAAATTGATTAATTTCCCATTTTTCAATCAAATTGATTAATTGCCCATTTTCAATCAAATTTATTAATTGCTCATTTTTCAATCAAATCGATTAATTGCCCATTTTCAATCAAATTGATTAATTGCTCATTTTTCAATCAAATCGATTAATTGCTCATTTTTCAATCAAATTGATTAATTGCTCATTGTTCAATAAAATCGATTAATTGTTCATTTTTCAATCAAATCGATTAATTGCTCATTTTTCAATCAAATTGATTAATTGCTCATTGTTCAATCAAATCGATTAATTGCTCATTTTTCAATCAAATTAATTAATTTCTCATTTTTCAATCAAATCGATTAATTGCCCATTTTTCAATCAGATCGATTTATTGCTCATTTTTCAATCAAATCGATTAATTGCTCATTTTTTAATCAAATCGTTTAATTGCTCATTTTTCAATCAAATTGATTAATTTCTCATTTTTCAATCAAATTGATCAATTGCTAATTTTTCAATCAAATTGATTAATTGCCCATTTTTCAATCAAATTGATTAATTGCTCATTTTTCAATCAAATCGATTAATTTCCCATTTTTCAATCCAATTGATTAATTTTCCATTTTTCAATCAAATTGATCAATTGCCCATTTTTCAATCAAATTGATTAATTGCCCATTTTTCAATCAAATTGATTAATTGCTCATTTTTCAATCAAATCGATTAATTGCTCATTTTTCAATCAAATCGATTAATTGCTCATTCTTCAATCAAATAGTTTAATTGCTCATTGTTCAATCAAATTGATTAATTGCTCATTTTTTAATCAAATTGATTAATTTCTCATTTTTCAATCAAATCGATTAATTGCTCATTCTTCAATCAAATAGTTTAATTGCTCATTTTTCAATCAAATTGATTAATTGCTCATTTTTTAATCAAATTGATTAATTGCTCATTTTTTAATCAAATTGATTAATTTCTCATTTTTCAATCAAATTTATTTATTGCTCATTTTTCAATCAAATTTATTAATTTCTCATTTTTCAATCAAATTTATTAATTGCTCATTTTTCAATCAAATTTATTAATTGCTCATTTTTCAATCAAATTGATTAATTGCTCATTGTTCAATCAAATTGATTAATTGCTCATTTTTCAATCCAATTGATTAATTTTTCACATGTAGTCTGTATCTTTACTATAGTATAAAAGGAACTTTATTTCTCTGTGTGCATGTGTGTGTGAGTTTGTTCCCTATGAACTCGAAAAATGCTGGACCAATTTTTATGAAATTTCACACATAGGTAGATTATGTGCCTGGTAATGTTCTTAAATAGGTTTTATATCGGAATTCTTCTATAAGTCTCGATTATCAATAATCAGAATAATCCGATGAAAGAAGGAAGCGATTTTTACCAAAGTTTCCTCCTTACACAGCCTAACATCACAAATGCATTTCAGAAATTTTTATTGCCATACAAGCCGAATGGCCCGACATATAAAATCAACAGTAGATTCTTTGATAGGACAACAGCGCGTTCGAAATGAATGTTTCTGTTTAGATCCCAATTGAAGCATGATACTTGACTTTTGCATTTTAAACTTTAATTCAAGCCATTATATATAAAAAATACTTTTCTAAAATTAACAGTAGGTTCTGTACACTGCAATGTAGGCTACAATTAGGTATGGGTAAAATCAATGTCGACGCTCAAAATGTATAAACATTTTGACCCCACCCCCCACCTTTACTTAAAAATTCACCAAAAATCAGGAAATTAACCAATTTTAATGAAAATTTCATTATTTATCAAATAATGATCGCGGAATATAATGAACTAATGATTTTTATTTAAATCTTAGTGAAAATGTATTTAATTTAAACAAAAAATACCTTTACTAAAGTTATGGTTTTCAAGTAGTAAATAAAAAAACGCAAGAATTTATTTTTGCTTTTTTTATATAAATAAAGCATCGTAATTTGTAACAATAATAGAAAATAATTTTTACAGGAACATTAGGGAAAAAGTTCTAAAGTCCGTATTAATGAATTCGATATAACTCGAAGAAAAATGAATTTCTCGAACTACCGATAATACCACTGAATTAAGCATTGTTTATTTAATATTTTCACACAAAAAGATTATTATAGCAAAATATTTCTACTTTTTTTAAATTACAGGTTTCGCATAATTTTTATATGCAAGATTTTAATAATTTCCTTGCTCGCAAGAATGTTAAACTTTCGGCTTAACATAATTTTTATATAATCTCGAACAATAATTTAAAAATTTATTTAAAAACAGGAACATAAAAAAATTAATTAAAAAATAATAAAATTGATAAAAACGTTCAGAATATGAATGTATGGATGTGCGTCTGGGAGCAAAAAAGTAATCTGACACCCCTACCTCCTTTTACTATCATAACTTCATTTTGAAACAGCGTTTCGATTGGTTGAAATTTTGGGCTTCCGTATATTCGTGTTTACAAACTTTTATCGGTTGCGTTTTGGCGAGCGGCATAATTACTTGCTTTTTGGGGGCTAATTAAGCTGTATTTTGTATAAACAAGGGGTTTTTTTTTAATTTAATTCAATATCTTAGGACTTTACTAATTATCTTTGAAATAGACCCAGAAAATTAATTTTTATCTTTTACAGGCTTTTTACAATGAATTTATTTAACTTTAAAATTTAGCTGAATTGGTTAGCTCGCCATGAAAACATTTTCATAACTTTTGCTTTCACATGTACAGATGTTTTTTTCCTTTAAGAAATTAACTTTAGTCTTTAATCTTTCAAATACAATCAAAAAGTAGTCGGAAACCTACAAAAAATTATGATAAACTAAGTCCTCCTATTTTTTGCACGCCATTTTTGACAATTGATTGGAATTAAAAATGTGTGAGTTCACCGATTTCGATGACAATAAAAAATATGGGAGTGTGAAACATTCGTTGATTATCATTCAATCCCGGGCATCATCGGATCCTCCTGCTAGTAAATTGAATAAAATTAAATTGAACTACATAATAAATACGAATCCACTAGATATTGGAAAAGAAAATGAATACATTGAGTAATTGGCACCTATATGGGCGTGGTTCTCAGATTGATTAAAGGAACGTAATTTGGCAACCACGCCAAATTAACTAACACCGATTATCACGTCACAAAACAGGAAATGGCCTAGGTAAGTTAATATGCATGGTTGCCCAAAACTTCTACTAAAATAAGGTGTCTAGTATTTTCTAGTAGCATTCCAACAACCTAATTTCATATCGAAGTTAAGTTGTCGGGATGCAACGGAAAACCCGTAGTCGCAGTAACCAATAGATATCCACTTCCGGATTTCCTCGGAAGCTAACTGATTTTCTGTCGCATGGTCATTGTGATTTGTCCTACGATGCTGCCGTAAACATTTTTTAAGTTGTTTATTACTGCTAATAACTACTAGACATTTACAGTGCTTAATTGGATTTATTAACAATTGTATTTGAAAGCTTTTTTTGTTTCCGTTACTCATTTAAAACGAGGACGTGAATGTTCATCTCGATATCGACATTTTGAACTGATTTATTTCTTGCAAATGTAAGTACAATTTTCGGTATTATTATACAAACACCGTGACAGCGTTAGGGTTAGGGTTAGGGTTTAGGGTTAGGGTTAGGGTTAGGGTTTAGGGTTAGGGTTAGGGTTAATTCGCTGTCACGGTGTTTGTATAAATTTACCCAATTTTCTTTATATTTTTTAAATATTTTTTGTTTCTAATTTGTTTATTTGGTAGATTTTTACTTTTACGTCAACTCAACACTCATCTTTAAAATGGCGACTTTTATAGATTTTCGGGTATGCTGAAAACGAATTTAACTTTTACTTTTATTATCTAATAAAAATCTGTTTTCACGGGTGGTTATGTTTTACAATCCAGAGGGATTCGTAAAAGTGGTAAAAATCAAGTATACAACAAATAAACGTTACTTTACATTCGTTTTTGGAGTGCTTTCTTTTTATTTTGAATTAATTTTAAATGTTTTATTTCATTTCAAATGATTATTTATTATAATTTCGCAACCAATATGGCTGCAGTCTTTTTTTTTGCGCTGGTTTTCACATACCTTTTTCTTGGTAGAGGGTTGAATTGCCATTGGAGAAGTTCCGTCCATGCAAGAATTTTTATTATTATTTATAGGGGTTATTTTTATTTCGCACATTTATTGGGGGGGGGGGGAAATCGAGCGTATGAATACAAACATCTGGTTTACAAACTGCATTAGCACCATGGTAATAACTGGTGAGGAAACCATTACCGAAAGGAATTGTTGATTTTTATCTTGTATTTAAATGTTTTGTAAAACTACTTCCGTACTGTTACACTATACGAACACAACTTTTTTTTTATATAGCTAACCATAATCTAAGTTATTTACTTCGGCAAAAGCCAATTTAGTACTGTTCGTATTTTATAGGTGTTTCTTTCAGGAGGAGGCAACTTTTTGTTATTTTTTATTTTTTTATATATAGAACCCCACCCCACACACACACACACACACACACACACACACACACACACTTTTTCGTAAAGGTAAATGAAAAGGCATCCAAAAAATCTAATAAAACGTTACGGTGAAAATGCACTGCGGGACCACCCGAAGATTTAGCCTTAAGTTGATTTTTTTTTATATTCAACTATTCACAGGTGTATTCGGGTCTGCTGCAAATAAATATAGTTTAAATTCTCGCCGATAAAAATAACGTACAATAGTAACACCGTAAAAATACAATGCTTCCTATTATTGAGAAAACTTGAAACACTTACCTACGACTCTCAGGAAGAGTGGCAGCATAAACCTTTTGTATGGGTGATGACTCATTTTATATTGGTAGTTGTTACGTTTAACTTATTTGATTGTCTAATTGGTTTATAAGAAGGATGGAGTGAACTGAATTTTAGTTGTGATTTCAGTTTGGGATTGGAGTTGAAGGAAATTGAATCGTTACCCTTATTACCAGATCGACAAGGTTCTACAATTTTTACCTAGTCACAGGTCGCAACAAACCATTGTTGCAAAATCCTTGTTAACCTCTACCTTTCAGTGGAGAAAGTTTCCACGCGTTGCAACCGTGATCTGCAGACCTTGTGCATTTTTTCTCTTCTTCTTCTGTTATTTTTTATTATGGCCGCGGAACAAATGTCTTCCCTTGAGGATTCCTTAGGAATGCAAGTAAAAACGGATCACCTTCTTGAGGCCCTTTTGGATACAGAGGAAAGATATAAACACATTATCAGATACACATTAGGAAAATTAAAGAAAAGAGTCGCGGTGGATGCATGTGCCTTGAAGAACACCACAGACAACATAAACGAGTGGCTTTCTAAAGTGGACCAAGTTCAGGAAAACTTGGTTAAATTCCTTCCTAGAGATAGGGTGGCACCGCATGCTTATGAACTTATCGAATTCAAAGAAGTGGAAAGAGATTTACAAACCTTAACCGCAGAGGTTCACAAGGATGATTCTCCTCCTCCCTTCATGCTCCCAAATATAATGCAGCCATCTCAAGTTGACATCTATGTTTAGGCCTAAGGTCAAATGCCCTAGTTTTGATGGCCTGGACTTAGAGAACAAATTTGCATTGAGAGATTTTCTCACTTGGTTTGACTATTGTACTTCGGGATTAAAATCAAGGAGAGAAAAATTAACCTACCTCAAGACTTGCGTTACGGGACGTTCGTTTCGGCTAATCCATCACCTTGAGGAGACATCCAATAATTATGATGCCACGATAAAAATTATTAAGGATAATTATTGGGATGAAGAGGGTATTAGAGAGGAGATATTCTCTAGCCTATTCAAACTGTCCACCCGAGGCAGGTATGATATTGAATACCTTAAGAACTATTTGTCTCCGGTTAAATACGAGTTGTCGGAGTGGGACTCTATGTTGGGATATGGATTTATGGAAAGAAATTCAGGCGGAGGGGCATTAGCGGCTCATATACTGTTCCAAAGACTGCCCAACCGTCTTAAGGAAGAATTAGTGAGGTCTGTAGGGACACCACATCCATCTTTAACTTCTATTTTAGATACGCGCATCAGGATCTTAAAATCCTGGAAGGCTACACTCCCTGAAGCAAACCAGAGAAATTTGGATTATGGTAGCTCTCGTAGATACATTCATCCAGACAGAAAACCGGAGACAACAACACCAAAATTGGAGAACTTCCATATCCAGGAGAGGCATAAAACCTGCAACCCTTGTTTGAGGGATGGTCATTTTACTCAAGTTTGTGAGGAATACCATACATTTCCTCAAAGATGGCGTCGTTGTCGAGAACTCGGACTATGTTATAGGTGCACAAGTAACAATCATTTCAGTGATTCGTGTCCCTGTAAAAGAAGCCCTAAGGGCAATTGTGAGCGATGTTCAGCCCAGGACCACAATGCCCTATGCCGTATACATCAACAAATGAATGTATCAATACCGGTTTGGGTGAGCAGCAGTGTATTTTGCCGATTACTACCATCGTACTACAAAGAGGGGACAAAGCTGTGAAGCTGCGATGTTTGATAGACACGGGCAGTCAAAATTCGTATTTTAGTGGAAGATTTTTGCAGGATCTGGCTTGTGATCCAAGATCCGTCTCAGAGGTAAACCTTGAGATTGTGGCGTTTCTAGGAAGGAAAACCTGCAATTTTCAGCGACTTACCACAACAGTGGAGTTGACGCCAGGGGTAAATTTAACCGGAAACATGTTAAATCTAACTCTACTCTTTCGGACTAATAGATATACATTATTGGGCGACATCAGGAAGGCATTTCTGATGATTAGATTATCAAAGGAGTCTGATAGAAATGTTTTGCTTCTTTCTAAAACGGGATGATCGTCTGGTATGTTACCGTTATACGACCATCATCTTCGGCTTTAACGCAAGCCCTTTTATATTGAACTGCATATTGAAGTATCATGCATCGAGATTTCCAGTTGATGATTGCACCAAACTGTTGAATTCAAATTTTTATGTTGACAATCTGGTCAGTACGAATAATTCGGAAGGTGTGTTGAGAAAACTATATCATGAAATAAAGGAAAGATTGAAGAAAGGAGGATTTGATCTTCGATCATGTAACACCAATTGCCCAAAGCTACAGGAATTGATGAGGAAGGATGAGACTTTGACAACTCACAGTTGTCCTTGGGAAAAGGTTCTGGGTTACAGATATGACCCAGAGTCGGACTCCATCAGCCTAGTCCAGCGAACTTGTGACCCAAACTTAGCAACAAAACGTCAAATACTATCAGCCGCATCCAGTGTATTTGGCCCATTGTCTTTGTCTCCCAGTCACCATTCAAAGTCGCATATTGGTGGGAGTAAAGTGGAAGGCTAATATTGATTGGGATGATCCCATTCCATAGGAAATGCAGGAAAGGTGGAGATTACTAGCTAGTGATTTGTCGGCGCTTCATTCGTTATCGTTTAGAAGACAGGTACTTGATAGCGATACTGTTGCGGATTTGTACATATTCACAGATGCCTCCAAAAAGGCATATGGGTTTTCTGTGTATGCAGTTCAGGGAGGTATAACTTCTCTGATTTTTGCTAAGGCAAAGGTGGCGCCATTAAAAGCTAAAACCTTGCCAACGCTGGAACTATTAGCAGTCTTTTTGGCAATTAAATGTCTTAGTAATATCTTGAAAGTCTACCAAGGAACGAAATTTGGAAGTTTGTATTTGCCTGTAGATGCCCAAACTGTACTCACTTGGCTGATGTCCAAGCAGACGAGCCATAAAAACATTTTCACGAAGAATCGCCTCAAGGATGTGACACAGATGGAAGAAGTGATACTTGCAACTTACAACCTTATTATCAGGTATAAATACGTGCCTTCCAATCAGAACCCTGCGGACCTGATGACTAGAGGACTGACAACAGCTAAATTTAAGGAAAATTTCTCCTTTTGGAGTGCTGGACTAAACTGGTTGTCTGGTGAAACTGTCTGTTGGCCTGATAGTACTTTGGGTTGTATTAGTGCAAACAACCAGCAAATAGTTCGTACGAACCTGTTGTACACCTGTAATGAAAACTGGTCTAAGCCTATCATCTTCTTTGACAGATTTTCGTGTTTTAACAAACTTCTACGTGTGGTCTCCAGAGCCTTCGAATTTATATCCAAAGCAAGACGCAAGGAACTGGACAATAAACAGGCTGCTGCTGACTACTTGTTCAAGACAATGCGACAACAGGCATTTCCCCTTGAATTGAAATTCTTACATGCACCTCATGATAAACCCATTCCGAACCTTGTGAGGCAGTTAAACCTATTTCTGGACAAGTCTGGTGGCGTCCGCTCCAGAGGAAAGATCAAAAAAATGTTACTCTACAATATGAGGTTTTAAACCCTGTATTGCTCGGGAAGAATCATCCCTTGACTAATCTAATTGTGAAGGATCAGCATGAGAGGGATAAACACTTAGGTGTGCCGGCTACACTTAGTAGGATCAAGATGTCAGGATTTTGGATACCTCAAGGCAGACAGGCTGTGAAGGGAATATTGAAGGACTGCTTTATTTGTCAGAAAATCAACTCGATACATTTTTCGTATCCTAAGATAACAGACCTGCCTAAACATCGAGTAAATCTGGTAAGGCCATTCTTACATACAGGGATTGATTATACGGGACATCTGTGGGTTCAAAACCAAAATCTTTAATCTAAGGTTTACATTCTCATATTTACGTGCTTGGAAATCAGCGCTGTGCATTAAGAACTGGTCGAGGACATGACAGTGCACACATTTATACTGGCCTTCATAAGGTTTTCAAACATGTGTGGCTTACCTTCTCACATATATAGTGACAATGCAAAGTCATTTCTTGCTGGAGTTAGTTTATTAAATCAGGCCCTAACTTCTTCCGAATTTGATGATAAATTTGGGCAGTATAATATAAAGCATGTTAAGATCCCTTTTCATTCAGCCTGGTATGGAGGAGTTTGGGAACGCATGATTAAAACATTAAAGGAATGACTCTATAAAACTGTTGGAAGGTCCATTTACAGTCGATCTGAGCTGTGGACAGCCATTTCAGATGTCCAACGGGCAGTGAACAATAGACCGCTAACCTATGTGAGTTCGAACGACTCGGGACTGGAGGTAATTACGCCCAATCACTTCCTTCGCCCAGATCAAAACCCTGGACTTCTCCTTAGATTGGAGATTCAACCAATTAATGAAGGGGAACTGCCGTCCAGACAGATATTGTTGGAATCTTTGAAGAACCGTGATGAGCTGCTCAGGGAGTTTAAACGGATATGGCACGAGGATTACTTACTCTCTCTTCGAGAACGTAAACAAGATCGTTATCCAACTATATCTAATAAGGTACGGCCTGGAGATATTGTGACGATAAAACTCCCGAACAAGTCTAGACCCTTTTGGGCATTGGGGAGAGTAGAAGAATTGTTTCCGGGAGACGATGGTATGGTACGATCGGCACAGATACGTCGGGGTGATGGGAGTGTGAAAACATATTCTCTTAAGCATCTATATCCACTATAACTACATGCGGAATATGAACCACAAGAGGATGGTCCGGAACCTTGTTATGATGACTGGGAGTCCATAGGAATTCCTTGGTCAGAAACCAGTTTTGAGGAACCCACTTTAGTACAGGAGAGTGAGCAGGTTTAGATTTGTCCCGGATGTAATAAACCTGATGACGGATCGGCCATGATCTGTTGTGATCAATGTGATAACTGCTTCTATTTTAGATGCGTTAGGATCAGTGCAGCTCCACCAGATGAAAAGGATTGGGTTTGTCACCACTGCTCTGGTGATCAAGAATGAGGAATGTGTATATTAAGAAAGCTTTACAAAATAAATAACAATTGATTTTGTTTTCTGTTGAGTGGGAGTGGATATTGAGAAAACTTGAAGCACTTACCTGCGACTCTCAGGAAGAGTGTCAGCATAAACCTTTTGTGTGGGTGATGACTCTTTTTATATTGGTAGTTGTTACGTTTAACTTATTTGATTGGCTAACTGGTTTATAAGAAGGATGGAGTGAACTGAATTTTGGTTGTGATTTCAGTTTGGGATTGGAGTTGAAGGAAATTGAATCGTTACCCTTATTACCAGACCGACAAGGTTCTACAATTTTTACCTTGTCACAGGTCGCAACAAATCATTGTTGCAAAATCCTTGTTAACCTCTACCTTTCAGTGGAGAAAGTTTCCACACTATAATAACTTTTGTGCAATGGCCGCCATCTTTTTTTTTCCTTTTTTTACAAGGGAAAAAAGGTCATTCTTTTTCTAAAGAAAAAAGTTTGTTTTTCTAAACAAGCGAAAAAAAAAGGATTTCTTTTTTCCCCCTTTTTGGTAAAACTTGCCGTTCCTAACATAGGGAGGTTGGGGGGTGTCTATTCCGACAGCCGTTCTTAATATGGGGAGGTTTGGGGTGTCTATTCTGTCTGCTAAAATAACTAACTGCAATTTTCTGCGCATGCGTACCCACTTCACCGTCGTACATGAAAGTTTGTTGTGTTTTTTAAATGGCGGCTAGACATAACTATACTAGTAACCACGGGCTAGTGAATGTATTATTTGTGTAAATAATTCGTGCTAGCGACAAAATTGTGATATTTGTTCGCAGTAGACCCGAATACACCTGTAAACAGTTGAATATTTAAAAAAATCAACTTCGGGTAGTCCCCCAGTGCATTTTCACCAAAGTTACAAAAGTAATAAGAATATCAAATAAATGGCGGTGTAAGAAAAATTGTGTTGTGACGGCAGTCACGGAGGCGGGCTGCCAAGGGTGGTATGTGTGAACTCGAAACCCGACCGATAAGGCGACAAATCATCAGGTTCGATCGCGTCTTAATTTGCATATTAATGAGAAAATATAAGGCCGACAGTGAAGATGTCGGCAGTTAATTAAATTGAGTTGCGTCCTCGAGAATCAGACGGAAAGTGTTAGAGCGGAGAATATTCGAATGCTGACAAGAATCCAATCCAGGTTTTTTATCTATTAGAGACGGAAAAGCCGGAACTTGATCTTTTTAATTTATTGAAAAATAGTCGTCTTGCAAGAAAAATACAGCGCCTTTTATTTGTATATTTCGTTAAAATTCAGTACTTGGTTCTGCTTTCGCCATTCGTAATCTGAACTGCTTACGTCACGACTATAAATCCATAAATACCTATTCCTAAAAATCTCTGGTTTTATCATTATAAGGAATTATCTCTAAACTACTGGTAGCATGTTGGTTTCTAATTTCTTCTGTCGTAAGTGACGCTTTGAGTTGTAGAAAATAACTACCTACCTGCCACGGCGGCTGGGATGATCGGAGTAAACTGTAGCCTTCTTTAGTTCACCTTATATTAAGTTTGTTGACATGCATGGATGATGTGTTCACGCGTTTTGTTTTGTTTTGTGTTTTTAAGCGGCCGTATGCCGCATGTTCGTTCAACTCTTTGACAGGTTTAGTGCATTTCGATCTACCAGACCTCGGAGATATATCTAGGTCGCAACTTATTGCAACGTCATTTCTAAAGCTTTATCTTCTGGGAATTCCGTATTATTTCAATCGTAGTGAACGTACCAGGTGCATCCCTCCACAAGTACGTCACTTAGTGCAAGAATCCGGACAGCCATTTATGTAAAATATCTTCGCTCGCAGCTAGATCCCTTCTCCTTACCAATGCTGCCTATTGCGTCTTCACTGGGTGTTCCCCCAGCCAACTGACAGTACTTGGAACCAGACTACCTGATCCAGCACGAGTTTGATCGCGAAGATTTGTGGGTGCTTTCTCTACATAAGTACCGACTGTTTTTGAAAAAAAAAAAAAAAAAAAAAAAAAAAAAATTTATAAAGAAAAAGTGCATTTCGAATTCAGCGGAGTATTTGTAGCATAAAAACAAAAACTTCTGCAATTTACGGGCCGTGCTGAAATAACGTTATTTAGAAAGCGATTCTTAATGAGGACTGGGCTATAACTATTCTGTACATTCACCTCACTATTTAATAAACAAGATAACGTAAAAATGCAACTAAAAACGTTCGTTTTATGTAGGCACCGCCAAAAATGGCCGCAAAATCAAGTTGTTGTTGTTTTTTAAAACTAAATTACATTTATTAAAATCCATTATTTCTGAGTAACTTTTTTTTCCAGAAAGATAAAACCCTGAATTTTATCATATAGAAAACAGAATAATGTGAAACTTTTTCTACTATTTTTAATTCAATTTTAAATTTTCCCAAAAAGTTAACAATTGACATTTTTTGTCTTGCACAAAAAACGTATTTAAATATTTAAAAAAAAGGGGGTTTTGAAATAATTAATTTATTTATTTATTGTCTAAGATTTAGGATGATTTTCTAAGAGAATATGCAAAAATATTATAATATAAGTACCTGAATTTCAAATAATTCCATTTATTCATATAGGTAACCAGATATTTCGCATCGACGTAGAGTTCAGATCGACTCTGTTTACGTTTTCGTTTGATAATAAGAAAACTATGGAAGACCAAACAGGCCAAAAAAACTTATTTTTCAGTGACCAAAATTTCAATGTATTATTAAGCTGAGGCTGGCCAGTACCAGATGGGTGACCATTTGTATGAGTTTGGTTTTTAATGTGTATGTGTGTGGGGGCCAGGCTCCCCAAAATGGGGGGGGGGCAATTTAAAGCAGAATAAAAAAAATTATTTCAGCGCGTTTGGTCCACTGTAGTCGAAAGACGGCAAACGTTTTCAAACGGGATCGAAAAAAATGATGCTATTTTTAACGCAAAGGGCACAATATTTATCGAATTTTTTTTTTTTTTTGTATCGATTATTCAAAGCATTCCCTGTTTAATAATGGTCATGCATTATTCGGCTCGCTAAAAAAAAATTGTTAATTTATTTATCAAAAATTTTAAAATGGCTTTTTTCGTATAAATATTAAAAAAAATTTTTTTTTTTGTTTTGCTTAACTTAAATTAATTATTTTACTTAACATATTCACCGAATTTCACACTTCAAAACTCAAAAGCGGGATAATTAAACACAATCGAAGTTCTGATATTCAGACGTCAAAATAAGGTATGCAAACATTTTGTTTTGTTTTTTTTTAATCTATAATTCTGTCCGTTACAACAACACAATATGTTTTGTTCAGTTTCAGATGATTATTTTAAGCATATTTGTTCCCACTTCAAAACAAGGGGGGTTTTGTAAGCAAAAAAATATATATATATAAATATCGTTTATGAAAAATAAGTACACTGTTATAAAGTTCATTCTTCTTCTAACAATCGCTGAAAATTTCGTATTGATCGGATAATTACCTGATTTTTGGTAGATTTTTAAAAAGACGGTCCGTCAAAAAGTACTGACCTGCCCCCCCCCCCAGTTTTGGCGGTGCCTAGTTTTATGTGAATCATTATGGAACACTTTCTGAATTGACACCGTCTTCCCATCAGCGAAGCAGCAACTGGAACTAAATTTCAGTACCTAATCTTTACCATAAACCTAAATCGATTTTGAAACCTAAGGGTAGAGAAAAAACAAAAATAAAAAAAAACAGCTTGGTTCGTATTTTGTAGATTGCTTATTAATATTCGTCAATTTCGGAAGTGGTCGGTGAAACTCTGAAATGATTACCTAAGTACTAAAATGTTCTTAGATATATTTCGAAAAATTACTATGAAGACTGAGTCAATGAAACGAGGGTTTTTCAAAACTAGTAGATATTTTGAGTACTTCTACCGAATATGAATCGAACTAAATCGACTTTTA
This sequence comes from Euprymna scolopes, assembly GCF_053919585.1. Lineage (NCBI taxonomy): Eukaryota > Metazoa > Mollusca > Cephalopoda > Sepiida > Sepiolidae > Euprymna > Euprymna scolopes. The sequence continues at coordinate 118,883,325 of NC_136491.1, forward strand.
CAGAACTAGATTTCCGAAAATAAATAAAACAGTTTACGAATCGAAAGTCACGAGATAAATGTGTGGCAGACGACAATAAAAGGCAACGTCAAATGTTCAAACTAAAAATGAATTTAAGCGCGTTGGCACAGGCTCTTCAGTTCGAAGGAGTAATTGAAATCTGTCAAGAAAGAAACTTAGAAATAAAAAAAAAAATATAAAGGAAAAAATGTACAGGACTCTTGTTTGTTTTTAGCTTTCAGTTTTTTATATTTCTTTTTTTTTATATGAAATAACATAACCTATGTATTGCCCGTTTGTCGACGATGGAGACTCTTTTAAACAAAAGCAAAAAGACTAGTTTTTTGTTGTTGTTCTTGTTTGTTTTATTGTGATTAAAAATTTATCGAAGGGGAGAAAAAATAAAAAGGTTGTTTCATCATTGATTTTTCGTCTGAAATAAATTCTTTATAACAAATACACTAAGCACGGCCAAAAGGAAACGAGGAAGTATTTTTTACGGAGTCTCTCTTTAAAAATCTACCAAAAATCAATTATCCAGTCAATACATTTTCACCGATTAAGTGAAGAATCAACTTTATAATGGTGTTCTTTTCATAATCGCGATATATATTATATATATATATATATATATATATATATATTGCCTACAAAACCCCCTCTTCTTTTTTGTGGTTACAAATATGCTTAAAATAATTAGCCAAAACTGAGCAAAATATATTGTACTAACATTTCAGCCGGGTGTTTGGATGTGTGTGTTGAGCAAAAAAAAAAAGTGGTAGTAGGAAGGCAGGCTCGAACCCGTACCGCGAAGGAGGAAAAGAACGGAGGAAAAAACCTGACGTTTTCCTGTTACGACCACCACCAAACCGAAAGTGACATAGGTTTTAATTAAGGTTAGACAATCGAAAGGAGAGGATGACTTTCAAAAATATCGGCTAAAAAAAGCGACCCCCCCCGTAAAAAAGTGCCTAGTTGAAGGTGAAGATATTAATGTTTTTAGCCAATTTTTCGATATTTGTCGTCTGAAAGGTCGAACTTCAAAACGATACTGATCTTGTGAAAATCCATCGCCTTTGTCGAAAGTTTTAGGCAGACATGCAAACAAACATACATACATACATTTATATATTGGTAACTAAAAATTTTCGACCCAAACCGATCAAAAAGCTTGCCATATCTCTGAATACCCTTTATGTTAAATTTCAAATGTTTAGACCAGAAATTGTCTGAGTAATTTGGTAGAGATCGCAGAGGTCAATTTTATTTTAACTTTGACCCCTATTATGACCCCTTCAGATTTGTTTTGGGCTTAGTTATTAAGTTAGATCCATGTTCAAGGAACCTATATCTAAAATTTCAATTGTCTATACCCAAAATTGGCGGAGGAGTTTGGTAAAGTTCTCAAAGGTCAAATCGTTGAACTTTGACCCCTTAACAGCCAAATTTCTAGCCGAAAACGGATTACAAAGATCTTCCCAAATCTCAGTACCCTGTATATCAAATTTCGAGTCTGTAGATTTAAAATTAACAGTTATTGCGTAGGGAAATGTACACACACAGACACGTTCACTTTTATAGATATATAGATTGTGGGGAGGATGAGGATTGTAGAAAAAACAAAAAAACAACTGCGCACGTATCAGATTTTAAGGTCGAAAATCCGAATTTTTAATTTTTTAGCTTTTGTGTTTTGAAGTGTGAACTCCGTGGAATATGTTCATAATAATAATTATTATCTTTCAGATTAGCAAAAAATGTACTTGTATAGTTTAATCAAGACATTAAAAAATAAAAATATCGAAAAAAATGTTATATTGTACGTATCCGTTATTGGAATGGAGTTGTCAAAAAAATTTCACTTAATTACATCAAGTAGTTTTGTTTTGTTTTTGTTTTTTACAGCGAAAAAACAATTTATGATATCGAGTAAAAGCTTCGATTTTTAGTAAGAAAAGCTAGTATTAAAGATGGGGGGATAGTGTCGGCGCTTTAACTGGAGTTATCTCCGAGTGGCGTGTTCAAAAATTCAAAGATGGCTACCTTCAACCCGCTGTCATAAAAACGTGTTTTTCCGCTGTAAAAAAAAAAAAAATTTAATTAAAAAAAAAATTAATCGATCTAATTTAGTGAAATTTGTTTTCGGAGAACTTCAGTCCAAAATGGATACGTACAATATAACCTTTTTTCGTTATTTTCATATTTTTAATGTGTTGATTAAACTATACAAGTACCAAAATATATATTCATTATTTTGTGAAAAACACTACCTTTAGCTCTTTGAAAAATAAATTAATAATTTCCTTTTAGTGAGCCCAAATATTGCTTATATACCATTTAAATATGAAATGCTTTGAAGAATCGATACGAAAAAAAATCGATAAATAACCGCGCATTTTGAGTAAAAATACGATAATTTCTTTCGCCAATTTCTTGTTTATTCATCTATGGTAGCCCAACCGTGATAGAAGATGCAGGAGTTGTTTTCAACACATACGACGCCTAGCATTCTCAAAATGGTCACCCATCTGGTACTGGCCAGCCTCATCGTTGCTTAACTTCGGGAGGTTATGTAAGCAACATATATATCGCTTGTGAAAAAAGAATTAAACTCTTCACTTAATCGTCAAATCAAACGTTAAAAATACACGACTAAATATAGTTTTAGCTCCCTTTAGACCTTCATATTTAATTTTAAACTATCATTATCTTTTTTAATTATTAATTTCGCTACGCAGATCTAAACAGTGCTATATAAATTGAATTATTTGAAATTATGTTATAATATTTCTGCATATTCTTATAGCAAACTATCTTATTTAGATAGAAACAAAATTATTTTTAAAAAGAAGTATTTTAATGTTTTAGCGATCGAGAAAAAATGCTTTTGGAAAAATTAAAATTCTATTAAAAAAGGTAGAAAAAGTTTTATAAGTTTTTATTTTCATATGATAAAATTTAAGCTTTTATCTTTCTGGAAAAAAGTTACTCAAGAATAATGGAGTTTGATAGATTTTAATTCGTTTAAAAAAAACGACTTGGTTTTTCATTCACTTTTTAGCCGTGCCTAAAAAACATGTGATATTTTTTTCTTTGGAGGGGGGGGGTAATGATTTTTAAAAAATCAAATTCTGATGATGTTGGTTAATGGATAACCAGATTTGCATGCGTTACGTAGATATAACGTAAGCAGTTCCGACGACGAACGGAATAAACATAGGCAACCCGACTCATGGAAATAATTGGCAAATAGTCAAATATTTTTATTGCATGAGATGTGTAGTCTTTCTATGGAGAAAGACATAGCAAATTTCATAGTTAAATTGAAGTGTTGACATATCTGCATATGCATATTTAGTCACAAGTATTGAATATATAAAAAATAATTTATATTAATTACGGATGGATATAGTAATCAAACATATTTATTCAGCTGAAAACATTGTTGAAATCATTTCTTTGTAAATACATAACCAGCTGTGTTAGGCTAACCAAAAAATTAATAAGAAACTTTATTTTTATTGATGTCAGTACTGATGTTTTCTTGGATACCTATTTGGCAACTGTGGCATTATTTTTCACACTAGTCATAAAATATATTTTGCTAAAACTGCACTTTAAAGGTATCGATAATCACGCATTTTAAACAGCCAACATTCATTTAGTTTTTAAACAATAAAATCTCTCTTCCCCAGACTAGTTTTATATATATACTTGCACCGAGAATCGAAACTAAAACGTTTAGCTTATAATTTATTTTTGCCTCTGACATTAATGACTGGACTTATAAGACTAAAAATTAAATCATGAACAAATAGTTACATTATGCATGCATATTCGTAATGCCAGCGTTCGACCTTCACCATGGCAAGTTTCAATTTTGAGTCCCCAACAAAAGGGGGTGGACCTTTAAATTCACCCTTGTCCGTTCCTACTTTTCTTAATAACTACGCCTTGGAGTTTTTTTGAAATTTTGCACGAACATTAAACATGATATGAGTAAAAAAGTAACAGAACGGATTTTCCGGGAAAATTCTCGTTGCCCCCCAGGGGTGCCTTTCGGGTTAAAATGGCTAAAATTGGCACTTGTGTGCTTATTAAAAACAATTGCTGCCTTGGATTTTTATAAAACTTTCTGAAAAGTTGTAACTAACTGATTTCTATATAATTTTGTTTGTCTATACTTCGCGATAACTCTTGGGTGTGCTCTAGGGGCTCTTTTAGAGCTAATAAAACTCTCCTTTTTTTTTTAGACTATTTTACCATATTTGTCCAAAATTTTCTCTTTGTGTCTATTTAGCAGTTTTGCATGGTGCTGAACTCAAATTTAAATATGCTAAGGCCTTGGAGACTTTTCGGGCTAAATGGGGGGGGGGCAAATGATGGTCATTTCTTTTTTTTTTTGTGCAGAACTCAAATTTACATATGTTAAGGCCTAAAATTGCACCGTTTGTTCATTTTCACCAGGATTTGACGTCCCCTGGGGACTTTTGGGGCTAAATGGGTGGGGCAAATGCTGAACTTAGTCATTTTTTATTCCTCGTTCACTGTACACATACGGGGGGCCATGCATGCTTCACTTGTTTTTCTGTTCTGTTTTTTTTTAATTTTCACATTTTTGTACCGATTTTCCCTGGCTATAACCCAAAAAGAAAGTTTCGCATGGGTTCAAATACCTTATATATGAATACCAAAGATTGACAGGAGTTTGGTAGGCAAATTTTTTAAACAAAAATATATACACATACATAAATATATTTGAAAAGAGTTTTGTGTTTACTATCAGCTTTTTACGCAAATATTACGCAAGTACAGGGTGACCGAAAAAAACGGGCCCCAACCTAATTAGGCCCCGTTTCTTAGTGTTTTGTCCAAATGAAATGAAAGTTTGGTCATAACTAGTTTATTATATTCAAAACATCACACCAAAACACTAGGGTCTTTGGCCTTTTTTTCTCCATTCTACAGCATATGTTCTAGATGGCCTCCATTTAGCTTTTGTGGGGGTTTTTTTGTTTGTTTGTTTTTTTTGTTTGGTCACCCTGTATAAATCATGTAGAATATTTGCATTAATATAATTACACGTAATAATTAATTAATGATAATCATTCCTTAATAAAACCGAAAAAAAACTAGTAAGGAATTAATTAAAATGGATGTTTAAAATATTATGCAAATTAGCTAGATCTTTTGATAGTGGATGCAATTCCACGACCTATATATAAGAACCTTGTATTTTCTTTTTAAATAAATAGAAGAAACGGGTTTTAATATGAATATCAATACACACAAAAAAAAACAGATTTATGAGTATAGATATATAATTTTAATATATCAATACACAAAAAAATAACAGATTTATATGAATATAGATAAATAATTTTAATATGAATATCAATACACAAAAAAAAAACAGATTTATATGTGTATAGATATATAATTTCAATAATATTTTAATCTCTGTCTTCTGGTTCAGTCATCGTGGGTCTCCGGAAATACTCAATTGCCCGATAAGAGGAATGGAGTTATCAAAAGCTGTTATGGCCATAGGGTGCCGTAATGTGGACCCAACCATTTGAAAATGTGACGAAGAGGGCCATACGATGCAGCACTGCCTGGTTTGCTTTGTACTGCTCAACCTGATAAAGCAAAGGACTGTGTAAAGAAGTATAGAAACTGTCAGATAACCACATGTCTTGAAGACACGAGAAAAACGTGACGTTAAGACGGGCGTTTGGAAATGCGTTTGAAAGAAGAAACAACGAAAAGATAATGAATGTAAACAAAAAAATGAAGAGAAAAATCCATGAAAAGGAACGAATGAAAACGACTATGATAGAATATATGGAATTATCACTGCTGGTTTATTAATCTCTTCACGACGCTAAACCAAGAAGCTGCTCGGCGCGCCCTATCCTACCTTGGTAGAATTCAATACCTTGGTAGAATTTCATACCTTGGTAGAATTCAATACCGGCTTCGGAACTTTGTAGGTGATGCCTTTTCTCTTCCCCACAGAAGAGACGTTGCGAGCCTGTCTCTGCTCTATCATTATTTTCATTACAGGTACTCATCTGAGCTCCAATCTATACCCCCCCTTGCCGGACTTTCAAAAAAAAACACTCTACTAGTTACAACCACTATCAACAATTTCTCCCACTCTCTATCTGCGCCTAAATCTAAACGCAGATTCCATGAACAAAACTTTCCTAAAACTGCCAGCCTGTTACCTGGCCGACTACAATATCGGAACCTTTAAGTCCAATGTTCTTGTTGAATCGTTGACTTAAATAATCAATCTCTATCCAATTTACACTATTAACGATTACAACGCCACCACCTTATATTCATTAACCCTTATCCTCGAGTGGCCTTCAAGCCTTGATAAGTTGAGACTTCATTGTAAATGATAATAATAATAATAATAATAATAATAATAATAATAATAATAATAATAAACAAGTGTTGATAACCATATGCGTCGAAAACATGATTATACTTGAACATGTTTCTGCTAATTAGTTATGGAAGTTTCAAAGAGATTGTTCGTTTAACCCTAATAAAATGTCTGTTTAATCATAAACTCCAGTTCTTCAAAGACCAAACGCAAAAGCAAATTATTTTTTAGATGAGAACACCGTTTCTTGTTCGTCAATTGGTTCCATTTGAACGTTTACTCAATTTGAAAGTAGATAGGCCGATTAAGATGTTGATCATTGTTTTAGATGAGTACGATTCAATTTAGAAAACATAGCAATTGTTTTCATCGGTCTTGACGGCCTCATCAATGGCAGAAGGGGGCGACCAGGCCTGGAAGCTGTTTCCACAGACTTCCGGCCATGTTTGAATTCACGATGCCAGCGTTTTACAAGGTCATATGATGGGGCATTATCACCATAAGTTTCTTTCATTTCATCAAACGTCTCCTGTGGTGTGTGTCCTTTCAAATACAAAAACCGGATCAGTGCTCGACATTAAACAGGTTCCATTTCACACCTGACTCGGTTCAAACACCTGTAAAAAAGAAACCACAATTAGTTGAGAGCTGTAATTTGTCACATAACTCGTAGAGATATAAATCATTGCACATGCAAGATTTCAGCTAGATCAGACAATTGGAAGTGGGGCAGGGGCATTACTTATTGCACGCCACTCGTATATATATATATATATATATATATATATATATATATATATATATATATATATATATATATATATATATATATATATATATATACTAGCTGTACCCGGCCACGCGTTGCTGTGGCTCAGTTTATTAAAATGGAACACATTCCTCAAGAAAAATTGCATTTCGTTCGTTTATTTACTTTTATTATTTTTTGCAAGTTTTTTAATCAATAAAAGTTGTTATTTTTCCCCAAAAAAAAAGATTAATTTTTTACCATAAACTATTAGGTGAAAGTTTTTTTCAGGAAAACTTGCACTTTTTTTAAAAGAAATTTGGCAGTAAACGTTTCTCTTTGAAAACGGAATTTTTATTATAAAAAAAACAGATGAATGCTTTACATGAACACTGTAAATAGTTATGTGAATGTAGAGAAAAGTTTGATTCTTTTTTTCATGAGAATGTACAAATTATTATTTTTTTTAACAGATGTTCAGAAAATAAACAGAAAAATACTTCCATCATTAATTATGCAGAAAAATAAATAAAATGTTGATTTTAGTGTTTCAACATTATGCTTATAAATTACCATAAAACTTGCTGAGTATGCGCTGTTTTACGGTTGTTGTAAAAATGGAACGGAAACTTAAATTTCGCTCCGTTTTAATCTTTCTTAATTTTTTAATTGTGCCCCCCTCAAACGAATATAATCAAAACAGTAACATTCAACAATTGTACTTTATGTATATAAAACACAAAATATTTATTTAAAAAAAATTTTTTTTTAAGTTAATAACGAAAGGGAAATAATTCCATTTTTAAACGAAAAAGTCAGTTTGGTATATCTTGTTATTTTTTACATAAGTCCAGCTTACCATTCACATTGGAAATGTCGACATTTATAGGTTGTCGGGTACGTTTACAACGAATAAACATTCCAATCTAGTAGATGTATCAGAATTTTTGTAGGAATTTTCGACACCCCTATCACGAAACTGCGAATAAAATATAAAAAACTCGTAATTTCTCTTTTAAAGGTGGGTTGTTTATTTTCTTATACTTCCCAAATAAACTATTAAAGTTGTTTTAAAAGTAATAGAAATATTTTTTTATTTTAAAAAAACAGTAATGAATTTTACGAACTCAATATTTTTCAATTTTTAAACTTTAAAAATCTATCAAAATTTTTCTATTGATTCTATTTTTACGATATTTTCAGGATCAATGTGAAATTTTATGCTCTTTTCAATAAATAGAATATAATATTTTAGACAAACGTTTTTTTTAATTCACGCCCCCCCCCATTTTCAAGTGTCTATTAAAAAGTAAATAATTAATTTACTCACCAAAGTTTTATATATCACAAATTCAAGAGAAAAGGTCAATAAATAATATATTCAAATTTAAAACAAAAAAGTAGTGTTTTTTTAGAAATTTACCTGTAAAGTTCGAAGTTTTTTTTTTAAACCACGTTGTTTGTTTTTTCTTTTGTTTTGTTTATTTTAATGAAACCTTGGTCCTTGCTCCTTTAATTGAAAAAAAATTAGGGCTTGAATTACATTTTTCGAGTAGTTATAAGCTTGGAAATACTGGGGGTCGAATAATTCACGCCTCCCATTTTGAAATATCTATTAAAAAGTAAATAATTAATTTACTCACCAAAGTGTTATATATCACAAATTGAAGAGAAAAGGTCAATAAATAATATATTCAAATTTAAAACAAAAAAGGGTTTTTAGAAATTTACCTGTAAAGTCCGAAGTTTTTTAAAAAGAACACTTTGTTTGTTTTTTGCTTTCTTTTTAATGAAACCTTGGTCCTTGTTCCTTTAATTGAAAAAAATTAGTGCTTGAGTTACATTTTTCGAGGAGTTATAAGCTTGGAAAGACGGGGTGGAATTATTCACTATTTTTCACGAAATTTCTGACACACCTACCAATCTACCCATGTTAGAACGGCTTTCGGAATAGACACCCCTAACCTTGCCAGAATACCCGAAAAACTATAAAAGTTGACGTGTCGAATGTGAACGATGAGTTGGACGTAATGTAAAAATGTACCGAATTTAAAAGGGAACGAAATTCAAATTTCCGTTCCATTTTTACAACCGTGAAGCAGAGCATTCTATGCAAATTTTACCTAACTTACTGTATTAATGCTATTATTTTTAAGCAAAAAAAAAAAATATTTAAGTTTGGCTATAAATTCCTAAACTCATTTCACCCTAAATAATTTAGGTGACTGAAATAGGAATCTAATTGAATCTTTAATTTCCTGAATAGTATGCGAGAAATTCATTTATATCGAATTCATTAATACGGACTTTGGGGGCTTTTTTCGGAATGTTCCTGTAAAAATTATTTTTTATTGTTACAAATTACGATGCTTTATTTATATAAAAAAAGCAAAAATAAATTGTTGCGTTTTTTATTTACTACTGAAAACCATAACTTTAGTAAAGGTATTTTTTGTTTAAACAAAATAAAACATTTTCACTAAGACTTAAGTAAAAATAATTAGTTCATTATATTCTGCGATCATTATTTGATAAATACTAAAATTTTCATTAAAATTGGTTAATGTCCTGATTTTTGGTGAATTTTTAAGTAAAGGGAGGAGTCAAAATGTTTATACACTTTGAGCGTCGGCATTCATTTTGTCTGTACCTACCATTTTTCGATGAATATTTGATAGGAAAGCGACGACGTGTGGTTAATTTAAATCAAAAAAAAAGTTGAGAATGTTGAATTGCCGGGGTCATATATATATATATATAATTAGCTGGTCGTGCACTACACTTAAACATGATATTTAAATTTGTGCAGATTGCGTATGTATATGCATTATTATAAAATCAATCTTCTATTGATTGATATATATTACGAGGAATAATTTGCCAGATGAACTAATTTACACAAAACAAATAAATGATAATGTCGTTCATCAAATTTCGTCTGTGTTTGTTTACAATATCACGTCAGCTGATATTTGGGTTTGACGAGATGATCTGGAAAAGTCACCTCTGATTAATGTTCAGTTATAAAATATGCAAACGAAATTATTTGCAGCGATTTTAAATGGTACCTCTTCTTTTATCGTAAATTCAACTCATTAATAATAAAAACTTAAAATAAATATAGTGAGGTACACTCGGGCTTGAACAGGGGATCATTCGATCTTAGGTCGAATCCTCTATCACAAACCTATATCTCCAGATTATAATAAATCTGTTCTTTTTTAAGAAGAAATGATTTGCTGAGATTTTATTATCTCCCTTGCCGGTCTAACGTAAAATATTTTCCTGTAAAAATTCTTAATCTATAAGAGAGAAAAGCTATTTTTAAAGTCGGTGTTTTCGATTTTCGATACGTATCAGATGAATTTCTGTATAAAACATATCTAAGAACACTGCCAGACATATAAATTAGCTTCGTGTAAAATTTGCTAGGCTCGGTCGTTTCGGAACCTATGAGGAAGGAACTCGCACACACAAAGTGACTTATATATATATATATATATATATATATATATATATATATATATATATATATATATATATATATATATATATTAGATTTTTAAAATGATGAAAAAGAAATGAACCATATTCGTATGTTATAAAATAAACAAGTCGATTAAAACAATCACGAAATGTCTTCAGATTAGAATCGCCCAGCATGTACCTCGTTTCATCCGTGATCATCAGCCTATTTCCAGGGGTTTCGAATTAGTAGAATCGGCTATTGGACAACACTTAGTAGATAAAAGGACTCTCTCCGAAGTGTTTTTCTGTTTTGCACAGAGGACGCACTAAGTTCCACCTGTCTGTCCTCGAGAGCTTGCCATCAGTTTTAGCCCCCCCCCTACTTTGTGGAAGCAGAGAACCCTTCGGTTAGAATTGAAACTATTTGGGGATGGGAACATTCCATTTAATTTTTTTTTTTCGTTTCTATTCCTTTCGCATACTAGTATTAGTATTTCTACAAAACAAAAGTTTCCTTTCCTTCTTTCAGACACGTATCCTTGTAAAGTTTGTCTGACGAAAAGCGCTTAGGGTTTTATTACATTTCGTGAATCTTTTTAATCGACTTATTTATTATATAACCTCCGAATATGATTCATTTTTGTTTTTCATCATATATATATATATATATATATATATATATATATATATATATATATATATATATTACATTGGCTTGTGTATCGTCTAGTGGTGTTATTGATATCGAATGAATGCGTATATAGAATATAGAAATGTTCATTGTGGGTGCGGCCGCTTCTTCTCAAATACACGTATTTAACAAACGCGACACACAAACTATTATAGCCAATTTTTATGAAATTTCACACGAAGATACCTTATGTGCCTAACAGTTGTCTAAGATAGTTTTTGTATCGGAATGTATTTGATAAGTATCGATAATCAAAATGATCCGATGAAAGAAGGAACAGGCGATTTTGACCAAAATTAACGTTACACAGCCTAACATCATCACAAGTGCATTTGAGAATTTTTATTACCACACAAGCCGAAAGGCCCGCCATATAAAATCAACAGTAGGTTCTTTGATATGACAGAGGCGCGCCTAAAATGAATGTGTTTAAAACACAATTTCACAATGATACTTGACTTTTATTTTAAACTTAAATTCAAGCCATTATCACCGCACAAACAGTAAGGCCAGGCATATAAAATCAACAGTAGTTCTTTAATATGACAGGGGCGCGTTCAAAATGAATGATTTATTTAGAGCACAATTGAATACTCTACTTTTGCATTAATTCAAGCTATTATAAATAAAAAAAATAACTTTATAAAAGCAACAATACGTTCTCTACAGTGCAATGTAAACTACAATGTATTGTGGACTGTCACTACGGGAAGATATGTGAAGCCTCCTGCTGGCGCACCGTGGTGGGTCTCTAACTAGGGTAGGCAATCAATCGATTTGATTGAAAAATGGTCGATTTTACCGATGTCGATGACAATAAAATATGAGGGTCGAACATTTGTTGATCATCAATCAATCTCAGGCAACGTCGAATCTCCCTGCTAGTTGGTTTATTTATAGGTGTATATTGGAGATAATAATCTATTATATTTGAGGAAATGTCCCTGTGTTTCTCTGACACGGCAAGTGTTAACGAGTAAGGTTAGAGGTCACCTATCTAAATCTCGGGTGGCAAATTTCCCCCACTGTGAGCTTCAATATTGACGATTATTCAAAGTCAGTCCAGCACATCCGACCTCGTTTCGTTCCTCACGTGTGATTCACTCAGGAATGTTTTTGACTTTTCTCCCGCACACAACAGATCGCATCACCAACCTCCATCAACACCGCCTACACATCTAGGAGTTTTCATAAAAAAAAAAATAATAAAACGGAGAGGAGGTGCTCTGAAAATAATTTGATCTCTACCCTTGGCTGATTGCAAAGTTCTGGTCGACATTTACAAGGAAATAATTCTCAATTAGTAACATGATCGATAGGAAATAGTGACTATTCAGAGCGCGATAAGGGATAATCAAGACCGGAAGGGGCATATTTATCCCTCGAGTGCTCGTTAGATGTACAGCTTTTTTCTTTTTCTTTGTTTTTTTGTTTGTTTGTTTGTTTGTTTGTTTTGTTTTGTTTTTTTTGGTCCCCCGACAAAAAGAGGATGGACCTGTAAATTCACCATATCCGTTCGTCTGTCCGCACTTTTCTCATTAACTACGCCTTTGAATTTTTTGAAATTTTGCACAAACATTAAACATGATATGAGTAAAAAAAAAAAAAGTAAGGGGTGTCTTTTGGATTAAAAAAACTTGATGCCTTGGATTTTATAAAAATTTCTGAAAAGTTGTAACTAACTGATTTCTGTATAATTTTGTTTGTCTATACTTCGCGATAACTCTTGGGTATGCCTGAGGGGCACTTTTAGGGTGATAAAACACTCAATTTTTGGGACTATTTTACCATATTTGTCCAAAATTTTCTGTGTATGTTTATTTATCAGTTTTGCATGGTGCTGAACTCAAAATGAAATATGTTAAGGCTTTGGGGACTAAATGGGGGGGGGAGCAAATGCTGAACTAATCATTTTTATGCCTCGTTCACTGTGCACTCACCAGGGACCATGTGTGCTTCACTAGTTTTTCTAAAACCAATTTGGCATAGAGCTAGAATGTGATAAAACATGTTCAAATATGACATCCTTATCTACATCGTAAGACAGAGGACAAATGCTTGTCAAAATTTCACAAAATTAAGTTTAGCTTTTTTTTATTTTTAACTTTTTTCTCTTTAACCTGTTTTTCCACCATTGTTCCTGAAACGGAACATAATTTTTGAAGGAGTGCCCTAATACGTTTCTGAATTTTCTTTTAATGAGTATTGGTTATTCGTATTTATTCATCGAACTACTATTCTCGTTTTGTCATTTTCACAACGTTTCGGTTGATGTAACTTCCGACCTCCAGTATCTTATCGAACTAGGGAATTTTTCTGTCGAATTCGGGAAGTTGGACAGAATTTCGAACGGAACCCTTTATTTCACAATTCACAATAGTATTTTTCGGTCGCCCACACTGAGAATTGAACCTTCAGGAAACTATCACTTTCACAATAGATTTTTTCCAAGTACTCTAATTACTGCGCCATGGGTTCTTGCAGACAGTTCTAGTACAGATTTTGGGAGCCTTAAACATATTTTTTTATTTCTAGTCGTAAATATCGCAATTTTATTTCTAATTATTATTACTACATATTTCTACACACACACACACACATATATATATATATATATATATTGTGCATTGTTAATATTATTTATTTATAATTAACGGTTCCCATATCGTGTTAAATTCTGTACTATGTCTACTTAGTAATTGAGTATTGCACAGCATATATGCTGCTTCTTTGAGTCTTCAAGATACACCTGAAAAAGGTCGGAGGTTACATCGACCGAAATATTGTGAAAATGACACACAAGATGAGAACAGTAGTCTAATGAATTCAAATAATACCAATACAAGGCCACTATGGAGTATTGTTGTCACATTTGGGTTGGTGTATCCGCTATTGGTCTCTCGCTCCTGGACAGGGTTCAAAAGAGAGTCGCCAACCTGGTAGGTCCTGAACTGTCATCTAGGCTTCAGCCTCTGTCCCATCGACGAAATGTTGTATCCCTCTGCCTATTTTACAAGTATTTTAATGGTGGATGCTCTGACGAACTACAAGCCCTTGTACCCCCTTGACGTAAATATCCCCGCCAAATCTGATAAACAACAAAATCCCACCCCTACACATTAGAGATTCCTAGATGTGAGAAAGCTTTCTACTCTAATAGTTTCTTCCCCAGAACTGCTATACTCTGGAATTCTCTTCGGGGTTCCTGCTTCCCCAACTGCACTGACATGCAGAAGTTCAAGTGTAATGTTAACAGATATCTTGCTGCTCAACTCCCTACATAGTATCCCTGCAACTGATGTTCCTGATAGAAGCCCGCTACATCAAAGTGGAACTGTCTTGTTTGGGGTTAAAAAAAAATAGTGTCTTAATTTTATTTCAAATTCGATTTTAATTACATATTTGCACTAAACTAACGCTATTTTTCCAAAGTTAATGTATATTACTTTCATATAAACCATTTATCCGTTTTTAGTTTACTAGTGGCTTGGTGGGTTTTGTTTTGAGGGTGGAGAAGGGAAGTTAGCCTCCCTTTACCATACTAGAAAAAGGGTAGAGTGAATAGAAGCCAAACAAAACGTTATTTTCAGAACGAAGTATTATTTCTTCCTCGCTACTACAAAAGTTTAATTTACTTTCGTTGAACGACATATCAACTTCTTTTACATTAAATTTATATACGAAACAAGCATTGTACAATATCGTCGTTCAAAAAAAGGAATTAAAATATCAATAATGGTAAACCGTATAAGCATATTGGTGAAATTGGCGAAATTATTGCGATTGACTTGTAACTTTTTTGATCGAAGAAGATTTTTGGTTTTACAAAAATATTTTTTATATTTTTTTTAGTCGGTCTGACTGTCCGTTCCACTTTTTCTCGGAAACTGCATGGACGATCTAGATAATATTTCGTATACGCTTTATAAGGTGTAGTGAACTAGGTATTATGGTATCCGTTTAATAAAGTTAGAGATCAATATGGATCGATATTTAATGGAAAATGAGTTCAAATCTTACTATATTCAATCATAAAGTACTCATTTCAAGTCAAAGGGCTGTAACTTTTGCTCCATTTTAATGTCCTAGTTGACCCAATTAGTCTAAACTATAAAATTCCTTCTAGAAAGTATATAAAAGAAAATATTGCGCATGATTTGCGTATGTGAAAGTTGGAAATTAACACTGTTGCTTATTTATCTGGTTCCAGAAGTTCTACATTTTCGTTTTATCACTGTGAATTATTTAGGAAATAAAACATATCACGCTATGTGTCCGTTTTTTTTTTTTACTATTATTATTATTTACTCCTGGCTTGGCGAGTTTTGTTTTAAAAGTGGAGAAGGGAAGCTAAACTCCCTTTACCATACTAGAAAAAGTGATCATCATCATTAGTAATGGTTGGGCTGCTGCTACAGCAAACTTCTCTTTTTTTTTAAGTGTGACATCTCATTGGATGAATGAAAACTTTGAACAAAAGTGCAGTTTTAAGAATAACTCCATTTAAAGTATCACACACTACAGTCAACATTAGTTAAGCTATACAAAAACACAAAAGAACTTTATATTTCTTGTAAAACTCGCGTTATCCTAAGAGATAATGCAGCTAATATGGTAGCAACTATACAAACCAATTATGCAGTTTTACCTTGTTGCTCTCCCGATTTATCGGAGCGGGACCTATGTTTTCAGTGGCGTCCATCCATGCTTCCGTTAGTCTGGACGATTGCCAGATAACCGTCCATTAGTTTTTCCTGAAATTTTGCCATAAATTTTATTTCATTAAACAGATGTGCACAGTAAAAAAAAAAAAAATTGCGAAAATTCCTGTTGCGTCTCCAGGTCAAAAATGCCCAAAAATGGCAAAAAATTACATTTTTTTTTACCCATAGTATTTGATTAATCCATTAGATATTCCTGAAACTTGACCAAAATGTGGAGGACAAAAAAAAAGTAAACTTGCCCAACCATAGATTTATTTAGGATATCAAAACAAGATGGAACAGCCGATATTATATGCTATCTATAATGTTTGAACAAGAGAATGGTCGTATTATTTGGATTATTCGGACGATTGGTGTTATCTTTGGTGTTATTTTCGCAACGTTTCGGCTAGTGTAAGCTCCAACAAGTGTATCTCGTCGATCTATGGGCGTTTACAGAATAGCTCAACCTTATTCCACCAACTTTAAATATGTTTATCAGATTTATTGTCCATTGCCTGTTGACTTACGTCATAATCCAAATACTAACACGAAATCGCATTTCCAAAATTTATAAACAAACTACAATTGATAATTTATATTTGTACTATTGTCACCCTGAGCGTTATTTGCAGAATGTTTCTGTCGATGTAAACCTCCGACCTTCTTCAGGTGCATCTTTCTGTCAAACTCTCGAATTTGCACGAAATATTTAAAGGAACCCTTTATTTAATCCACGTGCAAATTCCTGAATTCGACAAGATGGACCTAAAATAGGTTGGAGGTTTACATCGACCGAAACGTTGTGAAAATAACATCCAAGTATTCTGAATAATCCAAATAATTACCAATCCGCATCTCAAAAATTCAGAAACATTTTTTTAAAAATAAGAACATTCTTTTTATTTTATTTTATTTCATATTGTAGTACACATGAAACTTCCCATTCTCTGGAATCCATCCAATGGAATAATTTAGAAAAAAAAATATTAAAAATTTCGAAACAATTCAGTGGATGTACAAATGTACTACCTAGAAGAGAAGCGACTGTCTCTTTTATTATACAGCAAATTAAAGTTGATAATTGTTTAAAGGGTTCGAGAAAAGGAACCGTTTTGTAGGCTAGATTCAACTCCTTCAGCATGGAAAACTTCTTTGAATGTTAGATTTAAGAATGTTATTCTAACAACATACTTCGATCTTAAAGACTGGTTTCCTTGAAAATAACTACAATATATATATACGTGAGTGCCATCAGCTATAACTGAAACCAAAACTCCTGAAGAATTCTTGGTAAAATTATTCATTACAAGAAATGGAAGTTCATAACAATTAAAAGACAGTCATCCAGAAGAAAAAAGATGTAAGCGTGACACACAAAATAACACACACACCATCGTCATAATATATAGACTAGAAATGTGAACATATTAAAAACCAGTTTAGTTCGTAAAAAGATGTTTGAAGTAGAACACACATACACACACACATACGCACACACATACACATACACATACACACACACTTACACACGCACACATACACACATACACACACACATACACGCACACATACACATATAATATAGAAGACTTTTTAGCCCGAATTATTTAAATTCTTCGGACTATTGTTCTCATATTGAGTGTCATTTTCACAACGTTTCGGTGGATGTAACCTCCGAACATCTACAGGTATATCTTGTCAAATTCGAGAATTTTGACAGAATTTCGAACTGAACCCTTCATTTGCTTTATAAGGGTAGCATGCTCTCATTCCATCAGCCATGACTAGATAAGATAAATCCTAAGTAATTCGCAACTATAGTTTTCGGTCGCCCACACTGAGAATTGAGCCTTCAAAAGGATATCACCTTTACAATTGTTTTTCTAAGTACTCTAACCACTGAGGCACAGGACCGAAACACAAAAATGAAACTCAAGATACAGTAGTCCAAAGAATCCAAAAACTTAAAATGACCAATTCTCCTCTCAAAAGTTCGGAAACTTTTTAGCCTGTTAAAAAATTACATCGCGTTGATTTGGAATGGGTGCTTTATGCTAGATTGATGGATGAGTATGGTTGAATTTTTGCTTAGTTTTTGTATTAAATATTAATCCTTATTTACCCCTAACTGTGCATCGATCAGATACCATAATACTTAGTTTGTTACACCTTTCAATCCAGTAGTTTCCGAGAAAACTTCTAGAGTGAATGTGGTATTGTGGTGACTGGTCTCTATTATTCCCTAACTATGCACCGAACGGATACCATATGACTTAGTTCATTGCATCTCATCATAACAAAAGTCTATACAAGACTTTAGCCAAATCGACTCAGTTTCCGAAAGTGAAATAGACAAACGAAGAGAAATATAATGTTCAAAAATATAAAGTGATTTTTTTTACCGGTTAAAAACCAAATCGAATGGGTCCGAATATATATATATATATATATATATATATATATATATATATATACCGAGAGAAATAGATTAGTTCTAGAAACGTAACAAAAGATAAGTTTCGTCTAGTAGAGAACTAATCAATTTGACAGAAGTGAGGATCCAGGCGTTGATGGATATATATATATATATATATATATATATATATCGAGAAAGAGATAGGGAATTGGGGATTCGGTGTGCAGATGATTAGATTTGTTTGTGTTGAAACTCGACTGAACAAATGGAAATAAATAACTACAACACAAAAGTAAAATAGAACAGATATATTGAGAGCAAGAAAGTATATACAATATGTACATAGAGTCCATTGGTATAATCATGGGGAGACCCTCCCTGGAGAGGGTGTCCTCTGGGTAGTTGTCGGCTCTCGATCTCGTTAGGTCTCTCTGGATGTCTCTCCCGTCTTTATGGTACCAACCATATTTATATGGTTGACACTCCACGTATGCTAATTAGGTGGATCCTACCACAACAGTTTACGATCTTTTAAGTCTATAAACTGTTGATATTTTCACATTTAAAACTAATACTTCTTTTAATTTAAAATAAATCGTGATCCATAGAGATAGACAGCAACATTATTAGCTTTGGAGTTCTGTTTGTTGCATTTGACTAAATTAAATACAACGAAAGCAATAAAGCAGACCTTCACTGGAAACACACAGAGTACTAGAATTCAGGGAAAATTCATTGAAGCTCAAATTCAAGAGCAAAGCAACGACCGTTGTCATCAATAAGTCAATGATAAACGGCTGTTGTGAAAACGCAAAGTAATCTGAAATGGCTATCTAAAGAAGCTGCGAATATTGGAAATCTGGGCAGGTACGTTTTTACTTAGACTCCAGAGAACACCATATGTTGTTTCCAGAACCGAGCAAATTATAATCTCGGGAATAAAAAGGACACATCTACGATCGAAAGACCTTGGATCTTAACAGGATTAAATAAAATAAAAAATAAACGCTCACTGATAACGGCTTGTGTGAAAACTCTCAGTGAGTAAATATTACGATAATGGACTCTTGTGCAATATTCCATTATCGTCTGATAACGTCACGACTCGGTACTTACTGTAGCACGACGAATTCTTTTAGATGGGTTGATTGCAGGCCACGTGCGAGTTTCTTTTGTTTCGAATGGTCACAACGCTCGGCAAACAAAGCGGATAAGCTGCCAGTCTACTTTTTACTTTGAGCGGCACATTTCAAACATTATACGCCTGGCTGATTTCGATTTTCGCGAACAGATGTCGAAACGCACGGATCAGGTTGCCTTTTTACACGTCAATATGCAATGTTTGTTTATTTGTGTCGGCTAATGAGAGCACTGGCGCACATAAATGACTGGCACGTGAAAAGATTAATAACGTTTTGAAAATGAAAAAATAAAATTCACTTAATCATTTGATGTTTGCATTTATAAGATGCATTGTCTCTTATGCCTCAAGAGACAAAAGATCCAACTACTAAAATTCATAGCAAGCCATGTGTTGCGTAAAGTGCGGACATTTTTTAAATCTGGTGATGTAAAGTAGTCCAAAACCAATGAAAGCAACGATGTCATGCGTGGAGAGATAAGTGTTGCTTAAGAGTTATCTTCTCCTTCCTAGACTACTACCGAACTTACTGTCTACGTATAACACAGTAGCCCCTATTTTACATTGTGAGAGGTCCCGTGCGAAATTATCTAAGATTTCTCGACTCTTACTAGAAATCGCTCCAGACAAGGCATGAATTCACTAGATGTAATGCCCACCAATTAGAGCAAGCGTTCAAAATGTCTTCGCGACTTTGTGACAATATCCGCTCTGACGTTGTTAATTCCGCCGATAGCATCTATCCAAATTTAACGTCAAGGGTGTGAGTTCCATATTGATTTAATTTGAATAAAATAAAATAAGCATCAAGTGCGCTTAATTTAATCCAAAATATATTTGTGATAAATTTCAAATAAGTAAAATATTTGTTTATTTTCCTTATATTACGTTGTGTTTTGGCTTTCAAGCGCACTTGGTGCATATTTTATTTTATTCAAATTAAATCAACGTTTCTATACGGAACTCACACCCTTGATGTTATTCTCACGTTACCTACGCATAGTTCCAACATTTCAAAATACAACCGCTGAGGTACAACGCGCGGCTCTTTACAAACAGACTTTTATTTCTCCAACTTTACAACATGACAAGGAAGAAGAAAAAGAAAGAAAACACACTGAGGATGGAATATAGCTCCGAAACATATTTGTTATAAATTTCAAACGAGTAAAATATTTATTTCCTGATATTACGTTGTGATTTGGCTTTCAAGCGCACTTGATGCGTATTTTATTTTATCTATCCAAATTGTTTTCAAGCATTCCTTAACTAAATTACAAATTACTTTTTTATATTCAAATAAACCGATAACTCAAATATTAAAATGGATTCGAATTCCAAAAAGTGCATTCCTAACTAAATTCCAAATTTAACCTAAATTCTATGAGCGTGCTCTTCATAACCCCAGTTTTCAACACCGCAACAGCCACAAGAAGTTACCATTATTATTGGTACCTTCACCTTTCTTCAACTCTCCATAGCAAAGATAAGGATTAACATATCTAAAGTTTACGATTTCAACCATCATCAATGGATTAGAGGTGATTTCTTTAGCGTCCGATAAAAGCAAACATTTTGCAAATAGTTTGTATCAAATTCCTCCCTTTGCTGTCAGGGTCCTGGATATGACCTTAAACTATATCCAGTGGTGAGGCCCCAGCTTACGGGATTTGGGGAGTGTGGAGCCACCCTTTAATTACCATTGCTCCCAGGTCCACTCTGACCCGGGGTGGTAGTAACTGTTAGGGTCCCAACTATGGGTTAAATAGAAATCGACTTGAAAAAAAAAAAAACAAATATATTCTATTAAAAGATTTTTCTTCAAAATCTTTGAATTCGGCATTAAATAACCCGAAAAGGGTTGATATGCCGTAAAACAAAAACAACCAACCAACCTTTGCTATCAGAGCCGCTAACCTCGTAAATTTCCACCTTAATTTGAGAGTGATCTTTCTCTGTCTGAAATATTACCAAACTTATTAAAAACCTTGATGCCAGCAAAGCAACTGGTCTTGATAACATTCCAAGCAAGGTGCTTAATAAGTTGTAGAAGAATTTTCGTTATTTGAAAGCATTGTAATTGGAAAAGATAAAAATGATTCAGAGACCAACCAAAATGCAGATTTTTTTTTTTCTTTTTTAAATAAAGAAACGCCACGGTAAGTCCACTGTCCACGCAGGTGATTACTACACTGTCGTTACGTCCATAGTCTATCAGTTGTTATAATTGCTGCTGCCTCCTCCACGTAATCTAAATGTGAAACGCGCGAACGCACACACACACACACACACACACACACACACACACGTGTGTAAGACGGCTGTAGTAATGTAGAATACCGGGGTGTTGAGGTGACTTCTGGACAAAAATAGGTAAACGAAGGTCATGATGATTTTATAGATCTTCGTTACATCTATTTATGCTTTTAAAATCAATCACATATATAAATAATTAAATATGGACTTAATGTTTAATATAACAGGGATGGTAAATGCCTTGGAATTTGGAGAATAATGTCTCTTTCCCCCCCCCCAAAAAAAAAAGAAAAGAAACCAAAAGAATGCCGTAAGTACGGGACAGGAAACTGAATTAGATCAGCTAACAAGCAGAAAAAAATGTATATTTGGTTACCAGCAATGCAAACTACCTTTCCATTATATATATATATATATATATATATATATATATATATATATATATATATATATATATATATATATATACTACCCCATATTACTACCCCAAATATGTTAGAATAGTAATAGGAATATAATGACCAAATTTTAGGTAAAATCTTGAACCCTAATTAGTTATGACGAAAAATGTGATGTATTCAATACGCGTGTGCATATATATATATATATATATATATATATATATATATATATATATATATATATATATATATATATAGTGGCACACAAAAGTATTGGATCTATTACATTTTTCTTCATAACTCTAATTAGAGTTTACGATTTTACCTAAAATGTGGTCAGTATATTGCTATTACTATTCTAACTAATGTTTGGGATAGTAATTAATTAAATAAAGTTCAAAAAGTTTATATTTAAGGAAAAATATAAATCAACAAACGCAAAACTATTGGATACATTGATTTAATATTTGGCTGCATAGCCTTTGTTGCGTTCAACAGCTTCCAATCGCTTTTTTTGCAAAGATTTGCAGATATTTTGTCCCATTCTTCTTTGCAGAACTTTTCTAGTTGAATATTTTGTAGATTCTCTTGTGAACATTGGTCTTCAATATTTTCCACAACTGAGTTGAGGTCTGGAGACTGACTGGGACAAATAAGAATGTCAATTTCGTTATTTTTAAGCCATTCTTTGGTCAGTTTAGCAATATATTTGGGATGATTGTCGTCCTGAAACACAGAAATTGCTATTATGTCCCGACAAACCAGCAGATTTCTGGGGATTTTTCTCCAGAATATTCCTGTATATGCGCCCATTTATTCTACCATTGATGATTTTTAATTCACCAGTACCGTTGGATGAAAAACACCCCCATACCACAATCAAACCACCGCCAAACTTCACTGTAGGAATAGTATTCTTTTTGTTGTAGACCGTGCCATTTTTCCGCCATACCTGTGTTGCTCTGTTTCTTCCAAAGATTTTGATTTTCGTTTTGTTTGGGCGGATTACCTTGTTCTAAAATTCTTGTGGTTTCTCTCCATATGTTTTAACATTATTCAAACGTGATCTGACATGTTGACGCTTCAACAATGGAACTGTTCTTGGAGATCTTGAAACAAAACCTGTACGATTTAGAGCTCTACTGATTGTATCCTTGCTCAGATCAATCTCAGCTTCTCTGAAGTCGGTTTGAATTTCACCACGAGTAACAAAAGGGTTTCTTCGTACCTTTCTGCTTATCCATCTTGATTTTTTTTTTCGTTTAATTTCCATTGTCGACCACATTTTGGAAGATTTACAACAGCTTCACAAGGGTTTTTAAACTTTATAATAATGTTTCCATGTGTCCTAAGTTGTAATTAAGATCCGTTAATATTATTCGATACCTCTTTACTTCTTTGTGCTTATCAATGATTTTTTGGTGAATACCTATTGACAACTCTTTAGTTTTATGCGTTTTTATAAATGAACTGGTTTGATTTGAAGCAGGCGAACACAAACCGGAAGAATTTTATAAAAAATGTTTCAATATAAAGCTCTCTGATTGGTCAGTGATAACACGCAAAGCAAAAGTCATCTAAAATAATTTTAGGAAAGAATTTTTTTTAAGTGTATCCAATACTTTTGCATTTGTTAATTTATATTTTTTCTTAAATATAAACTTTCCAAACTTTGATTTTGCAATTACTACCTCAAATATGTTAGAATAGTAATAGGAATATAATGACCAAATTTTAGGTAAAATCTTGAACCCTAATTAGTTATGACGAAAAATGTGATGTAACCCATACGTGTGTGTGTGTGTGTGTGTGTGTGTGTGTGTGTGTGTGTGTGTGTGTGTGATATGTATATGATATTAATTATTATTTATGGGCAGTGATCCGAGACTGTATCTAGGCTTTTGAAATAGTCAATTTTATTGGAATTGAATTTATTTATGAGCCTTTCTTTGATGTTCGATGCATATAAATTAAGGTTCCCTTTTGGCCGTAATGGGGAACTTTATACGCTTTTGCCTGGCTACAAAAGTTAACGGTATAAACAAATAAAACATTTGCAAAGAAGAAAGCGCATTATTATTGCTGACTTTGCATCAATATTTTATCAGAAATTCTCGTTCTAGCGTGACTTTGTGACGAGGGCCGTTGACCTCCTTTTATTGGAAACAAAAAAAGAAACCGGCCTCGAGCAGCTGTCTTCTATGGCAGCCATTTTGTTTTTAGAAACGGGAATTGGTTTGTTTATATATAAAAAAAAAAGTGGGAGATCTGACATAGGTGCCGTGATTATCGATGTAGGTAGGTGTTCCATGTACAAGTTCCGTTTGAACAATTGCATGACTTTCAATAATTTTTATTTAAGGAAGGTATGAACCTATTTATCTCCTTTCCTCCAAGTGAAATAGTGTCAACTAAACCGTGACTTTGGTAGTAATACTAGTCTATGAAAAATTATACTCCGAAATAACAACAGCTCGACTACCACATTGCTCATTTACGACAAATATACCTAAATATCTATATTAATAGATACAGATTGATTCATCTGACGGGAGTGAAATCAGGCTTATATATATTGGTGTTGGGACGATTAATCAGGAATCGGAAATGTCGGATTTTGGGGGGTATCGGAATTGGAAAAAAATTGGGCCTCATTTCCGATTCCGAAAACGATTCTTTTAACTTTTTTCTTGACAATAAAATATGAAATAAACACGATGTATGTATTTATTAGGAGAGTGTCTATTTACAACATAAGACTGAGGGCAACAGAAGCAGGAATCCAATTCTCGGATTTAACAATGACTTTCTGAGTCGAATTTTATTTATTTATTCTTAAATTTTATTAAAGAAAGAAAATATTATTGAGTTCACTTACGTTTAATCCCTTAGCGAACCTTCTGAAATGTTCAAATTTATTTTCGCACTTACTTTCTAAACGTCTATATGATGTTTCTCAGAATTTACAGTTGATTTATTACTATTTAGTTGCCTCTCCACGAGGGCAAAGTTAGACATGAGGTTGGATTTTAATGTGGGGAAAATCCAGCTCCTCAAAAAGGGAACTCTGAATAGGAACAAAAGTAAAAATTGTCTCGGTCATGAGGAATTTCTCCTCCACTGATTGTGGACAAAAAAGGTGAAGTGTAGTATCCGAACAGATACTTCACTTTGCTCTTAGCCAAAAGGCCAAGATCACTCCTGGCGAGTTGCTTTTTTTGTTGACGCTGACCTGACAATGTCGTTGTCTGCTCATCTCTGAAATACTTAATGTTTTATTGTATTTTTATTTTCCAGTTTTGTTACAAGAAAAACATTGGATAAAATACATTCAGAAGTCTGTCAGATTGAAATAAAAGGAAATTCTATCTACATTTAAAAGTAATCCCTTCCAATAAGACTTTACTTTTTAGGTGATTATGTGAAAAACAGTTATTTTAGAATTGAGCTAAACTAAACACCACGTTTTTATATATAATAACGCCTTACACCATGACTTTAATGTATTTTAGCCTGGATAGTCATTACGGGGATGAAACACGACGAATTCTTTGTAGCCTAGTTATTATTATTGGACCATAGTTATTTTTATAATTTACCACTTAGCTCTACTCGGATATTGAGGACTACGGAAGTTAAAACTAAAAATCAGTGCATAAAATATATCTATAACATTTTATGTAGATACGTAAAATAATATAGTTTTGAATAATAATGATAATAATCAGTAGTAGTGCCAGCATCAACTGGTACCACACTAAATAGTGGTGAAGGGTCAATGAGGATGGAAACACCGAGGAGAAAAATCAATAGTAAACAGCTATTGCGATAATGCAAATTCATTTGCAAAGGTTATCGAAAGAAGTGAAGAGTACAGGAAATCTGAGAAGACTTGTTGTCACCCAGACTCCAGAGAACATCATAGGTTGAGAGAAATTTTTGATGGCCTGTGTGAAAATTCCTAGTCTGTATAATAATAGTTGGGAATTAATATAAAAATAAGAATAAAAAAAAATTAAATTGACGTTTTGTATATTTGAGTATGGATTAATATTTGAAGAAAAAAAAACATTTAAACAGAAAATATCTAAAGAAAAAAAAACGGATATTTTATAAATATGATACAAGAATGAAATGGGTACAAATTTATAAAACCTGTATTGGAAAATAATATAAACTACACGAGGAATATTTGTTTTGGTTTCAAATTATAAATCGGAAACAATAAATTTAAAAATATAATATAAAAATTTTGTTTTGAAGATGTTTTTTTTTTGTGAACATGTGATAATACAATTATCATCTATGTAAATAAAAACAGATGTATGTATGCGTGTCTGTGTGAAAATATTTAACCGATAAACTGTTAAACAACTAGTCAAATAACACTGAAATTAACAGGAAATAGTATTCATACACCAAGGATGGCTTAGAACGAGTCAAATCTTTGGGTGGATGAATAACGCGTACAGAAATATGTCGGCAAGTTGAAATACAAAATGTTCATTTCAACTTGCTGAAATATTTGTAATATTTTCGCAGATGCAGAAATAAATTCATTTATAGCGTAAAGTGATTTAAGCTTAACTCTTTTATCTATTTGTCAATAGCTAAAACAGTAGTGAACGCGACTGGGGTGCTAAATGTTTTGATTTCGATTCTAGCTGATAGTAGAGAAGTCATTTTTTTTATTTAATCTTTTGAAATCAGTACTAGTACAATATGATAATCAATGGTGAATTAGTATTGTAATAATAAATACGAAATCTGCATAAGTTAAAATATATAGCCAGTAGAGTTTATTTTCCTAGAAGTACATCCAATGAAACAACATGTGTCTACCAAAATAGTGCTCAATGAGTGAACAGAGCAGGTATATTAATTTTATTTATACAAACATTAATGGCTACATATGTGCATACATGTTTCTGTAATCACCCACGTTGGGGGATTACGTCTTCAGGCCAAGAATTACTTTCGACGGTAATTCTTGGCCTGAAGACGTAATCCCCCAACGTGGGTGATTACAGAAACATGTATGCACATATGTAGCCATTAATGTTTATATAAATAAAATTAATAAGTTAAAATATATTTAAGCGTATTTTACGACCGGGCAAGACCGGGAGCCCCCACTAGTTATCAAATAAAAATACACAGAATGCGTTATGATATCAATGCATTAAAAATTATTGAATAAAAATGCACCGAATACTTTGATATCAATGCATTAACAAATTATTAAATAAAAGAATAAACTTCTCCAACAACTAAAATAAGAAAATCTGCTCCAAGCACACACGTGTTTAAACAGTAACCTATTAATACGACACCTTAACAAAATGTATTGGAAAATAATATAAACTACATTTAAAATATTTTGATTATGAATTGAGAATCATAAGTTTAAAAAAACGCAGTAAACATTGCCGTAAGTGATAATTGAATATATATTAAGTAACTTAGTTTTATTTGCTTTTTTTTTTCATTATAATAAATATAGATGATATACTAAGATAAAATAGTCAAAATAAAAATTAGTACATTAATGAAGTTACTATAGAAACATACACTTCCAAGTACGCATGCTCCGACGCACACGCAATAGTTGCGTTAATTAGAAGACAAAATAATGTTTTTTTTTTGTTGTTTTTTTTTTACATAGGCATCACCACATTATCAAGGCCAAGAGGCCACTCAAGGATAAGGGTTAAAGAGTGTACAGTAGAAATTGGACAATATAGTAATCATTAGTAATGAAAATTTGGTAAATTTGATAACTTATATGGAACGGCTCATCAAGAACTTATTTACGTTAGACTTGAAGACAACCATATTGTAGTCAGCCGGAAAGCAGGAAAACGGAAGACAATTCCACAGGCGTGCAGTTCTAAGAAAGAAGCTTTGTTCATGGAATCTACGTTTAGATTTAGGTACAGATAAAGAGTGGGGGGAATTATTGATAGCGTTTACAGCTAGACGAGTGTTTCTTGTGAAAGTTTGGCGAGGGGGGACCATAGATTGAAGCTCAGTCGAACACTTTCCATGAAAATAACGATACATCAGAGACAAACTCGCAACATCTCTTCTGTGAGATAGAGGTTGCAAGGAAGAGAAAAGGACATCTCCTACGAGGCTACGAAGTCTATTTTGAACTCTATCAAGGCAGGCCAAGTCCTTTCTAGCAGCTCCTGCCCAGATGTGGCAACAGTATTCCATCCTTGGACGTACCTGGCTCTTATATAAATAGAGAATAGCATCAGCAGTGAGATATCTACCGGATCGATAGAAAGATCCCACCCTTTTTCCAGCGGCCTTGGCAACAGATTTGATGTATGTGTTCCATTTAAGATCAGGATTGATTGTATCTATATAATTACAAAACTCTACAGACCGCACGAGCATTCTTCCTTGCTTGCTTGTATCCTGTCTTCGATCTGGCGATTCCATCTTTTAAAAAAGGGATGACAAGTGAAAATATATTTATTTATTCTTTTATTATATAGGCGTTGCTCAGACGCTAAAGAATGAACGTGGAGAGTTGTATGTTTTGGTTTCGATTCTAGCTGATGGCACCCAAGTCATATTTTTTTACTTTTGATTTCACTAGTATATATTAGGTTCAATATAATAATCGATAGAAAATTGTCTTTTATAATAAAAATAAATACGCAATCTTTATGAATTAAAATATCATATTTAAGCGTATTTTACGACCGGGCAACGCTGGGCGGTATTTATTTAGTATTTTTTTGTTGTCTACTTTTTGTGACTCTGTGAAAACAAGGACTTCTCTTTTTTCTTTTTTTTTTTTTTTTTTTTTTTTCTTTTTCAAGTCTTCACTTTCACTTTTCACAAAACTTAATCAAGCATTCCCTCGGGTAGACGAGTTATATATATTTGTCCGATTTCTTTCTTTTCCCTCATTGTTATTTCTTGACACATCAAAGAGATTATTAATCGATAATCACTGCAAATTGATGTAGAGTAAAATGACTTTGTCATTGTGATGGCAGTTGCAGGTCATGTTAACCACAAATCACCCGAAAGTGATGGGCGTGTCCTGTATGTCGTGACTCCAAGTTATAACCTGACACCGGATCGATCTTGGCTGCATGAGCAAGAGTCTAGAAAAGCAGAAAGCATTTGAACTATTATTTTCGAAAGAAAAAAGACAAAGATTTTCTTTCCTGTTTGTACATTAAATTTCCATTTCCGCTAATTAAATCTTTTTCCTCCCCTTCAACCAAAAAACATCTGACGGAAACAATTACAAAAGCTAAAAATTTCGTTGTATGGATAGGGTGTCCAGGATAGATTTTGGCACATGCATATGTAGACATATTATAGGCAGAGTTTGATGTGTGTGTATGATTATATATATATATATATATATATATATATATATATATATATATATATATATATATATAAAATGTAATCTATAATGTAAAGGGCAAAAATCTGTTTAAATGTATGGACGTTTGTATGTCTGTTTAAAACTTTCCATAGAGGCGACGGATTTGCACGAAATTAGTATCGTTTTGAAGCTCGACCCTTCAGACGACAAATATCGAAAGATTGGTTAAAGACATTTATTCCCTCACCCTCAAATGGACACTTTTTTACAGGGAGGGGTAGCAAAGTTGTTCCTTCATGACAATTTAGCCATACACGCATGCGCAAAAAACGTTTTTTCTTGAATTATTTTAAATATAAAAAAAACGACCTAACTTCGCTCAGGCGATCATAGACCAGTCATTATAGTGGCAGCGTCGTTATCTTACGATTGCTAGTTCGAGCCTAGATATCAGATATATACTTTCTTTTTTTCGATTTCTAAAGTTTTAATATTGAAACAGAGGTTGTTCATGCCATTTTTACGTTCGTTTTTTTATTATTTTTCCATCACGTCCGCTGTTTTATTTTTGTTTTTGTTTTTGCTTTTGCTTTTCCGATTTAAAAAAAGTTATAATATTTACACAGGATTATTACGTTCACTTATTCTTTATTTTCCATTTTGTTTTAATTTACCCTCCCCCACACACATAAGAACCTCACTATACCCGGGCAACGCCGGGTACCACCGCTATACCTATAACTTTGGATTTTTTTGTGTATTGATATTCATATTAACACCTTTTTTCTATTTAAAAAGAAGATACAGCTTTGTTATATATGGTTCGTGGAATTGCATTTATCTGCAAAAGATCTGGTTAATTTGCATATTCTGTTAAACATTTCTTTTAATTCTCTATTTTTTTCTTTTCAGTTTAGTAAATTATTTCGTGTAATTATATTCATGCATATATTCTATATGATTTATACTTGCGTAATATTTGCGTAAAAAGTTATAGTAAAAACAAATCTTTGTATATATATATATATATATATATATATATATATATATATATATATATATGTATATGTATGTATATATATGTATGTATATGTATGTATATATATGTATGTATATGTATGTATATGTATATGTATGTATATATATGTATGTATATGTATGTATATGTATATGTATGTATATATATGTATGTATGTATATATATGTATGTATATATATATATGTATGTATATATATATTCATTTTAAAAATTTGCCTACCAAACTTCTGTCACTTTTTTTATTTACAAACATGAAACTTAATATATAGGGTATTCGAATCTATGCGAAACTTTTTTGGGGGGTTTTAGCCGGGGAAAATTGGTATAAAAGTATGAAAATTAAAGTACTGAAATTTGCCAGGTGAGGGTCGAACGACGCCATTACGAATATGCATGCGTAACATTGTAGCTATTAGTTCATGTTTTAATTTTTAGCCTTGCAGCAAACATGTCTTCATATGTCAGCCATTAACGTCAAAGGAAAAAATAAATCATAAGCTAAACGTTTTCATTTCGATTCTCGGTGGTAGCGCACGAGTCCTTTTTTTATTTTTTAAATCATTACTATATATTGAATCCAATATATATGATAAAAACGAAATTGCATTGATCAAAATATCATATTTAAGCATAATAAAAAGTGGCCTCCTAGTATATATCCTCCCTATATATATATATATATATATATATATATATATATATATATATATATATATATATATAAAGAACTCATTTTTCCCCCATGATTTTTACCTTAATGGGATTAAAAATCAAGACATTTCATGCAAATGCGATATGCACAAACTGCAGCACAATATCTGAGGTGTGTTATAGGCATATTATCTCTCCACTTACTCGATAATCGTAGATTCCCATATTTTTTCTGCTGAGAATTCACTGCCACAATCAGTTAAAATCAATGGAAGTAGTAAAATCTTTTCTCTCTAATTCCTCCTTCCCCCGCCACCAATTACACCGTTTCTGTGATCGTTCACAAGGGACAGTTACGAAGAAACACCGGTTTGGGTTTTCTTTACTTTGTAGTTGCTTAAAAACAAAACTGGAATTAAATTTTAACGTTCCTTTTCATTGGGTGAACCGCACCATGGACTTAACCGAATCGAAGGATTATTTATGCCATCCCCCCCTGTTTCTTTTTTTGTTTTTCCGAACACGTTCATCATTTTTCCCCCTTATTTTTGCTTTTTGTTTTTCCGATTTCGTTTTTAAAGAAGTTTTACGTTTGTTCGCTGTTTTTTTCCCGACTTTTTTAATAAGTTTAACATCGTTTTTTTTTATATTTAAACAGGGTTATTACTTCGCTTATTCTTTACTTTACCCCCCCCCCTTAAACACACACCTTCAAACACCCGAGCAACGCCAGGTACCCCTGCTAGTATATAATATACTAGCAGGCCACTCAGCGTTGTTTGGTCGTAAAATACATTTAAATATGATATTTTAATTGATACAGATTTCGTATTTATTATTATAGCGAATACTCTATTAATTATTATATTGTACCTAATATATAATAGTAGTGACCCAGTCGTAAAATACGCTTAAATATGATATTTTAATTTATGCAGATTTCGTATTTATTATTATAGAGCCAATAATCTATTGATTATTATATTGTACCCAATGTATAGCTGTGATTTCAAGTTTTAAAATATATAACTTGGGTGCCATCAGCTAGAATCGAAACCAAATTATTGAGTGTTCCAGCCTTAGTCGTTATCGTCTGACCTAAATCCATACGTATATAGAAACTTTAAAATATAAAATTGTTTAATCCATAGATGTATGCTTGTGCATGCGTACAGAAGCACTTTAAATCGATTTAATCCTGCCAAGTTAATTTTTTCCGATTTTCACACCTTTAGCAGCTATTCTTACCGGCTAAAAACCAAATCAAATTTCTTCCGCCGGTCCGAATCCCCTGTGCATCAAGTTTCAAGACTGAAAGAATGATTCGTGATGTTTATGCATCACCAGTGTCGCAGAAATTATATATGACCTTCTCTTTTGATCTGGCTCTGTTCGAAATGGTCTCTACCAAACTATGCAAATATTTGGTTTACAGAATTAAAACTAGATATATCGAGAATTTGGACGAGTGGAACTAATTCGACTTGGTTTCTATCCGGTAAAAATAGTTGCTAGGGGGTCAAAATTGAAAAGAAGATGCAATTTGGCAGGAGTAAGTCGACTAAACGTGTTATTGCTACGCATGTGCAGATATATATTTATAGGCTTAACAACGTAAGTTTTTGTATGCGCATGGGCGTGGCTCAGATGGTAACGAATAAGTAAGGAATGTTAAATGTCTTGATTTTAGCTAATAGCACCCCAGTCATATTTTCATTTTTTTTTTTTACCTTTTGAATTCACTACTATGCATTGGGCACAATGTAATAATCAATACAGAATTGACTCTATAATTAATACGTATTTTTTATATGACAGGGCGCGTTCGAAACGAAGGTTTCTGTTTAGAACACAATTGAAGCATGATACTTGACTTTTGCATTTTAAACTTTAATTCAAGTCATTATTTACAGATAATTTTATAAAATCAACAGTACGTTCTCTACAGTGCAATGTAGACTACAATATATTGTGGATTGTCACTGCGGGGAAGCATGTGAAGCTTCCTCCAGGTATATCACGTCATCGTTTCTCATCCTTAGAAGAAGGTTAGGGATCTCTATTTTGCTATAGTTTTAGCTGCCATTTATTTCTATCTCGTCGCTGTGAGAACTCTGCCGATCTATATTCTTGGGGAATCAGAGAAAGACTTTTTTTCTAATCTGCTCTTCTGACTCCCCGAAATAAACTCTCCCTAATTCGTATCAATCTTCCTCCACAGTCGCGTTCCACGAATCGTTCTGTGACGTGACGATCCACATTATGTCAAGTCAATGACTGCTCTTCATGTTCGACCCGTGTCTCTGATTTTGTTATAATACTTTTTTTATAAACAAGCACCTGTCTGTGCTAGAACATTTAATCTAAAAACAACGAGCTTCAATTTCTAATTTTATTTATTGCACTGGCCACAACTGCCAGTTTGTTTACTACCGGCATATTATACGTCAAGAGATGCTGTTAGCCTCTGTCTGTGTATTATGTTCATAGTGGATGTCCAATCCCTGACCCCACCATCCCATTCGTAAAATATTTATAGCAATAATCCGTCTGGATACAACCATAGTAAAGAATTTTTCCCTCGTTCTCTCTCTCCAAGAAACTAAACGGAACTTCTATAAACAAAGTTTGTTTTTCCTAGAATATCCAATATGTGAAACTAGATACTACGAGTATGCTTCTCAATAGTCTGCAGCATAATCGTTTCCAAGACTAATATAAACAAATACTTGCCGAATGGCCCTGTTCAAAAATCAAGATTTCTTGAGCAATTGTGTGCCCATTTCACCAATTATTTCCAATCCTCCCATAACATCTAACTAGAAATCTCCCATCCTCCCGCAACATCTAACTAGAAATCTTATCCTTGAGTAGACATCCGGCCTTGATAAGCGGTGATCTATCAGTAAAAAGGTTAGGGGAAATGATTTTGACTACATTAGTTTTTAGCAGGAAGTGTTGTAATCCCTCCATATACACCGCCTTGTATTCCCAATAGATCACCCAGTCAAATACTGACCAAACTCAACATTGCTTAACTTCGATGATCTATCGAGGACTGGAATATCATCGTGATTATGCCATGTAGGTAACTGGTATTTATCTCTCTCCCAAAGCGGGAAGATTAGACACAAGGTCAGGAAAGTGAAGAGCATTCTGACCAAACAAAAATTGCCTGTATAGCCCTGTCGGCGTTCTTTGGTGATTAGCACTAAACTAACCCCTTCTCAAAAAGGGCGAGAAAGTAAAGCCTGGTAAAGTGAAGCTCCTGGTACTGCACATGACTATACCTCAGACAGGCAGAACAAGCCACCTTTAGTAATATCCTAGACTCTACAAGCCGGATTTGGATATGCCCTCATTCCGAAGGGTTGATTAACAGACTTAAACAGGTGGATATTACACGGGATTAGATGGATGAATATTAGACAAACTTAGCTCTAAACTTGGAAAAAGGAAGCCAGGCGAGTGCAGGACTGGCTATTTTAGTCTCTGAAAATCGAATATAAGAGAGTTCTTTATTTCTGTAATTAGAAAATTAACGCACCATAAACTTTTAAGTCTGCAGGCTGCCAGCATAATGACCGTTTTTGTAGCTTACATGCATATACAGAATCGATGGTCGAGACCAGTAATTGTATCATGTAGTTAATTAAAATAGAATAAAACGTTGATTAAATGAACAGATTTCAAGAGTCCAAGCTCCAACATTTTTTCTGACAGACGAGTAGATCAAAGTCTGGGAATATCTAACGAATACCGCCTACAAACCGGTTATCGCAACGAAGATAGAACTTGTAACGAAAACTAGAATTGAACAGCAGGCTTGTGGTAGATTAGACATAGAGATGAGATTCGAACGAATTCTAAAACTCCAACGGTTCTAATTGCTTACTCTCTTTCTTTTTCCAGTTCATAATATGAAGTTATTAAAACAAAAGTATTTCCAAACTCCTCCCCCTAAAAAGGTAACACATACATGCGAAAGTAAGAAGCCAGTGCGAAATTGGAAACTTCTATAAAGCGAGGAGACAAACAGCGAAAACTATTGAGTTCCTCGGAGCATATTCCATTATGCAATATTGCGGCGATCGGACAGGGATTGAAGAATTTTGATAAATAATTATGTGGCAGATTAGACATTGAGATGCGATTCGAACGAATGCTAAAACACGAATGTTTCTAATTGTTTACTCTCTTCGTGTCTCCAATTTGTTTCGATACGCTCTCTTCGTCACTCCCTAAAGCCACCAAGTTCTAACATAGTGTTAAAGAAAAGTATTTGACAATATTTCCAAACCTTAAAAAGTAACACTTATACGCGAATGTAGTAAGCTAGTGCGGACTTAGAAATTCCTTTAAGATCCCGTCGAGAAAATCCGTTTGGGAGATCCTTCAACAGTCGCCCGAACGAAAGGGCATCAAGAAAGGATCTCCCAAACTGCTTCACAGGTTAATCACTGAATAGACGAAATATACCTCCTCATATTAACCCCAAAGTAACATTGGTTGGTCAGCGAAACGAATCTTTTGCATAACTAGGCGCGGCTTGTTTCGTTATCCCGGATGTCTACCTATAATCATTTATTTGTGGCAGCCACTCTCCCTTTTCCACAGCAGACGCAACGCGCATGCTGGTGGCGCTCGACTAGCATAACCATCGTTCATCAGCAGCGACAGTGAACAATCACTTGTTTCTCTCAGCTCCATTTCACTATTGGAGCACCACGCCCGAATACTCGGGTCGTTTAAATTAGTAATGGCCTATTGTAAAGAGGGACCAAGTGTTTCAACAAGCGCATATATCATTTAACATTTCCTTCCGTTTTGTTTGCTCAGGGTGAGTCGGATGCTCCGAATCTTTAACAACAACAACAACGTGTTACTAAACCTTTAATATACTTAGCAAAGGGAGTACAACTTGTGGTGGTCGGGTGTGTTTGCATTGGCTTTTCAGACGGCGTTCACCACTAAGCGAAGAGAGGTTGGCGTATGAATGCAGCAAGTGTACAATGTAAATATCAAGCAGTGTTGCCGCACGGTTGTGGCACAGGTGTAACCTGCTGCGAGAAAATATGATACAAGTTGATATTAAACAAAACAAAAAACTATATATATTGGAAAACTGCTGTGCTGTTTTTTTCTTCCATTTTTCCTCTCGTATTCATGGTGCGAATTTATTTTTATTATTATTGATCGGCTCTGACGAAGCATTAGGTTGCTGAAACATAATTGCATCGATGTAAGCCGGTTTAAATGTTCATATAATAAATACGGTATTTGTTACAAGAAAAGAGCCCTTTTCTTGTAAGTAAGAAAAACATTAGATAAGTAAAACGGAGATTAGGATAGACCGAGATTCGAACCTTGTAAGCAAGGTTCAGAAATAGATTCAGAAAGGAATTTCGCATTGTTCAGTTTCACATAAAATAGTAAGATATGTTGTTGCAAAAGGAATTTTAATTGTTCAATTCTTTTTATGAAAACTGAATTAAAATAAGGTCAGTTAGAGAAGAACGAACAATAGCAAATTAAAAACATATTGAAAAATAAGTTAGGTCGAAAAATAGGTTAGTAAGAATTATTTGTCTGCAGAAATGATTTGGAAACATGTGCGAACCACGTATGTTCAGGCCACGTATGTCGATGACGGTTTTGGACACATGCATGATGACATGGCAGAAATGAATTCTCAATATAGGAGCTAGAGTTGAAGATGAGTTAGAGAGAGTTGGAGACGAAGATAGGAGACAGAGCTGACATGGTCAGAGAAGGGTCCCTTTGGAAACGAGGGAGAAAGTTTTAAATGTGTAGAAACAGCTTTGAATTCCTGGATGTCATCATCATTTCGACCGGTCAAATGGAATAAAAGAACATCTCATATTTTTGTAACTGCCGTCTTCGTGCCGTCTTTCTACAACAAAGGTAATGTGTAATCATCTTTAATGAACGTTGAATAACTCATCTTAAGTAATGTCTCTCCATCATATCTCTCGTCCCCTCCTCTTGTGTTATAAGAACTGATCACCACCCCCCTCTCAGTCGCTATGTTATAAGAGTCCACAGACTGTAAAATGTATAAATGTCTCTTCTCTATCTTCCCCTCATCATCTTAAAAAGACCCCAACTACACAACATACTTATACAGAATAGAGACCGCGATCACATCGGTATATTCTGGCCAGGTTATGTTAACCGCCAGAAGGTACCGAAACAATTAGCAAATATAATCGCAACAGTCGACAATTGGTAACCCGTATCTTCTGTTAAGAATAGCTTTTTAAATAATATTATTTCAGCGCATTTCATAAACTGCACAATTACCTGGGTTCCTTTGTCTTTTGTTTGTGTGTTTGTTTTTTTAATCATCATGCGGTAACTGTTTTCGATTATGTTTTTCTTTAATTTTTTTTATCTGTTTTAAACATTAGTCATCGTTTTCGATAGAAAAATAACGTAGTTTTTGTTCAAAACCTTCTTAAAGAGTGGTGAGCGTTTTTGCGAAAAAACAAACACGACATTTTTATTAAATATCTTCGAGCAGTTTACGTAACCTGCCCGAAATATGCCAACGATAACACTGCATAAGTATTATAGATATGTACATTTAGCCTGATGATTTGTTAAAGAAATGAAACCTGAAAGCTTCTGTGTAGTTTGCTTGGAATATACAAGGTGGAACGATAAATTTGTCGCCTTAATGAAAACAACACTACAGTTTTATTTTAAAACTTTTATTGAAAAATCAATTCAGATAACTTGATTATGTAGTAGAGCTGACATCTATTCAATGTAGCCGCCTTCAGCCTCAATCACCGCCTGGATACGGGTCTGGAACTGGAAGCATACCTTTTTCACAAGCGTCGACGCGAGCTCGGCGGATGGCGGCGATCAGGCTGGCTTTGGTGTTGTGGGAGGTCATGTTGGTGATGTTCTAAACGAAGTTGCCCGACGGATTCAGGTCAGGGGTGGAGGATACAAAGTCGTAGCACTGCTTCTGAAGCCAAGTCTGGGTCTATTTGGATTTGTGGGTCGGCGCCGAGTTCTGCTGTCACACCCAGGGTCTGCTAGTGGCCACCTGATTGCACCAGGAGATCACCACACTCTTCGGGACATCCAAGTACACTTCGGTGTTGACTTTCAAACTGACTTCGAAGATGTGAAGTGGCATGATGTGGCCATCACTGAAACAACGCAAAAGACGATCACTGTGGCCGAAAACTTTCGGCTGTGCCCTCAAGCGTTAAATCGTCCGGATTTGCATTTGGAGGGCTGGCTATGATCCCGGTGTCAACTTCGATCTCGCTCGTTGGACATTGTGTCACTTTCAGACCTGATAGAAGGCTCATATAGCTGTTGGGATTCGACCTTTGCGGTGTCTAGCAAACTACTTAGCCAATTTTTGGTCTAAATATTTGAAATTTATACATAACGGGTATTCAAACATGCGGCAGGCATTTTAATTAGTTTGGGGGCAAAAATTTGGCTGCCAAAAGTTCAAAGTTGAAAGAGCTGGCCATTGCAGATTCTACCAGATTCCTCCGTCAACACTTGAAAATAATAGATATAGGTAAATTGGACATAGGTAAAACTTTGTATTTTGATTTGAGATCAAAATAATAAATGTTAAGGGATCAAAATTGGGGTCAAAGTTAATAAAAAATTGACCTCTGCAGTCTCTACGAAATTACTCAGACACATTTTGGTCTAAACATTTGAAATCTATAAATATAAAAGCGAAAATGTATGTATGTATGTATCTATATATTAGGTTGCTGAAACATAATTGCATCAATGTAAGCCGGTTTAAATGTTCATATAATAAATACGGTACTTGTTACAAGAAAAGAACCCTTTTCTTGTAAGTAAGAAAAACATTAGATGAGTAAAAATGAGATTAGGATAGACCGAGATTCGAACCTTGTAAGCAAGGTTCAGAAATAGATTCAGAAAGGAATTTCGCATTGCTCAGTTTTACATAAAATTGTAAGATATGTTGTTGCAAAAGGAATTTTAATTGTTCAATTCTTTTTATGAAAACTGAATTAAAATAAGGTCAGTTAGAGAAGAACGAACAATAGCAAATTAAAAACATATTGAAAAATAAGTTAGGTCGAAAAATATGGTATTTATGTTCGGAATGGTATGTATGTTCGGAATGGTATGTATGTTCGGAATGGTATGTATGTTCGGAGAGTATGTATGTTCGGAATTGTATGTATGTTCGCTTTTTGTGTATGTCCGAAAAAGGTTTCTTTCCGAGAAGCGATCGGTCGACTCACTTCTTAAAACTTTTTATATCACGTCCAAATTATAATATCTACGAGTTAACAACGAGGGTCGCCTGTCTATTAATTTGCTCGACTTTGAAAAGATAAATATTCAACATTTTTCGCTCGTCACATGTGGATTAGGCTTTTTCGTATAATAAAAGCGGAACTAATTCTGAGGGTATTTTTCCGGTCGGTCGCGATCGCCAGAAATGTCCAAAAGCAACCAGCAATGTGGAGATTATATCAGATAACTGCTATTCAATTTGGACAATCCTCTTGTTATGGGGAGCTGCCCCCTCCCAACATCTTGGGGAAACAAAAAAAAGAATAAATAAAAAAGCGTTCCCGCAGTAAATAAAATACTACCCCGCAGTCAAATTTGATCTCATTAAAACGGGCACCTGCCAATTCTAAATACTTAAATAAATTCAAACGTGTTTCTGTTAGTATTTTGTGGTGGCCCAGTGGTTAACATCGCACGTTTTTTTTTTCACACTTTAATTTTCAACTTTGCCTCAAGGGTTCGGGTTCGATCCTTCATACTTACCTACCAAAACCTTTTTTATTTTTTAACACCCCCCCCCGACACAAACACCTGGGTGACCACACACACCTCCAAACACCCGGGCAACGCCTGGTACCCCCCGCTAGTCTTACATAAAGTGTATTCACACGTAGGGCAAGTTATGAACAGTACATAGGGCCCGAGCAAAGCCGGACTGAACTGCTAGTAAAAATAAATATCAGTTGCATAATATTTTTCGATACGCCATTCACTATTACTTGATTAAATGGCATTGAATTATCTCCCCTTGCTTTACAGGATTTCCGCTCTTATCAATGGCGGATCGGCAGTATACAATTTTTTTTTTAATTAAAATTCTTATCTACAATTTATTTATTTTTGTAGATACCTATTTTTGCCTGATACGTCATTATATCAAGGAGTTTTCATATTAGTTCATTTGGAACAACGCTTTTCACCAGGATAATGCGATTTTCATCTGTAGTCCACGCTATATAAGCACCCCTCGATTCTTTAAGTCAGTGTTTCCCAACCGTTTTAGTTTCGTGGAGACATTCCAATAATAGTGCTGTCCAAAGGACCCCTACATTAGAAAATATTTTATACTTTTTATTTCTTTCATAATGCAAGCAATGTTTTTTTTTAAGATATTGACACATTAAATCAGTCTGTACTCATCAAGAAAGTTACTTGGTTGCATACGTAGTTTTGCCCTTTGATTACCAAATCAGTTTTAACTTTACCAAATATATTCTCCAAATATATTATATTTTTGTAAAATAATGTGATCATCATTATTGCGTCATGAGGGAAGAGAGACGGAATCACTTATCGCATGCATAATCTGTCAAGTTAACCGAACAACAAACGTAACCCGAAAGTTTCCATCTACGCAATTCAACACAAATAATACACTTAATACGACCCAAAACAGTACCAAACACTTCTATCGACAACTCTGAACAAATCTGTCGACCGATTGCGAGCAAGTCCGTCGACCTGACTCTGCGCGATTGCGAGAAAGTCCGTCGACCGGACTTTGCGCGATTGCGAAAAAGTCCGTCGACCCGACCCAACCCAACCCGATCCCGAACAAGTCATTCGACCCGATCTGATCCCAAACAAGTCCGTCGACCTGACCTGACCCGATCCGATCCCAAACAAGTCCGTCGACCTGACCTGACCTGATCTGATCCCAAACAAGTCCGTCGACCTGACCTGACCCGATCCGATCCAACATAATCCCAAACTACCTCGGCACTTACTATATGAACGACTCTGTATGTCACGATCACCATAGCGTTTCACTCCATTTTGAGATCCATCGTCAGGCAGTGTCCGAGGCATCTCTCAGGTTTGCATCAGAGCATTTCTCTCTCAGGGGACAGTCTGTAAGGATGCGGGCGATAATCTGCACGTCGGTCACTGGGCGTCCTGTACAGAGTCACTGGGCGTCCTGTATACAGCCCACTTGTGCAGGTTATTCTAACAGCAAAATTGCTGACCGAAACCCGATTAAAAAGATTTTCCCAAATCTCAATACCCCTTATGTCAAATTTCGAGTCTGTAGACAGAAAATTAACAGTTATTTGGTATGGAAATGTACACACACAGACACACACAGACATTTTCACTTTTATAGATATATAGATATGTATTGTTTCGACATTAAATAAGTCAGTTTCATTTGACGTGAAACACAGAACAGAGTTTAAAAAGTTATCTGGCTTATTCAGAACTGACGTTTCCAATTACAAATGATACACGACTTCAAACGTGTGCAGTCACCAGCTGTTGATCTCATCTTTGCGTAAATCACTGTTGATCAGCGGATTTGGCCGTCTTTTTGGACTTGGGCGTGGAACGTAATAGTTATTGACTAGACGCTTTGCAATTGTTGGTGTATTTGAAACCAAAGTTCAAATACACCTCCAACGTTCGGATTATATTAAGTCCACAAGATCTGCATGCCATATCGATGAGTAGTGACACCTGGTCGGTTGAGACTTGCAGAATATCAGAAACGCATGACAAGGTTGGTGATGGTTTCAATCTAACAGATATTCTAATGACACATTTTGACTCGTGTATATATATATATAT
Organism: Euprymna scolopes; assembly: GCF_053919585.1. Classification (NCBI taxonomy): domain Eukaryota; kingdom Metazoa; phylum Mollusca; class Cephalopoda; order Sepiida; family Sepiolidae; genus Euprymna; species Euprymna scolopes. The sequence goes on from NC_136491.1 coordinate 118,925,501, forward strand.
ATATATATATATATATATATATATATATATATATATATATATATTAGCTGTACCCGGTCACACATTGCCGTGGCTCAGTTTTTTTAAATGGAAAACAAAAAAAGACATAATGTATGTTTCTTATGTTTATGTTCTCAATATTTTGAGGTGTTCCTTTTTCTGTGCAGATGTAGAGATTGTCTGATTTTCCGACTGTAGAACACACAATATATACTTGTTCATGTAAGAAGCAATCAGGGTGTAGATGTAAGTCACACAAATGTAAAAAAAAATGTACCTGAGCCGTGTTAATAGTTATTGCAAACGCCAAGCGAATTGTGAAATGCAATATCTTAAATTAAAATGGTATATCCGTTAAAATCATTCAATGGCCGTTCACTGCTCGTTCAGCCTGAGGTTGACGGAGGGGGAAACATGAGGGTTTAATTTTACTATAGATATGTATGTGAGCATGGGCTGGAAAATCTCGTAAATTAAAAAGATTAACGGGTTTTCTTTTTGTATGAAAGTATAGTGGTTTATCAAAATAAATCGAAAGAAAAATTGAAAAGAAAACTATTTAAAGAATAAACCAACAAAGTGGAAGACCGATGATAAATCAAAAAGAAGAAAGAAAGAAAAAAAGAATGTAAAAATATTTTACGATAAATTTTCTTTAAAAGGGGAAATAGTTTGGCAAACTGTTGTTTTTTATTCAAATAAACATCCTTATTTTCGCACATTTTTTGGAGAAAAATATTGCTTTCAAATATGATTAATGAGAATATTCGTAAATATTTTGGTGTTTCTTTGTTATTGTAGCGCAATTCGGAAATCAAAATATTGGTTTTAGAGTGAAACCAATAGTATCTATTGAATTATGTCGCAGTAATGAAAATATCCAAAACTTACGAAAATGATAAACTAGAAATTAATTAATGAAGAAAATATGTTTCGAAGAAATTAGAAATTTTAGCTCTTCCCCTTGTGTTACGTCACAAAACAAACATAGCCGAAATCAGTTTTTTCATTGAATCATTGAAGACTTAAATAATTTTGAATTCCAAATAGTCCCATTTGGTTGGTTAGAACAATTCAATTTGACCAATCAACATATGCTTAGTTTTGGCCGGCAAAAATCGTTTGTCCGTTCTCATTTTGATGTGACTGCTGATTAGTCAACGCCATTGGTTCATCACATTATTTCGAATCTGACGCGTTCAACTGAGTCGTCAATTTTTATATTAAATGAACATATTCCATATTTGGTCTTTAACCTAGCTGCAAAATACAATTAGGTTTTCAAGACATTTTCGATATTTGATTAACCCTCTAGGGCCTGAACATATTAATAGTTATTAATACATATTAATAACAATTTTGGAATTTGAAATTATAGATTTTATTGGATCATGAATCTGAATAAAAAAAGTAAATTCATTTAAAAGTCTGCTGCCAAGGTCGCTGGAAAGATGGTGGGATCCTTCTACCGCTCCAGAAGATATCTCACTACTGATGCAATTCTTTATCTATATAAAAGTCAAGTACGTCCAAGGATGGAATACTGCTGCCATATCTGGGCAGGAGCTGCTAAAAACAGCCTATCCTGCCTTGACAAAGTACAAAATAGACTTCGTGGCTTAGTGGGGGATGCCCTTTTCTCTACCCTGCAGCCTCTCTCCCACAGAAGAGACGTTGCAAGCCTATCTTTGTTTTATCGTTATTTCCATGGCAGGTGTTCGTCTGAACTCCAATCTCTGGTCCCCCCTCGCCAATCTTTTGCGAAAAACACCCGTCTGGCTGAATCCACTGTCAAAAACTTTCCCCACTCTTTATCTATGCCTAAATCAAAACGTAGATTCCATGAACAAAGCTTCTTTCTTAGAACTGCACGCCTGTGGAACTTTGTTCCGTCTGCCTGCTTCCCACCTGACTACAACCTGGATGTCTTCAAGTCCAACGTAAACAAATTCCTGATGAACCGCCCCCTTACGTAGACACTTTATTAAATCTCCACACTAACGTACTGTACTTACAATAACCCTTATCCATGAGTGGCTTCCGGGCCTTGATAAGTGGTGACCACCTTGTAAAAAAAAACTTGAAAGTTATGAAATGTTCCATATCTGTCTCTAATCTTCCTGATTAGGATTGTGACGTATATTATCCTTTTATCTCTTGTAACCCTTCCGCTTTTACGGACTGTTGTCTACAGTCACGTCTGTTACAAGTTAAATGAGATCACAAATGTAACATCGTCTAATCTCGAACCTTTCAAATGTATTCCGGCATTCACTAGTCGCTGGAACCACGCATAGAAGGTCAGTTTTAGCTCCGAGGTGGGCAAAACGCGCAAGTCATCAAATCCAAGTGGCAACACAATTTTCATACTAGTGGGTTTTTGGTTGCAAACACTCGTCGCCGGAAAGGTCTGGGTTGTTCTTATCTGTGAAAAACTGAATCTCATCCAAAACATGAAAAAGGTGGAAGAAATAATTAACTAGTTATTGGCAATCGGTTTTTGTTTGTTTGTTTGTTTGTTTTGTTTTTGTTTGTTTGTTTTTTTTTTCAAAACTAATTAGTCGGTAAAATATTCCAACATATGAAAAGCGTTCTAAAACTAATGCATCCTATTTTTTATTCCGTTCGAATGGATCAGATAAGGATTGCAAATTGCATTGTTATGATGACTGAACTTATGCATTCATGATCTGAAAGTTTCATCTCTTTGTTGCAAAAAAAAATAATAGCATGCTGTACTTATGGAACGATCCTTGTATGATGCGCTCGGGACGCCCATGCACAACCATAGTTCATCGCTGGCAAAAGTGCATTGAGAATGGTGGTGACTAGGTAGAAAAAAATTCTACGGCACAAAAGATCGCTCGTTTTAATGTTACCTATTCTATCTTCATAGTCCAACGTTTATTTAAAAACCAATTGGAGGCTTCACTTTTGGAACGATCCTCGCGTGTGGGGGGGGCAACATGTTCTCGTTCAAACAAATATTGTTAAACAGTACGGAGTGTTTTTGCTTAATGAACTTTTTTGTAATTTTTCAATTTTTCGAATTGTCCTTCTTATTTCTCGGTCAAATCTGTGCAAGAAAGTTCCATCGTCGGCTTTGTCCATTTGTTTTTTTATTTTGGTTGTTTTGTTTTTTTTTGTTTTTTTTTTTTTGCAAGTACTTTCAACCGAGTTTCATCAGTCGTCTTCAGGCCGTTTTTGATTACTGTTTCGTTTAAAATCTGGATGTTTTTATATGCTTCAGTTAAAATTACATTTGAATTTCTTGAAGCGTCTCGTGTGTAAAATATATGTATACGTTTTTTAACATGTTACGAATGCGGCTAAAATAAATGTACAATGGTTTAAAAGGTGTGATTTACAAAATGGTATAGAATTTACAGTTTTTATAATTGATTTATAATAACTTTAGATTACAACATATATGGTTTCGTACCCAGGCATTTCAAAATGTTACTACTATTTTCAAAATTTACATTGTTCATTTTTTGGTTGTTTAGTTCTGATATATAGTCCTTCCAGTATTTTTAATCTTTTAATATTTGAATCCATATAGAGGATTTTTGTGTTTTCAACTAGGACGTTTCTAAACTGGGAATGTGGGCAGCCATGTTGTTTTAGGTGTTGGCAAATCGAGCTTGGCTGGATGAACATCGAAACTGTACAGAATCCCATTACGTATAAACGCTAGATCATATCATCTAATTTATAAAATTTAGTTGGTCGGATTTTTCATGTTAAACATGGATGGCGATGCATATGACAAGTCGATATTTTATTCAGTTTAGCCAATGTTTATTTATTTATTTTGCCTTCTATCGTATTCTTTCACACCAAATTGAAGTATTGCCCGGGGAAAACGTGTCATATTTCTATTAAAACTTATCTTTTCTCGGTCTTTCTCCCCACCTCTTCTCCCTTTTTTCTACTCAGCCCATTCCTCTCACTAGACATACACACATATATACTCAGATAACTAGTTTTATAGATTTTTCAATGAATTGGTATAGGGGAATTAACTTGATTTTTAAAAATTCAGTTACTCTCCTTTAATTAGTAAGCAATTTACACCAGTTTAGGGTCAAAGAACAAATAGTTTCTAATTTTTAGATACTACTAGCTGGCCGCCCGGCGTTGCAAGATACGCTTAAATATTATATTTTAATTCATACAGATGACGTATTTATTATTATGGATAAAATTCTCTATCGATTATTATATTTAACCTAATATAGTAGTAGTGAGATCGCAACTATATATATATATATATATATATATATATATATATATATATATATATATATATATATATATATATATATGACTTGGGTGCCATCAGCTAGAATCAAAACCTATAACTCTCCACTCTCATTTCTTAACCATCTGAGCCATCTGTCACCTATTTTTAAAAATATGGAATCGTCCGATCGTTGAAGACGAGATTTCGAGATTTAAGCGAGCAAGAACGCCCGGACGGTCCACAGTTTAATAATTATCAAGGTCCATCCGAAACAACGCTGATTAAGAATGAAAAAATGGAAGGAAAAAAGGAAGAAGGACAAGAAGTAAAGAAAGGAGTAGCTGAAAAATAAGAAAATACCAACTTTGTGGGTATTTGTTTGTTTTGTTTTTTGTTTTGTTTTTTTGTCTCTTTTTTTTAGAAATTCTTTCACTTACGATTGCCGTTAAAATGGAAACTGCGATGCTGTTGAAAATACTTCACGGTTTCGAATACTTGTCAAATTCTTATATCGAAAAATACGGAGATGACGTGATTGATTTGGGTGGGAAGAGACGTTTCACGTCTGGGGACGTAATTGTAAACACACTGGATTTGTTATTTTGTATACTTTTCGTGTTAATCTTTAAGAGCATATCTGAGAAAATTTACCACATCCTATCTGCTCATCCTTTGGCTAACATTAACGTCTGTGGAGACTTCAATGTTCACAATGTGGAATGGTTAACCCACTCAAACAAGAAATGATAAGGGGAAGTTCTCTCACGATTTCTCCATTGCTTATGACTTAACTCAGATTGTTTACGAACCCACCCGTGTGCCCGATACTGGCAGTTAGTATGCAAGTCTCCTAGATCTTTTCCTAACAAACTGCCCTGAGCAATGTTCATCTTCTGTTCTGTCTCAACTGGGATCTTCCGACCACTCTGTTGTATCATATCAGTTAAAATAAAAACAAAATGTAATAAGTCTTCAGACGTTCCTCTCCATTGTACAGTATATCGATACTCTATGGCTGACTGGGATAGCTTCTGTTCATTTATATCTGATCTGCTTCTGCGTTCCATGTTTAAAAAGGATGTGTTCTCTATAGTAACAGACCTGACGGAATGGTTACTTGTTGGTATAGACCGTTTTATACCATCGAAAACATTCCAGCAAAAACTTCACAGCCAGCCGTGGTTCTCTCCGAAATGTGCTGCTGCCATTGCGCACAGAAATCACTTTTTCCATTGCTTTAACGTAACAGATGTACTGAGACTAAAGCCGCTTTCAAAAGTGCCAGCGTAAATGAGTAATAAAGAACGCGAGAGAGTTGTATGCTCAGTCTGTCAAGTCCAAAGTAGCTGAGCAGTGGCTTGGTTCCCACCAGTTTTGGCAAATAGCAAACAGGATTCTGAACAGAAGCGTGTGCTCTATCTCAATTATCATCAGTGGACCTGAGGTAATCTCGTCAGCATCAGAGGAAGCCAAACTCTTTGCCAATAACTTTGCAGCTAATTCTACCCTTTGCGACCAAGGCCGCCAACCCCCAATATTTCCTCCTGTATGAGAAAACACGCTATGTGACATGCGTGATGTTGCCAAGCTAATCAAAAACCTTGATTCCAGTAAAGCAACTGGCCCCGACAGCATTCCAATTATAGTGCTCAAAAAGCTTCAACCAGAACTAGCTCCCATACTTAGCTTCCCAACACCCTGGAAAATCTCATCAGTATGCTCTGTATTTAAGAATTCAGGTTATCGCTCATCTCCCTCTCAGTAGAGACCAATAAGTCTCCTGTACATCATGAGTAAGTTACTTGAATCTGTGTTAAAGAGAGAAGTAGTCAACCACCTCAGCAAAAATAACCTTAGTGACATGCAATATGGTTCCGTTCTGCTAGATCTACAGCGGATGCGCTTACGGTTATTCCTCATAGGATTAGCGAATCTTTCGACGGAGGCTTCCTTTCTAGGGCAATTGCTCTTGACATATCAAAGGCCTTTGACAGGGTATGGCATAAAGGTTTACTTCACAAGATCTCCAGCTATGGTATAGCTGGAAATGTCTTTGCAATTATTAAATCATTTCTCTCTGATAGGTTCATAAGAGTAGTGGTTGAAGCTCATAGTATTAATGCTGAATTACCTCAGGGGTTCATCCTGGGTCCAACTCTCTTCCTAATCTATATTAATGATCTTCCAAATCACATCCTTAGATCATTCGTAGACATTTTTGCTGACGACACTACCGTCTATGGCAGCACATCAAAGACCGTAAACGACCAAGTTCTCGCTGATTCTCTCTCCTCAGATCTAGAGCGTGTGGTACAGTGGGGGAAGAAGTGGCTGGTTACTTTTAATGCATTTAAAACCAAGTTCCTGTCTTTACATCATCAACGCTCTGATGCCCATTTGACATCAATTGAAATGAATTGTTCTCGTCTTGGGGAGGCTCCATGTTTTGACAAGCTTTTGGGATTGACCTTTACTCTTGATCTAAAATGGAATACGTACGTCAAATCCGTTGCCAAGGTCGCTGGAAGAATGGTGGGATCCTTCTATCGATCCAGTTGATATCTACCTACTGATGCAATTCTCTACTTATGTAGGAGCCAAGTACGTCCAAGGATGGAGTATTGCTGTCACATCTGGCCATGAGCTGCTAGGAAGACCTTATCCTGCCTTGACAGAGTTCAGAATAGACTTCGTAGCCTAGTGGGGGATTCCCTTTTCTCTTCCCTGCAACCTCTTTCTCACAGAAGAGACGTTGTGAGCCTCTGTTTTGTCGGTATTTTCATGGCAAGTGCTCGTCTGAGCTTCAATCTATGGTACCTTCAAACATTCACGAGAAACACTCGTTTGACTGTAAACACTATCAATCATTTTCCCCACTCTTTATCTGTGCCTAAGCCTAAACGTAGAGTCCATGAACAAAGCTTCTTTCTTAGAACTGCACACCTGTGAAACTCTTTCGTTTACCTGCTTTCCAGTTGACTACAATATGGCCGTCTTTAAGGTCAATGTAAACAAGTTCTTGATGAGCCGTTCCCTTTAAGTCATCCAATTTACCAAATTTACACTTGCAACGATTACTATGATATTGTCCTTTTGACCACTGTACACGATATAAGTCTGATCCTCGAGTGGCCTCTGGGGCTTGATAAGTGGTGATTCCTTTGTAAAAAAAAATCTAGTTTTGTCACAAAAAGTACAAAATGTGAAAACTTACATGAAACTTTAAATACATTGCTTGTTATTTATTATTTAAACAACTGGTGTAGAAGCAAATACTGTCTTTGAATTAAGTTAATCGAATTAAGTGAATCGAATTAAGTTAATCGGATTAAGTTAATTGACGAAATGTAAAAAACACATCGGATTCCGCCATTTTTTTTTTTTTTTTTTTACTTTATTTGATTGATGCAAAAGAAATGAACATTTCGCGCTAAAAACGCGCTACTCTTGCTAATATAAACAAACAATACTACGAAATCTTCTACCTCACACACATATACGAGGGCTGTTCCAAACGTTTAGCCACTCGTTTTTTAACTCAAGATTGAAGAGCTACGAAAACGTAAGTGGTACCATGTAAAACGAGCGACCTCTTGTGCTTTAGAATTTATTTTTCTATATTGTCACCACCATTTTCAATGTAGATTTGCTAGAAATTCAATGACGCATCTCTACTTCCGAGGTATGTTCATAGGAGGGGTAGCTTTTTTAGTCTCACACCGTCAATATCCGCAACTGAGAGATGAAGCTTACAGGTTCAGTCATCATAACAATATAAATTTCAGCTCTCTCTAATTCTTTCGAGCGAAATAAAAAAAATAGGAGACATTACTTTTGGAAAACCTCTTGTGTGTGTGCGCGCGCGTGAGCACGCGCGTAATCTGTGCTGACACTGTGACCCTAAAATTGTGGTTGTCTGTCTTTCTCACGGCTCACACAATAAATGATAAATACATGCATTTATAGAGTTCGAATGCAAAACGCGATATATCCAGTTTCTTAAATTTGAGAAATTAAATTTTATTAAGATGAATATTTCAAACTTCAAATTTGACAGTAAAAGCTTATTTTTAATTAAAAGCAATAATATTAATCAAATATTAAATTAGATTTCCGTAGATTTAATTGAAGATTTAGAATTAGTATTATTTGGATTATGTTATTTTCACAACGTTCCTATAAAATCATATTGAGCATTTCGCGATGTTTGTATGTCCACAAAAAGCAAATGCAAGCAACTCAGAGTTTTAGAATTAAATTGAGATGTCTACGTTGAACGAAGTTAGTTGATTTGGTATTACGATTAGTGGGTATGACACCGACAAACTCCAAAAACAGATAGGCAACGGGGATAGGGAATGCAATTATCTGTTTCATTTGATCCGACAAGTCTTTTAATTACAAACTGTGATTTGTTAGGATCAAAGGGCAGCTATTGTGAAGAGAACTATTTTGTTTGTTTGTTCAATGCGCAAACATAACTGAACAACGTGAGCCGCATCGCATCCCACACTCGTCCTACGCGCCCTTTCACACTTAATCCTCGCTCGGGGCTTCGGGCATCATCGCTGCATTTTTCTTAGCGAACTGAAAGAATTCTCACAATTATCTTTGATATTTTATCTGTTTTCTTTTAAACGCCGTTGTCTTATTACTTTCCCTTTGTTTAATTTCTTTGTTATAATACATGTATATATTATATTCCAATGACTTGGTGAATCAAGAATTTAAAACTGGGTTGACGGATTTTGACACTCATCCGGTGACTCAGTTGCACGTCTCTTAGCAATTCTAATATTAAAGGCTTTTTTTGAGACGGGGAGGGGAACAAGACTTTTGAAAGGGGAAGAAATAGAGGGGGCATGATCAAACAAATGAACTTTGACCTCAGTGACATTACTACGAATACAGAAACGGATAAATCTCATCAGATTCGAATGGTATATACCTTGAACTTACGCGAGTTTGATCCTGGTGAATACTAGATGAGTGACAATTTCGAGAGGCCAGATAGTGTAGGTGGAAGAACAGCAACACGTGCACCACACACACACACACACACACACACACACACACACACACACACACACACACTCGTAAAACTAACGTCGTCAAGGCTTGCGAACTCACAACTGCAAATAGAGGTTATCTTTTATAAAATGTCTACCTTTTCTAAATAGCTACGGATGTAGAAAGACTTAATGCTGATGTAGCATGCACGACAGCAGCAGAATATAGTTTTTATTTCATTATGTACTAGCAGGGCTATCCGGCGTTGCCCGGAGTAGTATTATATACTGGGGGAGGGGGGCGTAACGGGGGTATTGTGTACGAGTGTATATATTCTGTATGTATATAATAGTTGTACCAAATTATGCAGATGTTACGCTCTCGATAGCAGGCCAAATCTTATAGACGTATAACTTGTGTTGCTGTACTGACACAAAATTATGACGTGGACGTATTAACGTTTACAGAGAACGAGACAATTACTTGTACAAACGAATGCTTGTATATGACGACAAAAGAGAGACGAGTTCTTTAATGAATGACGAAGCGTGTATATCATAGTAGTCTATATGATAGACCGTCTGCACATTTAAGATGTTGAGTGATGATGGTATGTTAAACAGCTGTGGACAATACATGTAGAAAACAGTTCATTTTAAACGACAAATAAATAAATGGTTGTTCAAAGACGATATGACACAATATATTTATATATAACATTTATTCTCTGGTCCCGGCCGACATATTTAGAGATTACAACGTTCTGTACATATTTTGGCGATTTTGAAATACGCCGCTTCCTAGGGTCATAAAAGAAACTAACTTTTTCCCCGACTTTTAAGTCCAGTCTGGACTATCTGACATTTCCTCTTCAACTCCCCTCTTTCAACTAATTAACTTGCCTGTATATATTAAAACTAATCATTTGTGCTTACGTCATTCGACTACACAACGACCTAACAGGTGACTTCTCAGTCACGTTTTCTAACCAAATTTATTGTTTACACCCAGGTTTGAAAACCTATTTTGTTTATGTATTTGATATTGCTTTTCATTTGTTTATTGTTCCTAAGATCTCCACTGCGTTCTAAAACTTATGAACATTATTTGTCCTTGTAACAAAATCTAATTTTCACGCCGATAATCATATTGTTTCATAAGAACTTCTTTAAATAAACATCTAACTTTTAATAATAATAGTCGATCTTACAATCGACTATTAGCAAGGCCATCCCGGCGTCTTCCGGAAGGTTAATACACAACAGTAAAACTGTAAAATATTTCTATTAAAACCAGTATCTCTTTTCTATCTTTCATTTTCCTTTCCTCCTGTTTCTCTTTCCTCTCTCCATTCCCTCTTTCTTCACCGCCCAGCCCATTCCTCTCTTTTTGAACACTGGACACACACACACACACACAGGCAGCTTTCCTTTATATAGATTCCTCGAGGAATTAGTCTGCATAATTGAAATAAACTCCTTCGGTTAAAAAATTAGTTACTTCCGTTTAACTAGTACATAATCACCCTGGACGAAATTGTACATAATCCAAGAATGAATGAAAACGCCAAGTAACAGAATGGACTGCTGTTCAAAAATCTTATAAAACGAAAGCTTTAAGAAGCAATAAACATGTTAGAAGTAGTAAGTACTTATAATATGTTAACAAATAACAAATATATTTAAATAATAACGACATTCAGTAAGACGACTGTGTCTATTGAGAATTGAGAAGATACCTGAAAACTCGCCAGAAGAAATGACCTCAAAAGTCGTCAGAAGAAATGACGTTTTCTTTTCTGTAGCACCAAAACGCTGGCGCTCTTCTTTGCAACGTTAAAATGGTTTAACGAAATGAAGAAATTCTATTTTGTTGTCATCAAATTCAAGTGGGGATCGTTTTAAAGATTTTGGATGCCTCTCACCAGTTGTAGGGATTTCCGCATTTTGGAGAGGGTTTCATTTATGTTTTTTTTTATTTGAACGTGATATAGAAAGATTTTTAGGGTTTTTCATTAAATGTGAAAAAAAACGAGAGATACGTTATACGATAAACAAAATAATGAGTTCAGAAAGCATACATTCACGAAAAAGGTGTTTTATACATGTTTAAAATTGAAGTTTACAGCAGTGGGAAACATAATGTTCTTGGATATTTTTAGAGTTCTTGTAAAAACAAGGGGACTCATTAGTTGAGATATCGAAAAAGTCTGAATTAAGAGCCGTGCGTTACAGGAATCAGAAATTATTTATACAAATATTTCATTAAAAATTATTGATAAGGGCCAATATTCATTTAATTTCATACGCGTATTAGAGAAGTTTGGTAAGTTTGGAAGATTTCATTGAATAGGTTTGGTTTTAATTGAACAGACGAGAATGGAAGGATTCAAACTGTGTGTGTGTGTGTGTGTGTGTGTGTGTGTGTGTGTGTGTGTGTGTGTGTCTCTCTCTCTCTCTCTCTCTCTCTCTCTCTCTCTCTCTCTCTCTCTCTCTCTCTCATATGTGTAAGTTGACTATCAATTATTTTTATGAGGTGTCTATTTACTTTTCACAAAATATACTTTCTTTTCACTCCCTTTCAAATTTACTACATTTTCCCAGTGGTCCTTTTCTCAGTAATTTCTTTTAACAGTAGTTCACACAGGTAGTTTCTCATGTCATCAGAACTGTTTTAATAAGCTAACCATTTTTGTTACTATTAATTTTTCTATCTACATGAAGTTTGCTTCCTTTCAAGTAATCTTTATCTAATACAGGCGTATCTGAGAATAGTGAAATACAGAAATAGCGGTTAAATATTTTTTTTTTAAATGCAGAGCTATCTTGCATTATTCATATTTAAGTATTTTCTTTTTCTTGCATTTTCTTGTGTATTTCTCATTTCATATTCCTGAGTGAGACCGGGTACATTAACTAGGGGGGGGTCGGCTTTGCCCAAGCGTAAAATACGCTTAAATATGATATTTTAATTTGTCCAGATTTCGTATACATTATTATTGAGTCGTGATTTCAAAAGTAAAAAGCAAAGTATTTGGGTGCCATCAGCTAGAATCGAAGCCGAAAGCAAAACTGTAGTATTCAAAGCAGGTGACGTTACCACTGTACCAACGTGACACGCATATGAACTGATTAAAAATAAACTAAAATGATTGTTTTTGTTTTTTTATATAGGAGTCACCACTTATCAAGGCCCGGAGGTCACACGAGGATAGGAGTTAATGGGTGTACAGTAGTCAATGGGATTATAGCGTAGTAATCGTAAGTAGTGGAAATTTTATAAATTGGATTACTTAGAGGGACGCTTCATCAAGAACTTGTTTACATTAGACTTGAAGAAAATCAAATTGTAATCAGCTGTACAATATGTATAACGATTTTCTTTTCAATTTTGACCCCTTAAAAACTATTTTAATCGGCTAAAGACCCATAAAAGAACAGTACATAAAAAAATCCAACCATTTGAGACCCCTAACGCCGCTCTGCGACTTTTAGTTTCGAAGAAATAGTTTGGAAATATGGAGACAGACATAGTGTCTTTTATCTTTAGATTTCTGTGTCTATGTTTTATATTTATTTCTCCATTTTTGTCTGTTTACACGTTAACACCATTAGACACACACACACACACACACACATACAACAAGTTTAAGGTATTCAGGAGGGAAAACTCGTGAATTAAAACGAGGTTATTAAGAGTGCTCAATAAAAAAAAGAGCAAAATATAATTTTTTTTATTTATATAGACAAATATTACAGGCTTCTTCACGGGAACACAAACTTTATCACGTCGCCTGAAGAAAACTTGTGGTCCGAACTGACCGTTTGTCTGAAACATTAGCATGTTCAGTGTAGCGACTGTAATATTTGCCTATATAAATTATATATATATGTATGTATGTGTGTATATATATATGTGTGTGTGTATATATATATGTGTGTGTGTATGTATATATGTGTGTGTGTGTGTGTATATATATATATATATATATCTTCTATCTATATCTATATCTATCTATCTATATCTATATCTATATCTATCTATATCTATCTATCTATATATCTATAAAAACAGAGATGTGTGTGCCACAGACGATTTCTGATTGGTTAATCCAATAATCACATCTCCTAAAAAACTATGGTTCGTAGGCTCTTAACTTTACCATAAAATATTATGGCTTTATTTATTGTCCATCTTGGAAGGGTTTAATTTTTTTCTAACTTGTTATTTACAAATTAAAAAAATACGAATCTTACACAATCTTACAATCCAACCTACGACATCCACGGCCGCCATTCTGGTGCTAGCCGCAGATACGTACACAACACGAAAACAATGTTTTGAAAATCTAGCAAAAATTAATTTTCCTGAAATTTTTCAATATTTAAAAATAAATTATGCCGTCTGATAAAATTTTTAAATTTTTTTTAAAGCTAGAAAGATAAAATTTAAAAATACTTATTTTTATGTAAAACGCGCGTTCCCTCGTGGTCTTTTCATTTCGGGTTTGTATTACTGTACACATAGATTCGAAAAAGTTGTCAAAAAAACAAATATATAACAAATAAATGTTATCAAAGGCAAGATAAGTTACTTTTCTACCAAACTGGATATATTTTTCGGGTTTTTATTCAATGTAACACATTTATTCAGCTCGAAAAACGGGTTTGTATTACTGTACACATAGATTCGAAGAAGTTGATAAGATACGAAACAATACAGCACGAAAACACGCGCACACACGCACACACACTCACGTCCACTACCGTCCTTGGCTACGTCACGTTGTTATGGCAACACGATAAATACACAGTAAATTTGATTTTCTTCATTTCTACGCAAATATTACGCAAATATACATCATATAGAATATCTTTATGAATATAATTACACGTAATAGTTAAATAAAGATGATCATCGTATAAGAGAACCGAAAAAAAAACTATTAGGGAATTTGTATAAAGTTGTATTTTCTTTTTAAATAAATAGAAAAAAGGGGTGTTGATAAGACTATCGATACTTATATAGTTTAGTGACGACATTAAAAAATGGAAATATTGAAAAAAAATTTTATTGTACGTAACTGTTATAGACTGAAGTTCTCCGAAAAAAAAATTTCACTTCATTTGATCAGGTAGTTTTGTTCTTACAGCGAAAAACAATTATTTATCACGACGACGTCAACGTGGCCATTTTGGAAATGTACCTAGCAGAATACCTCCATTTTAGGCCAAATTTCGCAATCTAGCCTTTTTTTTTCTCGCCATATTGAGATGCGCACAACACATCTGCAATTTTTTTACGTTTTTTTTTTCTTTTTTTTTTTTTTAAATCTGCAATTTTTTCGCGTTTTTTTTTTTTTAAATAAGAATACTATTGAATATGCAAAGAAATTGAAGAATGCACAGAATTGAAGAATTTTTATACGAGATTATTTTCGAAACATGCTCAGTTGGACACACATGGATAACTTCGAAACTTCGTTTATTTACTTCTGTTACAAATTAGAAAAAAAAAAAACACCCCAAAAATGGCATCTGTCTTCGCAAAAAAAAAAAAAAAATCTCATTCTGGTGGGGGGGGCTAGATTGGCCTAAAATGGAGGTATTCTGCTATGTACGGCAGTTACCTGCCCTTGGGGAATTCCTGGGCCTGCAATAACATTTCCAAAGTGGCCACGTTGACGTAGCCGTGATAAAGCATTGTTTTTCGCTGTAAAAAAAAAACTACTTGATCAAATGAAGTGAAATTTTTTTTTTCGGAGAACTTCAGTCTATAACAGTTACGTACAATAAAATTTTTTTTTCAATATTTCCATTTTTTAATGTCGTCACTAAACTGTATAAGTACCAGACTATCAATACACACAAAAAAATATAGATTTATTTTTGGGTAAAGTTCCCCCGGGTTTTCCTTTCACTTCAGTAAATAATGGTCTTTTGTTATATATATGGCGTACTATTATCCTTATATATATGATGTTTATGTTTATATATATGTATAAGTGATAGTATCTGTGTGTGTCTGTGCGTCTGTGTGCATTTCCCTGCGCTAAAACTGTCAATTTTAAGCCTACAGATTCGAAATTTGATATACATGGTACTGAGATTTGGGAAAATCGATGTGATAGGTTTTCGACAGAAATTTGGCGATTAAGTGGTCAATATTCAACAATTAGACCTTTGAGAACTCTACCAAACTCCTCCTACAATTTAAAGTCTGAACACGTGATATTTTATATATAGTTTCCTTGGACATGGATCTAACTTATTAACTTTACTTGATCCCTAAACAATAAATGTTAAGAGGTCATAATAGGGGTCAAAGTTTAAAAAAATTGACCGTTTTTTTTCCTCAGCATACACTTCAAAACACCTGGGCAACGCCGGGCACCGATTGCTAGTATATATATATATATATATATATATATATATATATATATATATATATATATATATATATATATATATATATAAGAATCGGCCAGTTCTCTACGTGACACTTTTACGCGTGATGAATGTGGTTCCCGGCCAGCAAGATACACAATTCAAACTCGACCTTTTTCTACCTTTCCCAACCACAACCCCAATTTCCAATCGATCATGATTCTCATCTTCGATTATCGTTTATGCTACAAGGGGATGGGCACGTGATGGCGCCCACAAGCTATACACCTGTGCCGCATGAAATTAGCTATTAGGCAGACTGGTGCCATCTATCATAATAGACGGTCCAATATTCGCGCGTCGACGCCACACCCCGATACGTTACGAAAACACTAAAGTATCGTCCGAGGGATCACAAACACAGGCTGTCGCAACAAGAACCAACAGTTTTATCGTTGTATCATTAAAGCAAAAAAAAATGGCATTCTTCCAGGTGATCGGGAAGCGCTCGTATAGCGTTCGACTGAGCTTCAATCTATGGTCCCCTCTCTCCAAACTTTCACAAGAAACACTCGTCTAGCTGTAAACACTATCAATAATTCCCCCCACTCTTTATCTGTGCCTAAACCTAAACGTAGATTCCATGAACAAAGCTTCTTTCTTAGAACTACACGCCTGTGGAATTGTCTTCCGTTTTCCTGCTTTCCGGCTGACTACAATATGGTTGTGTTCAAGTCTAACGTAAATAAGTTCTTGATGAGCCGTTCCATATAAGTTATCAAATTTACCAAATTTTCATTACTAATGATTACTATGTTGCCCAATTTCTACTGTACACTCTTTAACCCTTATCCTTGAGTGGCCTCTTGGCCTTAATAAGTGGTGATGCCTATGTAAAAACAAAAAAAGCTCTCATACTTATTTGGATTTCAAATGGCAAGTGCTCGTCTGAGCTTCAATCTATGGTCCCTCTCACCAAACTTTCACGCAAAACACTTGTCTAAACACTATAAATAATTTCCCGCACTCTTTATCTGTGCGCAAACCTAAATGTAGATTCCATGAACAAAGTTTCTTTCTTAGAAGTGCACGCCTGTGGAATTGTCTTCCGAATGGAATATTTGGAACTTGTATACTTCATTGTTGAAATCCCTAAATGTCAGAAAGTTTTCTACTCTAATAGTTTCTTTCCTAGAACGGCTAAACTTTGGAATTGTCTTCCTGCTGCTTGTTTCCCAAACTGTAATTATATGCAGAAGTCCAAATGCAACGTAAACCAACATCTTAATCTTTCTTAGACATCATCCCAATTAGTAGCCCCTTATGTCCAAGTGGTAATATGCCTTATTTCAGGTGAAGGTGAATAAAAAAAAAATAAAGGGAAGGGGCTTTTAATTATAGATTACTGATTGTTGTATAGAAAAAGATTATAGAAAATCTTACGAATAGATTTCGAAATGTTCCCTCTTTATTCTGATGATGATAAAGAGACTTCGTAAAAAAAATTATCCCAGAAACGGACGTACATTTCGAAAATTTTATGTTGATGTTAAATTTTTGGGGCTCACACACTTAATGATGACTGTCATAATTTTGTACCTTTCTAAGTTATCATATATATATATATATATATATATATATATATATATATATATATATATATTATACACAAGATCGACAATACAAAAAATCTATACCAGTGCATATAGATTTCATCATCAATTCAATAAAGGTATTACATAAATAGAAGTAAGGGATATAAATGCTCTTTATACTCAGGTATTTCGAGCACCCTTCCTCTTCTGATGAGAAGCATTAGGCTTCGAAATACATAGGTATATGTATGTCCCTTATTTCTATTGATGTAATGCCCTTATTGAATTGATGATGAAATTCATATGAATTAGTATATATTTTTGTATTATCGATTTTTTTTCCTTTTGTATCTAAGCTCCAACTTACATGTTGAGTTTTTAATTATCCCGCTTCTACTTCAAGAATCTTCTAATTATTCTTGGATCTCCGCTTATAATACATGATTCACTCCTAAACTAATTAGTCACTCATTATTAATGTTGGAACACAGCTAATAAGCGTAAGTAGTCTACATGCTGACTGTATTTAGTTTTATGTAAAGAAGATAAAAAGAAAGGCGAAAGTCTTCATAAAAATCAGACATCTCCGATGTTTATGAAATTTTAACAATGA
This sequence comes from Euprymna scolopes, assembly GCF_053919585.1. Taxonomy (NCBI): domain Eukaryota; kingdom Metazoa; phylum Mollusca; class Cephalopoda; order Sepiida; family Sepiolidae; genus Euprymna; species Euprymna scolopes. The sequence goes on from NC_136491.1 coordinate 118,943,351, forward strand.
CTATTAGACATCAATTACTAAATATTTTGTAAAATGCAATTTCCTCAGGTTATTTTAAAAGGGTTTTTATAGGGGGGGGGGCAGTATAAACAAAATTTTTATATGGGGGGGGGCAATATAAACAAAATTTCCTATTTAAGCATCCAAATATTTCAGAGCTGCATTAAATTTTATCCATTGTTTTGATTTTAACGGGACATAAAAGTGGTGCAGAACTGTTTTGCCCAAGGAATTGCTTTTCCTGGGACGAGTATTATTCTATTGTGTACTTTAAAGAGAGGAAGACGCTTCTACACTATTAGGACAAACTTTTGTAGTCGATAAATGGAGTTTGCATATTTTAAATACTCTGCTGTTTTATGAATTATGATGAGTCAATTATATAAAGTATTTAAATACTCTGCTGTTTTATGAATTATGACGAGTCAATTATATCAAGTATTTAAATACTCTGCTGTTTTATAAATTATGACGAGTCAATTATATCAAGTATTTAAATACTCTGCTGTTTTATGAATTATGACGAGTCAATTATATAAAGTATTTAAATACTCTGCTGTTTTATGAATTATGACGAGTCAATTATATAAAGTATTTAAATACTCTGCTGTTTTATGAATTATGACGAGTCAATTATATAAAGTATTTAAATACTCTGCTGTTTTATGAATTATGACGAGTCAATTATATAAAGTATTTAAATACTCTGCTATTTTATGAATTATGACGAGTCAATTATATCAAGTATTTAAATACTCTGCTGTTTTATGAATTATGACGAGTCAATTATATAAAGTATTTAAATACTCTGCTGTTTTATGAATTATGACGAGTCAATTATATCAAGTATTTAAATACTCTGCTGTTTTATGAATTATGACGAGTCAATTATATAAAGTATTTAAATACTCTGCTGTTTTATGAATTATGACGAGTCAATTATATCAAGTATTTAAATACTCTGCTGTTTTATGAATTATGACGAGTCAATTATATAAAGTATTTAAATACTCTGCTGTTTTATGAATTATGACGAGTCAATTATATAAAGTATTTAAATACTCTGCTGTTTTATGAATTATGACGAGTCAATTATATAAAGTATTTAAATACTCTGCTGTTTTATGAATTATGACGAGTCAATTATATAAAGTATTTAAATACTCTGCTGTTTTATGAATTATGACGAGTCAATTATATCAAGTATTTAAATACTCTGCTGTTTTATGAATTATGACGAGTCAATTATATAAAGTATTTAAATACTCTGCTATTTTATGAATTATGACGAGTCAATTATATCAAGTATTTAAATACTCTGCTGTTTTATGAATTATGACGAGTCAATTATATAAAGTATTTAAATACTCTGCTGTTTTATGAATTATGACGAGTCAATTATATCAAGTATTTAAATACTCTGCTGTTTTATGAATTATGACGAGTCAATTATATAAAGTATTTAAATACTCTGCTGTTTTATGAATTATGACGAGTCAATTATATAAAGTATTTAAATACTCTGCTATTTTATGAATTATGACGAGTCAATTATATCAAGTATTTAAATACTCTGCTGTTTTATGAATTATGACGAGTCAATTATATAAAGTATTTAAATACTCTGCTGTTTTATGAATTATGACGAGTCAATTATATAAAGTATTTAAATACTCTGCTGTTTCATGAATTATGACGAGTCAATTATATCAAGTATTTAAATACTCTGCTGTTTTATGAATTATGACGAGTCAATTATATAAAGTATTTAAATACTCTGCTGTTTTATGAATTATGACGAGTCAATTATATAAAGTATTTAAATACTCTGCTATTTTATGAATTATGACGAGTCAATTATATCAAGTATTTAAATACTCTGCTGTTTTATGAATTATGACGAGTCAATTATATAAAGTATTTAAATACTCTGCTGTTTTATGAATTATGACGAGTCAATTATATCAAGTATTTAAATACTCTGCTATTTTATGAATTATGACGAGTCAATTATATTAAGTATTTAAATACTCTGCTATTTTATGAATTATGACGAGTCAATTAGATAAAGTATTTAAATACTCTGCTGTTTTATGAATTATGACGAGTCAATTATATAAAGTATTTAAATACTCTGCTGTTTTATGAATTATGACGAGTCAATTATATCAAGTATTTAAATTCTCTGCTATTTTATGAATTATGACGAGTCAATTATATCAAGTATTTAAATACTCTGCTGTTTTATGAATTATGACGAGTCAATTATATAAAGTATTTAAATACTCTGCTCTTTTATGAATTATGATGAGACAAATTATAAAATACTCTGCTGCTGTATTAATTATGACGAGTCAATTATATAACGTATTTAAATACTCTGCTGTTTTATGAATCAATTATATAAAGTATTTAAATACTCTGCTGTTTTGTGAATTATGATGAGTCAATTATATAACGTATTTAAATACTCTGCTGTTTTATGAATTATGACGAGTCAATTATATAAAGTATTAAAATACTCTGCTATTTTATGAATTATGACGAGTCAATTATATTAAGAATTTAAATACTCTGCTCTTTTATGAATTATGACGAGTCAATTAAAGTATTTAAATACTCTACTGTTTCATGAATTATGACGAGTCAATTATATAAAGTATTTAAATACTCTGTTATTTTATGAATTATGATGGGACAAATTATATAAAGTATTTAAATACTCTGCTGTTTTATGAATCAATTATATAAAGTATTTAAATACTCTGCTGTTTTATGAATTATGACTAGTCAATTATATAACATATTTAAATACTCTGCTGTTTTATGAATTATGACGAGTCAATTATATAAAGTATTTAAATACTCTGCTGTTTTATGAATTATGACGAGTCAATTATATAAAGTATTTAAATAATCTGTTGTTTTATGAATTATGACGAGTCAGTTATATAAAGAATTTAATACTCTGCTGTTTTATGAATTATGACGTGTCAATTATATAAAGTATTTAAATACTCTGCTGTTTTATGAATCAATTATATAACATATTTAAATACTCTGCTGTTTTATGACTTATGACGAGTTTTTTTTTTTTATTATTATTCAATTTTCACCCCAAACAAGGCACAGTGCCACTTTGAAGCAGGGGGATACTATTAGGGAATTAATTAGCGGGGTCATTATGAAGGGAGAAGAGTAGAAAGATGTTTGTTAACATTACACTTGAACTTCTGCATATCATTGCAGTTGGGAAAGCAGAATCCCGGAAGGGAGTTCCAAAGACCCGCAGTTCTGGGGAAGAAACTATTGGAGCAAAAGGCTTTCTTGCACCTAGGGATCTCTACTGTAAAGGGATGAGACTTAGTAGCTTGTCGGGTTTGTCGGGGGTAGTTACGTCGGGGAGGTACAAGTGTTTGCAGTTCGTCAGAGCATTCACCATTAAAGTATTTGTAGAACAGGCAGAGGGATGCAACATCTCGTCGATGGGACAGAGATTGAAGCCTAGATGACAGTTCAGGACCTATCAGGTTGGCGACTCTCTTTTGAACCCTGTCCAGGAGCGAGAGACAAGCAGCAGATGCACCAGCCCAGATGTGACAACAGTACTCCATACATGGGCGAATGGTTGCCTTATAGAGGTATAGGATACTGGCAGGCGTAAGTAGTTTTCTAGCACGGTAGAGGGAGCCAACCTTCCTTGCAGCAGCCTTGGCAATGCTCTCAATGTATCTATTCCAGTTCATATTCCCTGTAAACGTTAGGCCGAGGAGTTTAAAAGAAGTACTTTCAGGCAATGTGTTCTTGGCCATTGCTATTGGTGGCAGAGAAGGTTTCTTGTAGTTATTGAAGGAAACAAGCTTAGTCTTAGCAGCATTGAATGTGACCAACCATTTTTGTCCCCATTCCACTACGGATTGGAGGTCGTCCTCTAGTGTTTCTGCCATTTCCTTGGATATGTGTTCATTTGTTTTCCCCTCATATCTGTTATAGAGAGTGGTGTCATCGGCAAATATACCCATCTCCGAAACAATATTATCAGGGAGGTCGTTTATGAATATCAGGAATAATATAGGTCCAAGGATAGACCCCTGAGGTACTCCCGCATTTATGTCATATTGTTTGGATGTATGTCCGTCGAGGACAACTTTGATTTTTCTATTACTTAGGAAGGATTTAATTACATTATGAATTCTTCCAGTGATTCCATATGATCTAATTTTCCTTAGAAGACCATCGTGCCATACCCTGTCAAAAGCCTTAGATATATCAAGGGCCACCGCTCTACCCTCCCCTGTTTTATCCAATGAACGGTATATACGTTCAGAAACTACAGTTAAGATATCTGCTGTTGAACGGGCTTGCCTGAATCCATATAGTTTGTCAGTCAGAAGTTTAGCAGCTGTTAGGTGCTGGACTAGGGCTTGATTAACTAAGGACTCAAATATTTTGGCGAAAAGCGGGAGGAGGCTAATGGGGCGATAATTTAGTGGGTCAGTTCTTTCACCAGAATTCTTGAAGACTGGTACCACAGAGGCGGTTTTCCAGCAGTCGGGAAAACAAGATTCGTTAAGGCATTTATTGTAAAGTTTGGACAGAACTGGAGCAACCTCGGCAGAGCATTTTTTTAATAGCACAGCCGGGATGAGATCTGGTCCACATGCTTTTGAGGCGTCTAGGTTTTTTATAATAGCATGTACCTGAGAAGGGGTGATTTTCAAATCGTCAAGTGTGGCGTCTGTTCGCAGAGGAAAATCAGGGAGTGAGTGGTGTACCGAGTTCAGTGTGGAGTTTGAGGCAAACCGACTGGCAAGCAGATTAGCCTTGTCAGTTGCCGTGCAAGCAACCTCATGATTGTTAGTGGGGGAATAATTGACTGTCCATTATTAACTACGCTGTTGTAGATTTTCCAAAAATCCCGGGTTCCTAATTTCTGTGCTTCGATGCGCTTTCTGGTGGTTTCAGAGTAATTTGTCTTAGCTGTGTCTATCACTCTCTTACAATTATTGCTAGCTTCTATAAACTTCTGTTTATTTGAGCTGGACTTATGTCGGTTGAATCTGCGGAACGCATGCTGCCTTTGACAAATGGCAGCTGCACAAGCAGAAGTAAACCATTGGGGAGAGTGGGGCTTGCTATAGTATTTCCGTGCGGGAACATGTGCTTCAATAGCAGTTTTGAACCATTCAGTTGTCTCATTTGCACACTGTTCCGCTGGAAGACTAAAGATATTTTGCCATGGGGCATCTCTGATGAGCTCCCTGATGGCTTCCCAATCAGCCTTTTTGTAATACCTCGTTGTTTTGAGAAGTGGGTCTTCAGTTTTAGGGCGAGAATTTAGGCTGATTTCTACCATTATCACAGCGTGATCAGCATTCCCGAGTGGGCTGTGGGCATTTGTTGTACAGTCATTGGGAACCGTTGTCAGAAAGAGATCTAGAAGTGAGGCATGTTGATCGTGCTGGTCTGGGAAACGTGTCGGAAATGTAACCAACTGAGATAGGGAATGAGATATAGAGAAGCTATGAGTTGCGCTACCAGCTACGTCTGTGTGATTTGAGAATCCTAGCCAGTTACTTATTTAGTTAATTGATTTAATTATATAACATATTTAAGTACTCTGCTGTTTTATGAATTATGACGAGTCAATTATATAAAGTATTTAAATACTCTGCTGTTTTATGAATTATGACATGGAACATGTTTTAACGACTGGTTTCATGCGCCCGTTT